>NW_024070194.1:63892304-64195150 GCF_014754425.2 Oryx dammah
AATTCCCAAATGCCAATGTGAGTCTGTTTTCCTTTTCATGCATCATATGTGGGGAGGCAGCTGGAAATACTACTCTGTGTGCCCTGTGCACTCACTCATCTCAGCCTCTTGTTCACACAGGGGGGTAAAGCAGTTAAAAGAAATTATTCATCCTTTCCCTTATCTCCATGTGTGCACAGCAATTGCCTCAAAATTGGTACAGCTTACTTTGCGAATGAAAACATCCCCAAAATGGACGGAAAATAATAAAGTCCATGTCTGTTTAAAAAAAAAAAGCCCTAACTTTTATATTCCATCAGTCAATAATCATAGAATTTTAGAGCAAAAAGAATTTTATAGATCTTGAAAAAAAGCACAAGAGTAAAGACGAGTTGGTCTCTAAAGAGAAAATAACAACAACACTGAATTTGGAATCAGAAAATCCAGGGAGGTCAAATGTTGTATGAACAAGGAAAGTTTCACTGTAGCTTATATGACTTTTATTTTTATGTTTTATTTTATATTGGAGTATAGCCAATGAAATGGTAGAAAGTGAAAAAGAACTAAAGAGGGCATCAAAAGATGAGATAGCTGGATGTCATCACAGATGCAATGAACACGAACTTGGGCAAACTCCAGGAGATGATAAGGGACAGAGAGGCCTGGAGAGCTGCAGTCCATGGGATCACAAAGAGTCGAACATGTTGAAAACAACAACATAGCCAATGAACAATGTTGTGGTAGTTTCAGGTGAACAGTGAGGGGACTCAGCCATATATGTATGTGTATCCATTCTCCCCTAGACTCCCCTCTCTTCCAGCCTGCCACATAACACTGAGCAAGAGTTCCCTGTGCTATAGAGTAGGTCCTTGTTGGTTATCCATTTAAAATATAGCAGACTTTTATATGTCAATCTTCTGAATGCCAAGATGATACCTTTTAAGGAGTTTTCAACAGAGACCAAGCACTGAGTACAGCATGCTTCTTTTTAAAAGACATGCAAATAAGAAGACAGTGGTCTGGCCAGTTTAGACTGAAGGAGACTTTCAACCCAGAATTCTATATCCAGAGAAAATAGCCTTCAGAATAAACTCAAAAAAACAAAAAGACTTTTTCAAACAAACAAAAACTGAGGGATTGAATGCACTGGTAGCAGAGCTTCTTCAGATCAGAGACTTAAATCTACACAAAGAAATGAAGAGCATTAGAGATGGGATGAACAGTAGTAAAACACATTTTTTTCTCATTAATTGCTTTTAAAAACAACCTTTTTAAAGCATAAATGGTGAAAATGTCTTAAATGTTTATAGAATATGCAGAAGTAAAGTTTATGACAATACTGCAAAAAATTGGAATGAGGAATTGGAAATACCCCATAACAAGGTGCTTCCCCAACAAGAAGCAATAAAATTTATTTGAAATTGAACATGAATTATAGAAAAATTATATTGTAAATCTTAAGACAACCACTAGCAATTATCTTAAAGAAGTTAAATAATTCAATAGAGGAGATGAAATTGAATTATAATTGCTTAATTAAACCTAGACAAGTCAGAAAAAGAAGGAGAATAAACAAAGAACAAATGGAACAAATAGAAATCAGACAGCAAGATAGTTGATTTTAACCCAACCATTTCAAAAAAATCACAAAGTGTGAAGGGAGGAACTGGATGTTCAGGCCAGATTTGTGCTTCAAATCTTCAGGTAAAATTTTTTAGAGTTACCTATTTTATTCCCCAAGCTCACCTTTCCAGAAAAGAACTGGATCCCTATGTGAAGCTGGGGTCCCTGTATGCTATCTCCTGGGAAACACTGCCAAGCGCAGTGAGAGTTAATTCAAGGTTTGAATGCAGTGAGACTGGAATTCAAGGTTTGGGGATTCCAGCTGGACTGGACTCTTGTGGGCCAGTGCTCAGTAGTGCAGTGAAGATTATATCAGAGGCCTCTTGATCCAGGAAGAGAGCCACCTGTAGAACAGAGGAGTCCAAGAGGGGCTTTGCAGAGCAGCAGGACTTGAGTTGGGCCTTCCCCAGTGGCTCAGAGGTAAAGAATCTGCCTGCAATGTAGGAGACTCGGGTTTGATCCCTGATCGGTAAGATCCCCTAGAGAAGGAAATGGCAACCCATTCCAGTATTCTTGCCTGGAGAATCCCATGGACAAAGGAACTTGGAAGGCTACAGTCCATGGGATCACAAAGAGTTGGACATGACTTATCAACTAAACAATAATAGGACTTAAGTCGCATCCAGAAGTTGCTCACTGGCAAACAGCTTTGAATGAAGGGAGGATGGCAGGGTGGTGGAATGAGGCCCAGAGGTATTTGATTTTGCCTAAGATTTCTGTTCTACTAAATATTTCAGTGGTTGCTGACCTGAAAAGTGTTTGTCAGCTTTGTAGGCTTCCTATTTGCTGTTTCAGAGGTAGAATCTGAATATAGCTATTAAAACATCTTCGGTGGCTGTTTGATCTGTTGTCTGAAGCCTTTGAAATGATTTTCCATCAACTTCATTCATGGAGATTTTGGAGGGAGGTAGGGCCTTTGAGTTACTCTCATTTTTACCTGAAGGTACAGCCTATCCTTTTGTTAAATGCATTTTACTGGTATTTATGGAACAATTTATGCTGTCTAATCAAACAAATTAGAACACTTATTTTTGCTTTCCTCAATTCAGTCAATTGTTAATAATCATGTTGTCATTTTTTCTCAGACTTGGCACCAAAACTTTATTCATTTTCCTTAGAAATTCTGTCACCAACCTACTATAAAAACTGTCATTATCTCTCAAAGTCACAGTCCTGACATCTGTTAAGTAAAGGTTTATTTTACACTTCAAAAGTCAATCTGCACAGCTGACTAAACTCCTTCAGAATTTTACAGCTTGCTCTTGTCAAATATTTGGGAAAATAAAATTTGCTTGTAGAAAAATATTTGGTTTTCATAGAAAAGAAGATACTCTTTATTTATCAAAAGATTCTTTTGTTTCTTCCCCCCCAAAGAGAAAAGAACTTTGCTTATCAATTGGTTTTTAGAAAAAGAAATAAGAAAGTTGAATTAATGTCTGTGTATTTTATTTCAAGTGACACACCGATTTCTTTCTTCTAACATCCCTGAAGGTTGACTAGGTCATCTAAATTTCACAGAACTTAATGGAAAGCAAAGCCGAACAACCTTCTCCGGTTGGCCTGGAGAAAGAGGGGAGAGACTGCTTGCTCTCCCTCTGGGTGCCCTTCCAGTCTCTCTCCATAGCTCCCTCACCTCCACCCCAATAAACTTGTATTTGACCATGGATCTCTGCACTAATAAGCCTCTGTGACTCATTGTCTCTCAATCTAGGGCTAACCTTTGGGCCTTGGACTGGTATCTCCCATCAGATCAGCAGCAGCATTAGATTAGAAATAAAGTGCATGACAAATGTAATACACTTGAATTGTCCTAAAACCATCCCCCCTCCTCCTGGTCCACAGAAAAATTGTCTTCCACAAAATCGGTCCCTGGAGCCAAAAAGTTGGGGACCGCTGTTTTGGGGGACAAATTCCCACTAGTTCTCTAATGTCTGTGAAAGCAAAGGAAGGTAATGAAGATCGAATAGAGTATTTCCTTTATACTGAGGTTTATGCTAAGAATATTCCACAAACTACTTTGTTTAATCCTTGCAATAGTCCTACAAGATGGGTATTGTCTCCATGTCCCAAGTCAAACCTTATGATTGGACTCTAGATCTTTGCTGCTTCCCAGCAGCCTCCCTGATACCCTGCTTGCTCCTTTTACTCATACACCTCTTTTTGCTGTTGGTTGGCATCTTGTGATTCCAAGCTTCCAACTTTTCTTTAGTGAGAGTGCGTGACTTGGTAGCTGCACAAAATTGTGAGCCTGTAAATTCTTAACTGTCCTTTTGTGCTTTAGAATTATTTCCAGACAAGCTCTGTTCTTGGACTGCTACCTACTTTCTCATGTGGATTTAGTATCTAACATAAATAGAGGTGGGGATGAGCATGGAGTGTACAAGAGTTTCTATAGGTGAGTTTAGGTACCAAGCTTAAATGATTCACTACTGCTTCTGACATGGAAGCCATGAAACAGAAGATGCAATGTACAAGAAGTCAGAAGCCCTGATCTCTGACCTTTGTTCTGTAATTAATTCATCAACTGTTTCACTTTGGATTCTTCCAATGACATTCTTATTTTGGTGCCAAATGGAGAGATGATAGTAACTATCTCTGGTTTCTGTAAAAACCAAGTAAGTCATGTGGAAGAAGTTTGGAAACTAAAGGACTTTCAGAGATGTTTATAACCAACTTCATTCTTGTTACACCTCTAATGGAGTCTTTTAAGGCTTCTGTTGTCCTTCAGTTAGAAACCAACCTCCTGATCACTGTTCACTGATCAAGGTTCTAGGTTATAGGTGACTGAAATGAATTCTGATGGACTTCGACAGACAGGGGGGTTTTGTGAAGACGGTAGCAGGCTCGCAGAATCCCTGTTTGGCTTGGGAAACTAGAAGAATGGAGGGGACTCTAGAGGCCAGATGGAAGGACCAGCCCCTGGAGAGCTCCGCTGCCACTGCTGGATGCCGCAGGTGCCAGCGCCATGAATAAATGCCACGGTCTTCCTTTGACTTTGCAACTCCTCCCCAGAGCCAGAGACCAGAGTGACCCAGGGTGTGTGAGCAAACACACACAGGTCCTGTGACTGTCCTGTGACTGTGCCTTGGATGCCAGGAGATGGGAGGTGAAGGGCCTCTCTGCTTCACTTCTCCATAACAGGAGATTACAGCTGTGGATACAACTGATGTCATGGAGAGTGGGAGATGCCTGCCAATGAAAGAGTGGGTGCATGCTAGATGGTGGAACTGAAACAGAAACAGTTCAATCCTCCTGCGTAACCTAGCCATACTTCACTCATTAGCTTCAGCTGGCACCACCAACACCCTCACACCCATGCTCTACTGACTAATGTTATTTCATTTCCTCTTTTGTGCCAAGCTCTTTATCACCTCCAAGTCACCCAACTGGTACGTTTCACCATTTCATACCTTCTTCAGTGAACCCTTCTCAGCCTTTAAGTTTCAGCTTCGGTGAAACTTCTATGGGAAATACTTTTTGGACCACCACTATTTTTGCCAAATTGAGGTTAGCCCCATTGTATACTTCCACATAAACTCACGCTTCTTTTTCATTGCATTTACAATTAAACAATCATTGGTATTAGTTTGTAAATGTCTGTCTCATTCACTAGACTATGAGCTTCATGAATATAATGTGTTTATCTACCTTATTCACATGTATATCCCAGTTTCCAGTAAAGATTCAATAAATATTTATTGGGCGAATGACTGAGTTAATAGACAAGGGTATGAGGATATGTTTACCAGCAACCTGAGACCCTCAGGTAGTCCCACGTCCCTAAATATTAGCAGCCATGGGCCTCTCTTCCTGCCTATGGTGCTGTGAGGTCCTGAAGGACACGCCCATATGCTTGTTCCTCTTTGTACCCCACTCGTTGGTATAATTTTAGGAATATGGAATAAATGGATTACCTGATGAATGGATGGATAGATGCATGAATGAAGCATCTGGAGTTGTGATGAAAAAGCTCTTCCTACTGTTCTCCTCTGAGCCCCTCCAGTATGTTTCAGATTAAATTCCTTTTGTTACATCAAACTATGAGATAAAAATGAGTATGAGCATCTTCTTTTATCAGCTGATCGATACGTACTAGATGTTCTGTTAGGTACAACAGGGGTTAAAAATAATTTTAAAACTTCATTTTCCCCTCTCCAGGAGCTTATCAACAAGGCAGGGAGACAGGTCAATAATACATGAGGAAGTAAACAATAAAGGTTGAACAACAAGACATCAGTAAGAGAGACATAACAGAATGCTGTATCATTAATTGCCAATAGAGTGCAGACCAGAAGACTATTCATTCCGAGCAGGCTGAGGTTTTAGCTTTTAGATTAGCCCTGCTTTCTATACCTGACTACCATTCATTCACACGGTGGATATGCCAATTCTTCCCAAAGCAATTGCTTCTTCTAAAAACCATTTTCTCCACCCTCCCATGGCATCCCTTCCTTGACCCCTCCACTTTCCCAAGCACCCTTTGAACTGTGCATCCTGGAAACAAGTACCATCCTGTGCTCTAGGCTTGGGGCAGCTGTAACTCTGTGTCTTTCCCAAGAAACTCCAAATGTGAACTCTTGTCAGCCCAGAGGCCCCATAGGAGCTGTTCCATAGAAGATCATCATGAAGGAGAAGATTGGTTAGGAGTTGCCCATTATCTGTTTTGGCTAGACAACTCATTCATAACAAATTGTAGATGTTGCTATGTTTCATCTAGTTTTGTTAACTGGAAATGTGTCTATCCTTCAGAATCTTGGATTTTCTCTGTGTCAGTTGGACACTCAGCTTGTTCAGGAGTTTGGGCCAAGTCTGAAGCCAGACTAATGAGTGTGAATTCTGGCCCTGCCACTTTCTATGTGTTTTTGACCTCTTTAAGCCTCAACTTTCTCATCTGTAACATGGGCACCATAAAAGACCTTGCCTATAAGATTTAGTATGAATGTTAAAAAAGAGCATGCTGCTCAGTTACTCATTTGTGTCTGACTTTTTGCTACCCCATAGACTGTAGCCTGCCAGGTTCCTCTGTCCCTGGGATTTCCCAGGCAAGAATACTGGGTTGTCATTTCCTTCTTTGGGGGATCTTCCTGACCCAGGGATCAAACCTGTGTCTCTTGCATCCCTTGCACTGCAAGCGATTCTTAACCCACTGAGCCACCCAGGAAGGCCATCTTCAAATGTCGTTCTTAGGTAGCCAAAACCTCTCGGTCTGCCTTCTTTTTTGCCTCTGTGGATTTATTTCCCCCAGTTCCTTCATGTCCTTTCACTCTTTCCCAGCTCTGACTTCATAGGGAAGTTTTCTGATTGGACAGAAGAGTGCTGTGAACTTGCCCCTTTGCACGGACGTCTCAGGGGAACAAGCCAATGTGAGTCCTTCCCAGCCAACAGCAGTGTGACTGACTCCCTCCTGGAAAGTGTGTGCTGTTAGGAGTGACCTTGGGGACAGGAACCACACTAGGAGTCAGAGTGAGAAGTGTGAATATTGTGGAGTGAGCACCAGGCAGGAGTAAACAGCTTCAAAATTGCTGCTGGGGCCCTTACAGCCAGATAACAGAAAGCGGGCCTCCCCAACCCGGCTCGGGCTCATCTCAGGGTCTCTGGGTAGGGAGATGCCTTTCCATCTCATCAGAGCTCTTGCCAATCCAGGGTCAGAGTGATTGCCAAGACCGATTGCTCTGGTGTGTCAGTAATCAGCAGCCTAAATTGTGCTCATCTCTGTGAGATTAGAAAAAAAATTCTCAACTGCACGCTGCACCTCGCAGAGTCTGTGCAAGCACGCTAACCAAAAAAACAATTTCCACCTGGGCAACTCCGCGTCCAGGACAACAAACACGATGTCATTTTCGGGCAATTAGAGATGGTGGCTTCCCTCTCACCAAGGACGTTAAATTGTGTGCCTATATCGTAAGGCAGGAACACTGTGCAGGAAGGGGAGAGAGAGACCTGTGATCACACTTTAATTAGCTTCTTCTCTGACATTAGTCAGGTCTCCCTCTGTCCACCTGTCCTCGGTCCTGCAATCATCACTTACCACGGGCGATGAACATATGTCCCTCCTGTTCTAACAGGTACCTGTCTCCACAAGGAAGCAGACCAAGGCCCGCCCCTCCCTCCCTGCCGATGGAGATGTTTAAGCTTTCAATTTCATTCCAGGCCCCTGGGTCCAAGGCCCAATTTTGAACAAGTTGGCATGGGGTGGGTTCTGGTGGTGTACTTTTTAATTGCATTATCCTGAGTGATGAAAATCCTTTCATTCTTCACGCATAAAAGCTCAGGCTGCACGGGGTACACGCTCCCCACCGTGACTTTGAGCTAGGGCCCAGTTCCCTCCCAGGGCCACTTTGTCAGCTGTTCCAAGATCTTTTGTCATCTCGGTGCTATTAATTGCCCTTGAGCAGCACCAGGCTTTTTAATTCAGATTTTCCTAGAACAGCAGGAGGGAAAATGGAATGATTGTAAAAGGGAGTTAATGATAATTGCTAATGTAGGTAGAGGTTTTTGTTGTTGTTTAAGATGGTCCTTTAAATTTTGTAATCTTGAAATAAAGAAGCAGAGATTGAATAAAACATCACAGTGCAAGGACCTTCTTGATAAGCTGGAGGAGAGGGGATGAATATGCCTTCTTTTCTCTCCTTGTTTTATGGAATCAAATTGTCCCCAAATCAGAGCATCCAAAAGATCTTGCTTGAGTCAGAAATGCAGGAGATTCCTGTGAGGACCACCAGTGTGTATCCTGATTTCAGAGACTTGAAGGGGAAAAGAAAGAAACATTCAACCTGAGAAATATAAAGGAAAATGTACATAGACATCTTAGGAGACTTTAAATACCATCCATATTGGGATTTCCCTGAGGGTCCAGGGGTTAAGAATCTGCCTTCCATTGCAGGGAACTTGGGTTCAATCCCTGGTCAGGGAACTAAGATCCCACATGCTGTGGGGCAGCTAAGCCCATGCTCCATAACTACTGAGCCCATGGGACACAATGAAGATTCTGAGTGATGCAGCTAAAACCAGACACAGCCAACACACACACACACACACACACACACACACACACACACACCCCAACTATAGTTCTGATGGCAGGTGAAATAATAAAGTCTTAAAGAAAAGCTCCCAAGGCTTCCCTGGTGGCTCAGTTTCTAAAGAATCCATCTGCAATGCTAGGAGACCTAGTTTCTATCCCTGGGTCTGGAAGATCCCCTGGAGAAGGAAATGGCAACCCCTTCCAGTATTCTTGCCTGGAGAATCCCACGGACAGAAAAGACTGGCGGACTGCAATCCATGGGGTCGCAAAGAGTCGGACACGACTAAGTGACTAATCCACCGCTACCACCGAGGAAAATCTCCTAACCTTTGAGGAGTCTGGAATAAATACTTGAAGGATCAGGCCCTTGACATAGACTTTAAAAGAATCCAGAGACATTTTTAGCATTAACAGGTAAGTTAACCCACCATCTTGATACCAAGTAAAGGAAGCTGTCTTTTTTTTTTTTTAGACAGAATTATTAACCATTTCCATGGCAACCCCTTCCAGTATTCTTGCGTAGAGAATCCCGTGGACAGAGGAGCCTGGTGTGCTACAATCTATGGGGTCACAAAGAGCTGGACGTGACTGAGTGACTAAACCACAATAGCCATCAAAACTGTGTTTTAATTCTGCTCAAAATGGATCCTTACACAATTTCTTGGTAGAAAACATCAATTATTGTATTGTGATAGATGAACATTCCTCTTTCCTTAAATAGTAATCATCAAAAATCCAAAGAAGTATGGCATTTTGTCCGCACTGAGCTCCTATTCTAGTCTCTTCTGCGTCAGTCCCTCCCCTGCCTCATGCACCAGATGGGAAGACCCAGTCCCTCAAAACTCAATGGCTTCTTGCCAGCATTTTGGAGGCCACAGTAGTTTTCTTTGGAAACCACTCACGACCTCCACCCTGGATCTGCTGTAAGCTCTGGGGAAGGTCAGTATCCCCGTATGGAGACCTTGAAAATGATGAACCATCTCCCCGCCCTTGGGCTTTGAAGCCTTTCAGTATGGTTTCAAATGGTGAAAGAGGCAAGTTGATTTCAAGGCCACTCTGGGTTTTTTTGCTTCAGCCACTCTCCTCTCTTTGTTTCAGTTCAGTTCAGTTCAGTTGCTCAGTCATGTCCAACTCTTTGCGACCCCATGAACCAGAGCACACAGGCCTCCCTGTCCATCACTAACTCCCGGAGTCCACCCAAACCCATGTCCATCGAGTCAGTGATGCCATCAAACCATCTCATCCTCTGTCGTCCCCTTCTCCTCCTGCCCCCAATCTTTCCCAGCATCAGGGTCTTTTCAAATGAGTCAGCTCTTCGCATCAGGTGGCCAAAGTATTGGAGTTTCAGCTTCAACATCAGTCCTTCCAATGAACATCCAGGACTGATCTCCTTTAGGATGGACTGGTTGATCTCCTTGCAGTCCAAGGGACTCTCAAGAGTCTTCTCCAACACCACAGTTCAAAAGCATCAATTCTTCGGTGCTCAGCTTTCTTTATAGTCCAACTCTCGCATCCATACATGACTGCTGGAAAAAACATAGCCTTGACTAGACAGACCTTTGTTGGCAAAGTAATGTCTCTGCTTTTTAATATGCTGTCTAGGTTGGTCATAACTTTCCTTCCAAGGAGTAAGCGTCTTTTAATTTCATGGCTGCAATCACCATCTACAGTGATTTTGGAGCCCAGAAAAATAAAGTCTGCCACTGTTTCCACTGTTTCCCCATCTATATCCCATGAAGTGATGGGACCGGATGCCATGATCTTAGTTTTCTGAATGTTAAGCTTTAAGCCAACTTTTTCACTCTCCACTTTCACTTTCATCAAGAGGCTCTTTAGTTCTTCATTTTCTGCCATAAGGTTGGTTTCTTCTGCATATCTGAGGGTATTGATATTTCTCCTGGAAATCTTGATTCCAGCTTGTGCTTCCTCCAGCCCAGCGTTTCTCATGATGTACTCTGCATATAAGTTAAATAAGCAGGGTGACATATACAGCCTTGACGTACTCCTTTTCCAATTTGGAACCAGTCTGTTGTTGCTCACATCTAAATTCCAGGAAGGGCATGCACACCTCCAAAGTGGCAGAGACTCCTTTGGGGCAGATGCGGACTCATGTTTACAAACCCGGGTTGAAAGAGCCAACACCTCACAGAGGACAAAGGGCTGTAAGATGGAACCCTCTAAGTGAAGGGTTTCTGATGCGGGTGAAAACTCCCCGCACACCAACCTCTACTGGCAACAAATATCCTCACTGAGGTCGGCTCCAATGGCTAACACTTAATCAAAAATATTGCCATCTTCAAGTCTTGATATCTTCTTCCAGGATGTGATTAAAGACCCATTTACATGATAGTTGCTTAGAACTGGCAAGAAATGGGCACCCCAAGTTTTGTTAGTATTATTTTGAAATTCTCTGGTCCTGTTAAAAACTCACTCTTCATTACACACATTGGTTCCCTACTCTGCAAAGGCACACTTCTGTGGCACTGTGAGAAAGAAGAGTTTATAAGTACAGGTGTCCAGACACCTTTCCCATTCAGAGTTGGAGAAATTTGCACTTTGTTATCCAGCCCAGCAACCCACTTGAAGGCAAGTGATTTCTGCTTCTTGTATTCCCTTTTCAAACTAAGCAGGAAGACAGACCTTAAGGTTCATCCTATGCCTGAAAACTCTGGGAAACTTGTTTCTGCAAGTCAGCCAACAACCTGAGAAGGACAGTGTACTTGGATTCTGTCTTGCACTTAAGAACCCTGTGAAGAGCTGAAACAGGCCCCAGGCCCAGGCGGCCCCTGGTGGGGAGCTGGGTTCGGTTCTGATAGTACCACTCCTCTGGATGGCTCTGGGTCAGTGGTAGAGTCACTCTAAGCCCGTGTCCTCAGCCGTGTCCTGGGGAGAAGGACACCTGGGTGGTAGGGCTCATGAGAAGATGAAAGTACAATCAGAGCCCTGAGCAGACGTAGAGAAAGGACATCTAGGCATGGGGACGAAGGGGAGGGTGGGGCAAATTGGGAGCGTGGCACTGACAGACACACACTCACACACACACACACACACACACACACACACACACACACTACCTTGTGGGCTCAGACGGTAAAGAATCTGCCTGCCAGGCGGGAGGCCCAGCTTTGATCCCTGGGTTGGGAAGATCCCCTGGAGAAGGAACTGGCAACCCACTCCAGTATTCTCGCCTGGAGAATCCCATGGACAGAGGAGCTTGGTGGGCTACAGTCCACGGGGTCACAAAGAGTCAGACACAACTGAGTGACTAACACACATACACACACACATGTGTGTGTAAAATAGAGAGCTAGTGAGAAGCTGCTGTATAGCACAGGGAGCTTGTATAGCTTGGTGCTCTGTGATGACCTAGAGGAATGGGTGGGGGAAAGATGGGAGGGAGGCTAGAGAGGGAGGGGATACATGTATACATATAGCTGATTCACTTTGTGGTACAGTAGAAACCAACACAACATTGTAAAACAATTATACTCCAATAGCAAAAGGTGTTTTTTTTTTTTTTTAAGAGTATTTAGAATTATGCCTGGCACATGACAAGTACCGGGTAAATGTCAGCCTGCACTGTGTCCTTGGGCATCTGGGTGACAGTGTAGGCACACACCTAAGATGAGAGGGACATTTGGGAGAGTGAGAAGGAGTGCTGCTTATAATCACACTAGGACAAAAGCAGGAGCTAGGACAGCCCCAGACTTAGGACATCCTCAAGAAGATCATGTCCTACTTCCCCAGGGGAGGTCTTGCCTGAAGCTTTCGGTAGTTCCCGCCTTTGCTTACTTCCAGTGTGGCATCCCCTCTCCTGGCTCAGGCATGCCTGATGGAGATCCAGACATTCTTTATCCCTCTCCCCTGGACCCCAACCTAAGCAAGCCCAGCCACTCTGGAGAGTGGGCAGGCCCCAAGCTCTAATGCCACCAGGCTTTGTAGCTAATGCAAAGTGCAAAGCCCCTTCGCGGTGTCTGGCTGCTGGCTCCTTTCATCAAGATAAGGCCCTCTCCAGCAGGGAATTCTAGCCCTCATCTCACTTCTGGCCGCCCAAACACGCCAGCCCCACTCCATCAGCCTGCAGCCGCTGCAGCACTTAAAGCTGCAAATGACAAAGACACTTCGCAGAGGGGATCGATGGCAGTGTGAGCAGAGCCACCTGAGCGTGGGCAGGAACAAAGATGCGCGGGTGCTCAGGCACTGCCCTGCCCTCCGGGGAAAAGCGAGTCAACATTTTGTTCTCAGAAGTTGCCACTCCTGCCCACCTGCCTATCCTGAACACACGTCCCCCCCTTTTTTTTTGAAGATGCTCTCCACTGGAAGAATAAAAACCCAGCCATTTGATTGAGCTCTTCTTTGTTCTCATGGGTAGCCATACCAAATTTGCTGTTTGTAAAGTGAAGATTGAAAGGAGAAACACCTCTTTCTGACTATTCTCCCAGAGGAACTTTTAGAGACTTAGAAGAAGTAAAATGAAATCAGACCATATTATTTAAACTTGAAATTGTTGTATGAGGAAAGAGTTTGTAAAATCTACCGTTTTATTTCCTTTCTTCTGGAACAGTAAGCAACCACAGCTTTTCTGAGTCTGTGAACTGCATATTCTTCTCTTTCCTCTGTGTTCTGTCAGCTCAAAAATGTGAGTTAATAATGCCTGCCTCCCAGCCTCTTGAGATTTTCTGTGTAGATTGATGATAATAAAATAACAGGAATAATCTGTGTTTATATGGTGCTGTACAGTTTATAGAGAAAGCAGTTTCACTTAATCCTCGCAACGACCCAGTGAGGTGGGTAATATGAGATTCTACACATAACTAGGGGTTAAGAGCATCACGCTACAAAAAGCTGGGCATTGTGCTTATTGATGGTGTAACTTAACAAATGATGACAAATTGTGTCCATGTGCTTGGCTCTTCCTGGAGGAGGGTTGGAGCCCCCTTCAGCAGCCTGAGTAAGTCTCAGCCTCAGTATTTTGGCTTCCCAAGCAGCTGGGTGAGCCGAGAAGCAGGGTGGGGGTTGGTAGAGGAAGGGCTAAGACTAGGTCTCCCCTGCTCATGGCCACAGTCTTCCGGGGAAGCCCTTTCTGGATCATGACTCTAGAGAGCCCGTGAATGGTCTAGTATCATCTTCCCCTTCTCAACTCCAGTTTGGCCTCACTCTTGCCCCCTGTCCTGCTCACTGCCTCCCACAGAAAGAACCTACTTGCCAGGTGTGTTCAACATCACTGACACAGTAGAGAAACCCACCTCCACATCAGCCCAGAAAGCCAACAGGCATTCAGTCTCTTTTTCCCAGGAGGACCAGCACCATCATTCCATTGGCACAAACATCTCTTCCATCCCTGCCTAAACTTCAGAGATTAGACTTCTGGAAGTAAATGGATTTTGCAAACAATTGCTTGAAATTATTAAATTTCCAATCTGGATTTCTGCTCCATAAATACCAGCCTCTCCACTCTGGAATATTTTTCTCTTTGGTCTTGGATGTCACTTCTTTGAGGCACCTGTGTCCTTCTCCAAGCTGGTTGCTCTTCCTGGGGCTCCCCTGGCTTCCTTAGGGGTCACCCTACTGAGAAAGTGTAAGCCTTTATGTTCCCTTTTCCCTCTCCCAGGAGACTATGAGTTATTTGAAGGCAAGGACTGTAATCTCCTATCTTTCTACTTCAGGCATCTAGCACCTGGATGAAAAATAATTTTCAAATGAGTCAGTAAGTCTAATGAATTCATCAAAGCAGCCTAGAGAGGAGAGGAAGGTGAACTCAGCACATTCCTGGATTGCACGTCATGCGTGACGCATCGGCACCCATTGGATGACCATATTTGCCAGAATCAAAGTGGCTCAAATGAATCTCTCACCCTCAAGGTTATCCCCACTTGTTCCTATTTTTAGACTACAAAAGCATCATCCTTAAACCAACAAGCTGGAAAGATGATTACAAAAGGGAGTTGGGAGGGTATATGTGAATTTTTTTTCTAAAATGCTTAAAGAAAAAGATTAAAATGATTAATAAAAAAGATGAACTAACTTTGTCTAAGGCTCACTACCCTGATTTCTTTGGGCTCATGAACACAGAAAAGGCTCACTATCTTTGCTAGCTAAATCCTCCAGCTCGCATGGACAACTGGTCTACTCAAGCTGATGTGGCTGTTGAAGAGCGTAAGTGGACAGCACACTGTCAGGAAGCAGTGCAGGGGTTCTGGGGATGACCCCCTATCAATCTGGGTCAAATATTAGTGAGGAATCTCCTGGCTTGATAGGCAGTGTCTGCTGCTGTGCATTCTTAGCACTCATCTTCTATCGCACTTCAGTTATTTTAGACAAGTACCACTCTGGGTGATTGATCATTATTTTTACTTTCATGAGGTTTAGGTGGCTGGGAAGAAAACCACAGCAAAAGAGCATGGCAGGAAGTTTCTTTGCAAAAGATTCATGTATTACTTCTGGGTTACGGCTTCTTAAAACCCAAATTCTTAAGTGTTCTGAGGTTAAAAGCTTCCTATTTGCCACAAAGTTGAAGGATGATGATTTAGCTGGTGTTATTTTACAAGCACAATTTTACATTCGGCCATCTCTAGATGAATGAGTCTTTGATTTTCACTTGGGAAGGTCATTATTAGAGAAGGAGATTCTGGATCCTGACAGAGCTCATCAGGGAAACAAAATGAAGGGATTACACTTAAAGTGTACAGCCTACTTCTTCCCTGGAAATGTTTTTGGCTATGGGTGGGAAGGAGACTGGCTGAGTTGGAAGATATGGAAGTTGTATTAGTCTGCTTCTCAATTACTTGAGAAAAATGGAGGGAAAAATAAGAGTATGGTCATAACTTGTAAACTTTCCCCTTAATTTCATCTCTCTCTTGTACATAGATTGACTAGAAAGGAGCATTTGATTCAATGAATCTAATCACAATATAGTATTAGTTTTATAATTATAGCTACCATTCACTGGAACGGAATATGTGTGCTCCAGTTAGCTGAGTACTGTCATTATCTCCGTATTTCTGATGAGGAAACTACAACTCTGAAATGGGGAAAGTTGCCTCCTTAGGGTCACCCTGCTGGAAACATGCAGAGCCAGGATGAACACAGAGGTCTGCCAGACGCCACAGACCAGCTGTGCACTCTTAGCCCATGATTCTTCTCTTCCTTAGAGCATGAGGCGAGGAGCTCTGCAGGTATTGAAAGACTCGGTCTGCATCTCACCGCACTACCAGTCCCGCTGTGATGACAGCAAAGGTCTCCAGACCCGAGGCTCTCATTTTTATAGCTCTGTAGCACTACGACCTGACCTGGCAACCATTCAGACATGTACCTGAGATACCCTGAGAAATGTCCAATTGCTTATCATTTCTTGCTTTTTAATAAGAATTCTTTTTGTTCTAACAATGTGTTTTGGTAGATTTCTCTTTGTTCTGCCAATAAATTTACAGCTAAGAAGTCCATTTTCTTAGCTCATGTATATTAACTTCTGACTGGAAAACATGACCACTCTGAAGAGCTGCCCTACGTATAGGTTTGAATAAAAGTGCGCGTGAGGGATGACTAAGCTACCCTAAGGCTGATCTGAGTAGGCGGCACTGAGGAAGCAAGTGGGAACTGAGGGGCTCTGAAAAGACTGACCTGGTGTATTTGGACCCATCCACCCACTGTCATCCTGAGAGTCTCAGATTCCTGTTATCACAGTCCCTACTTTGGATTAAGTCTCACATCACCAGTTTAAGCAGGTCTATGCTGTTGTTTAACCTCTCTAGCTTTCTGACTGCATTGCATTGAACCAGACAGCCGGCTGACTGGGAACAGGTAGGTGGATGGAATAGGATACAGAGGAAGTAGGTTTCAGTGTAAGAAGCAGATTCAGGAAAGAATTGAGGCAGGGGAATGCACCATCTGGTCAGAGTCAGTCAGATAGATCAATGCCTACTAGGGCACTTTGAGTTGAGGCAGGTAAACACTGAAGAAACAGTTTGCCAGGGAGTAAAAGTAGTGATTCTCCTGTTGGCTAAGAGGCTTTTAGGCACCAATTGTTCAAGGTAGAGAACCCGAGAAAGGAGAGAGGGTGTAAGATGGGCGACAAGGGACTGAAGAAGGTAAGTCTGTGAAATCCTGAAGGACCCAATGTCAGGGCTCCTAACAGATAGGCCCCAGAAGAACTCAGACCACGTGGCTTCTGGTGTGAGAACAGCGACGGGGCACTGGGACCCGCTGAGTCTGTAAAGGGGGTCAGCTCTGGGGGTCCCAGCTTCCACCCTTATCTGCCAAGGAGGAGCAGCCGCCACAGCCTCCTGCAGCTCTGCGTCTGCTGCGAGCCATCACATTGCCACTCAGTTGGGTCCCTGTTTACTTCTGAGGTCTGGCGGGCACTCACTCCAGGGGGATGAAGGTGAAGAGTCATGGACACCACCGAACTCCAGCATCTCTCTCTGCCACCACCGCATCCATCCTGCACCGGAGATTTAACCAGCCTCACAACAACTAAACCCCCGCGTTCCCATCAGATCGGTCTTCATTTATTCCAAGATGCGGATGAACACGATGCAAACCAGAAATTAGGCCCCAAGAGTGCCTTGCTGCTAAATTGGTTGGATAAGTGGCAAGTGTGGCGAATCAGCCCTTAGCGAATTTAGAATTTGAGAATCTTGATGATTATCCCTGGATGGGAGAGGAGGCGGTGGGGAGCCGAGTAACCCATCCCTGACCTCCCGTTGTCGAGTAATCAAGGCCAATCATAGACCCGGGCTGAGAGGAAAGGGCTCTGCCAATCATGTGTGCAGAAAATGCTATTCAGGCAAAGGAAAGCCTCTTGAGCACGCATCTTGCCTATTGTGCGGGTTCGCGGGGGAAATTATGTAAGGAGAGGTGTGCTCACAGGAAGTGAAGTGCAGCCTCCAGGGGGCGGGTCCTCCCTCTCAGATTCCCAGGACCGGCCTCCCTTTTCCTAGCTCTACTCAGGGAACAGTACCCCTTCTGCCATCAGTGACTAGCTAGCCCGCCCCCGGCCTCCTGGCGTTGGCGTTTGCCCCCTTGGCAACCATCTAGGTCGATTGCTTGTATTTCATCTGGTAGAAGTTTATTCTGAAGCATTCTCCTGAGCCCTGGCTTCACTGTCAATCCAGGGGCTCTCTCTAAGGTTCAAAGGGCACGTGCCTCTCTTGAGAGTCAAACAGAGAACGTGGTTGGCTTACTCAACAGCTGCTAGCGAAACGGTCCCTTCCCCACTCCCTGGGGAGGACTCAACCCAGAGGATGACAGATCCTAGGGAGCCTCTTCACCCAAAATGCGCCGGTTCACTCCAGTGGTCCTTCTCTGCACAGACTCAGGAGATGTCAACCATGTTTATTTAACAGCAGCTTGAGTTCAGCAAAGATGGTTCCGGAAGGATTTTTCCTTGTCCTATTTGTTTTTGGGTTTTTCATTTTTATTTGTTTTGTTAAAGAGAACAGCAATAGAACTAAACATATATACGATGGCATTATGAAGTCAGGCATCTTAGGAAAGCAATACCATCGTTGTTTTTCGGGCAGCCTAGGCTGTGGTCACATGATTTCGTTTCTTTACTTAACATATAATTATTAAACACATGCTACATGCTGAGAATTGTTCTGGGCACTCAGGATATGACTGAGCTTGGGAGAGATGACAGGTTTTTTTTTTTTTTTTTTGTCCAAGGGAAAGAAACACAGGCTGTCTAGAGAGACCATCAGAATAAAGAGATCTTTAAATAAGATCCTCTCCTGTGCTGGGTAAGATAGTGTCTCCTCCTTAGATATGCACCTTAATAGCTCAACGTTTCTATAGCTCTACCTCCCTGATAAAACTGTTTTTATTCCTTAGAATAAGGAATTTTAAAAAAACCTTCATTCCTTAGAAATCACTGGTGATTCCTTAGAATCACTGCTTTGAGGCTATTATTACTGACCACTTTTTTCTGCCCTAGGATGAAATCTGGACTCTAGCTCAATAAAGTGTTGGCCTGAATATTTGTTTAGTAACGTCTGTGAGTCAAAAGCATCATTACGAAGCCATCCCTCAAGGTAATGGAAGAAACAGGTAGATTATGAAGACTTCATCGCTGTGCAGGTTTTCTAGCCCCCATTATAAAATTGATGGATGCAGCACATAGGAGAAATTGCAAATATGTCACTCTGATAATTGGTACAAGAGGAAATGCAAGTAAGAAACATAGGGAAATAATTTATATTTTTCACAAGTATAACCAAAGAAGTGCATACCAAAGCAAGTTTGGGGAATCATTTGCTTCTGAATTAGCAAAGCAAGTTTGGGGAATCATTTGCTTCTGAATTAGCAAAAAAAAGAAAAAAACTTCTATCCAAACTTTATGAAAAGAATGATCTTATACATTTACTGCTGTTTGTTTACTGTTGGCATTGTTCAGTTCAGTTCAGTTGCTCAGTCGTGTCTGACTGTTAGCAACCCCATGAACTGCAGCATGCCAGGCTTCCCTGTCCATCGACAACTCCCAGAGATTGCTCAAACTCATGTCCCTCGAGTTGGTGATGCCATCCAACCATCTCATCCTCTGTCATCCTCTTCTCCTCCTGCCTTCAATCTTTCCCAGTGTCAGGGACTTTTCCAATGAGTCAGTTCTTTGCATCAGGTGGCCAAATATTGGAATTTCAGCTTCAGCATCAGTCCTTTCAATCAATATTCAGGACTGATTTCCTTTAGGATGAAATGGTTGGATCTCCTTGCAGTCCAAGGGACTCTCAAGAGTCTTCTCCAACACCACAGTTCAAAAGCATCAATTCTTTGGCACTCAGCTTTCTTTATAGTCCAACTCTCACATCTATACCTGACTACTGGAAAAACCACAGCTTTGACTAGATGTACATTTGTCAGTAAAGTAATGTCTCTGCTTTTTAATATGCTGTTTAGGTTGGTCACCGTTTTCTTTCTGAGGAGCAATTGTCTTTTAATCTCATTGCTGTAGTCACCATCTGCAGTGATTTTGGAGCCCCCCAAATAAAGTCTGTCACTGTTTCCACTGTTTCCCCATCTATTTGCCATGAAGTGATGGGACTGGATGCCAGGATCTTCATTTTTTGAATGTTGAGTTTTAAGCCAATTTTTCCTCTTTCACTTTCATCAAGAGGCTCTTTAGTTCTTCTTCACTTTCTTCCATAAGGGTGGTGTCATCTGTGAATCTGAGGTTATTGATATTTCTCCCAGAAATCTTGATTCCAGTTTGTGCTTCACCCAGCCCAGCATTTTGCATGATGCATTCTGCATGTAAGTTGAGTAAACTGGGTGACAGCATACAGCCTTGATGCACTCATTTTCCTATTTGGAACCAGTTTGTTCTGTGTCAGGTTCTAACTGTTGCTTCTTGACCGGCATACAGATTTCTCAGGAGGCAGGTAAGTTGGTCTGGTATTCCCATCTCTTTAAGAATTTAACACAGTTTGTTATGATCCACACAGTCAAAGCCTTTGTTGTAGTCAATAAAGCAGAAGTAGATGTTTTTCTGAAACTCTCTTGCTTTTTCAGTGATCCAATGGATGTTGGCAATTTGATCTCTGGTTCCTCTGCCTTTTCTAAATCCAGCTTGAACATCTGGAAGTTCACGGTTCACATACTGCTGAAGCCTGGCTTGGAGAATTTTGAGTATTACTTTCTTTGTGTGTGAGATGAGTGCAGTTGTGTGGTAGTCTGAGCATTCTTTGGCATTGCCTTTCTTTGGGATTGGAATGAAAACTGACCTTTTCCAGTCCTGTGGGCGCTGCTGAGTTCTTCAGATTTGCTGGCATATTAGTGCAGCACTTTCACAGCATCATCTTTCAGGATTTGAAACAGCTCAACTGGAATTCCATCACCTCTACTAGCTTTGTAGTGATGCTTCCTAAGGCCAACTTGACTTCATATTCTAGAATGTCTGTCTCTAGGTGAGTGATCACATCATCGTGATTATCTGAGTCATGAAGATCTTTTTTGTACAGTTCTGTCTATTCTTGCCACCTCGTCTAATATGTTCTGCTTCTATTAGGGCCACATTATTTCTATCCTTTATTGTGTCTACCTTTGCATAAAATGTTCCCTTGGTAGCTCTAATTTTCTTGAAGAGATCTCTGCTGCTGCTGCTAAGTCACTTCAGTCATGTCCAACTATGTGCGACCACATAGACAGCAGCCCACCAGGCTCCCCCATCCCTGGGATTCTCCGAACACTGGAGTGGGTTGCCATTTCCTTCTCCAAAGCATGAAAGTGAAAAGTGAAAGTGATGTCGCTCAGTCGTGTCCTACTCTTAGCGACCCCATGGACTGCAGCCTACCAGGCTCCTCTGTCTATGGGATGTTCCAGGCAAGAGTACTGGAGTGGGGTGCCATATCTCTAGTCTTTCTGATTCTACTATTTCTTTGCATTGATCACTGAAGAAGGCCATCTTATCTCTCATTGCTATTCTTTGTAACTCTGCATTCAGATGAATTTATCTTTCATTTTCTCCTTTGCTTCTCTTCTCAGTTATTTGTAAGGCCTCCTCCAACAACCATTTTGCCTTTTTGCATTTGTTTTTCTTGGGGATGGTCTTGATCACTGCCTCCTGTACAATGTCACGAATCTCCATCCATAATTTTCCAGGCACTAAATCAGATCTAATCCCTTGAAACTACTTGTAACTTCCACTGTATGATCATAAGGGATTTGATTTAAATCATACCTGAATGGTCTAGTGGTTTCCCAACTTTCTTCAATTTAAGTTTGAATTTTGCAGTTTTTAAGGAGTTCATGGTCTGAGCCACAGTCAGCTCCTGGTCTTGGTTTTGCTGACCGTATAGAGCTTCTCCATCTTTGGCTGCATAAAATATAATCAATCTGATTTCAGTATTGACCATCTGGTGATGTCCATGTGTAGAGTCTTCTCTTGTGTTGTTGGAAGAGGGTGTTTGCTATGACCAGTGTGTTCTCTTGGCAAAACTCTGTTACCCTTTGCCTTGCTTCATTTTGTACTCCAAAGCCAAATTTGCCTGTTACTTCAGGCATCTCTTGACTTCCTACTTTTGCATTCCAGTCCCCTATGATGAAAAGGACATCATTTTGGGGTGTTAGTTCTAGAAGGTCTTCATAGAACCTTTCAACTCCAGCTTCTTCAGCGTTACTGGTTGGGGCCTAGACTTGGATTACTGTGATATTGAATGGTTTGCCTTGGAAATGAATAGAGATCATTCTGTCATTTTTGAGATTAGATCCAAATACAGCATTTTGGACTCTTTTGTTGGAGTAGCCATGATGGCTACTCCATTTCTTCTGAGGGGGATTCCTGCCCGCAGTAGTAGATATAATGGTCATCTGAGCTAAATTCGCCCATTCCAGTCCATTTTAGTTCAGTGATTCCTAAAATGTCGATGTTCACTCTTGCCATCTCCTGTTTGACCACTTCCAATTTACCTTGATTCATGAACCTAACATTCCAGGTTCCTATGCAGTATTTTTCTTTACAGCATTGGACTTTACTTCCATCACCAGTCACATCCACAACTGGGCACTGTTTTTACTTTGGCTCTCTCTCTTCATTCTTTCTGGAGCTTTTTCTCCACCCTTCTCCAGTAACATATTGGGCACCTGGCAAGTTCATCCTTCAGTGTCATATCCTTTCGCTTTTTCATACTTTTCATGGGGTTCTCAAGGCAAGAATACTGAAGTGGTTTGCCATTCCCTTCTCCAGTGAACCACATTTTTTAAGAACTCTCCGCCATGACCCGTCTATCTTGGGTGGCCCAGCACTGCATGGCTCATAGTTTCATTGAGTTAGGCAAGGCTGTGGTCCATGTGATCAGTTTGATTAGTTTTATGTGATTGTGGTTTTCATTCTGTTTGCCCTCTGATGGATAAGGATAAGAGTTGGCTGTAAATTGGTATAAACTTTTTGCGGAAAGTGATTTGACACAGAATTAGGGCAACAAAGAAGTTTGTCATAAAGTTTGACTTAGTAATTTTTTTCCTAAGACTTCATCTTAAGAAAATAATTTAGTAGAAGCAAAAGCTCTATGAAGCGTATTCTCTAAAACATTATCAACATGAAGGGGAAAGGGTACACTCTAAATGTCCAACCATAGGATCATATGGGTACAGTATACAATGAATTAATGTGTAGTCACCAAGAGAAATAGCTCAAGAAGAATACATGAACAATGTGAAAAATGTGATGAAACATTATTTAAAAAAAATTAAGACCCTACTCTATAGCACAGGGAACTCTACTCAATACTCTTTAATGGCCTATAAGGGAAAACAATGTAAAAAAGCAGTGGATGTGTGTATATGTGTAACTGACTCACTTTGCTGTATACCTGAAACCGACACAACATTGTAAATCAACTACACGCCAATAAAGTTATTTTAAAAATCAGAATTAAAAATGATACTGATTGTCACTACGTAAAATGTGCACAATAAGGAAATTGTAGCCATTGTGTTCAGATGACATTTTTCAATATCTTTCTCATGTTTTTATGTCTCATTTTTTAATGAAAAAGTATTCACAAATGAAATCTAAGGCCTCTTTCAAGTACACGATGGCCATGCACCATCTCATAACAGTCCCATGAGTTATAGTTGCACTTTCAGGACTGGGAAATGACTTTTAACCAAGATCTATCCCAAGGATGCTGGGGCTTCCCAGGTGGCTCAGTGGTAAAGAACCCACCTGCCAATGCAAGAGACCCAGGTTCAATCCCTGGGTGGGGAAGATCCCCTGGAGAAGGAAATGGCAGCCCACTCCAGTATTCTTGTCTGGGAAATCGCATGGGCAGAGCAGCCTGGTGGGTTACAGTGCATGGGGTTGCTAAGAGCTGGGCGTGACTGAGTGACTAAACAACAATAACGTCCCAAGGTTGCTGAGTGGTGTGAAGTGTATTAGAGTAGCAGCAGCAAGGAGAAAATGGTCATACTGGTTCAGGCACCACATATCCAGCTCCGTATTGCAGAGCACATTGGGCTCAGTGGCAGGCTTCCCAGAACTCCAGCATCCTGGTGGAAATACCCTCCAGAAAGCATGGAAAAGCCAAACCTATGGAGCTAGGTTGAAAGGTTTTTAATTAGATCAGAAGGACTGACTGTGGCCTGGGTTCACATGACACAAATATTTTTTTCATCTATTTTCTCAGGCAAATACTATTGTTGTTAGTGTCTCTAGGATACAGTCAGCCTAGATTTAATATTATATTATTTGGTTACCTTTTTAGATATATGATAAAAATCTGACTCTTCATAAGACTTACAGATTCTTTTCTGGGCATTTGAAAATGAGTCTGTCCTTCACCAAAGTGTACTCTCCAAAAAGTCACCAGCTTTTTATTCAAGTAAAGAAAGACAAAGAGCTGAGAGCTGCCAGGAAGCTGGGCTGCCCTTCTGTCTGTACTTAGCACTTTTGATCCAAGACTTCCTGAGAGGAGAGACAGCACAAACCACCCATGCAGGGGGCCAGAGGGCAGCGAGTTTTATATTGCTCTCATTTCCTCTGGAGGACCCCCTGGGTGTGACCTCTTGGCTTTCCACAAGAAACATGGGGACCCTGACACCGCCTATTTTAATAAATAGATGGTACCCAAAGCTCTCTGATGACACTTTAGAAACACCCCTCCATGAGAGGACCTCTGAGCCTCCAGGCCCCAGGTGACTTCTGAGCCCAGGGTCACCCAGCTTCACCTCCTGCAAAGACTTGGTCCCCTCAAGAGCACTTGTGAGTAGAGAAGAAACAGTTGCTTCCTTTGAGCTGTAACTCATTATTCAAAAGGAATCGCTCCCCCTCTAGGAGCATTTCTCTGCTTCTTTGTTACAAAATAATAAGTGCAGAATATAATGAAGTTATCACTGTTGATGTATTAATGTGGGCATTGAAATTCGACTAAAAATTCATAACCACTGAACTTACATCATCTTCTATATTTTGCCTTCTGACAGTCATGTGAAAATCCCAAGAATGTCAGATTTTATGCCTCTATTCTTGGCCCGGGCATGGTTCTTTCTGTGGAATCACACCCTACTTTGAAGAGGGGTGCCAGTAAAACAGTTTCAAATCTGCTTAGCAAGATGCAAAGGGAAAGACTGTATCAAACCTATTTGCTGTAAAACAAGCATCACGTGGGGTAAGCATGTCTTGAGTTTTGGAATCCGGCCAATGTTGCTCTCATGGAGAAAAATTCAGAAACTTAGAAAACCATCACCCTCTTCAGGGCAATTTCTAGAGCAAATTCCATTGGTATGTATTTCCACTCTGTTCCTTATAAATTAGCACCATCTGTTTCCCCAACAATTTTTAAAATATAAACTACCTTGTAGGCTATTGTAAAATTTCAATTTAATTCATATACATCAGAATAAAAGTGCTGGAAGTTTTTAAGGGGCATGAGGTAGTATGTACATGTTCTTAGTCATGTCCAGCTCTTTGCAACCCCATGGATGATAGCCCATCAGGCTCCTCTGTTCATGGGATTTCCCAGGACGGAATACTGGAATGGGTTGCCATTTCCACTTCCAGAGGATCTTACTGACCCAGGGATGAACCCACATCTCTTACATCTCTTGCATTGGCAGGTGGATTCTTTACTGCTCAGCCACTGGGGTAGCCCAGCATAAGGCTGATAAGTATGATGACAAAGATGGAAAGTTAGCATTCTAGCCCTTTCTGTATAGTGCTGCTTAGACTGGATTGTAAGTGCCTCCCTTGGAGCCTGGATTACT
Source organism: Oryx dammah (assembly GCF_014754425.2). Classification (NCBI taxonomy): domain Eukaryota; kingdom Metazoa; phylum Chordata; class Mammalia; order Artiodactyla; family Bovidae; genus Oryx; species Oryx dammah. The sequence continues at coordinate 63,917,626 of NW_024070194.1, forward strand.
AAGTTAGCCCCAAGACGGTATCATACAGAGCATCCTGAGAAACTTTGGTCTTTACAAAGCATTTCTTTCTCAAATTTCCAGCTACAGGTCTTCCCTAGCAGTCCAGTGGTTAAGACTCCAGGATCCCAATGCAGGGTTCAATCCCTGGTCAGGGAACTAGATCCTGAATGTTTCAACTAAGACACAGCACTGTCAAATAAATTTAAAAAAAAATCACAGCTACTTATCCACAGCTACTATTCCTTGGTGACTGAGCAGAGCTTTTACCACTTGAGCTGTTTTGTATCAAGACCAAATAAAATGAACAAGTACAGTGTTTTCAGCCAGAGTTCCTTGTGATTATTTTATTGTGACCCTAATTCATGACTTCATGACTACATTCAGAAAGAAGTTCTTATACAGTCCTTGGTAGCATTCTTAATCTGTAAGAGAAGTAATCATAAGGCTGTTATCTTACCCATGTGCCAGAAGACCAACATAGCAATGGAGTCTTTTTTCTCTCCTCCGTCTGTGGAACCAGAATTTCAAAAGTAACGGTGGTGGTTGGCAAGGGACTTTATTGGGTATGATTTCACCATCAAAGTTCAAATACAACTTTTCGCACTTCCTATGCATTTACCTCCTTCTCTAAATATAAAACCCCACAATTTTCCCTCCACATCCTTTATTGTCTCCTAAGGAACTGATAAGCCACTCTCTTCCAGCTTCATCTCTAAGGTCTCTCTCCTAGCTCCAGTCTCTTTAGATGTTCAACAAAGCAGAATCAACAGAATTCTCTAAGGAGACACGTTAGAGTTACTGTGAGAATGGAGGGCAGCCTTTCTCCCAGTGTTGTTTGATTTTATGACTGTGTGCGTTAAAATACTCTACATTGTAACTCTGAGTAAAATAGGATTTTGAAAAAAGTCAGTTCTCTGGTGGGAGGGAAGTGAAGAAGGGGAAGAGGGAGGAAACTGTCTCATCAGAACTTACAGATGTTGGGGAGGAAAACCTTTCCCTTCTAGGTTCTTTTGCTGCTCTCATAATTAAATTGACACAAGACAGATTAACCAGAGAAAAACAAATTTCGCTTCAGTCATGTTCGACTCCGTGTGACCCCATGGACTGCAGCCCACCAGGCTCCCCGGTCCCTGGAATTCTCCAGGCAAGAACACTGGAGTGGGTTGCCATTTCCTTCTCCAGTGCATGAAAGTGAAAAGTGAAAGTGAAGTTGCTCAGTTGTGTCCCACTCTTCACGATCCCATGGACTGCAGCCTACCAGGCTCCTCCATCCATGGGATTTTCCAGGCAAGAGTACTGGAGTGGGGTGCCATTTAGAGGACCTATAAAATATGATTCCCCAATGTGGCCCAAGCAGGAAACTTTAATATCTTTTGGACAAGGAAACAATACATTTGCGAAGAATTGACAAAGCGGAAGGGTTGATCTTGGGGTAGCAAATTTGTGAAGAAAGTAACAAGGTTTGTTTACGCAGCCTTCTTGGCACTGAATTCCCTATTTCTGGTGATAAGGATGCCTTTTATCCTCATGGTATAGGGAGCAGACCTCTGCATGTGAAACTTATTTCCTGTTTTAATAGGGACACAGTGTCCTCCTTGCACTTGTACTTTTCAGATGGCTTATTTTGCTCCTCTTCAGCTCTGCCTTTGAATCTGAGTCCATAGATCACTCTACTGAACTAGTCTCCTAGACTTAGAAGTCAGTCAGTTTAGTTAAATAACTGTGTCTCATTTAGGAGGTGTGGTAGGTGGGATCCCAAAGTTAGTCCTACATGATGTGAGTATTTCTACTACGTTTAAAAATATTAATGAATTTATTTACTTGGCCATACTAGGTCTTAGCTGCAGCACCCTAGACTTTTAGCTGTGGTACGAGAACACTTATTTTGGCATGTGGGATCTAGTTTTCTGACCAGGGATTGAACCTGGGCTTCTGCATTGGGAGCACAGAGTCTTAGCCTCTGGACCACCAGGGAGATGTGTCCATTAGGTTTTTAATAAGAGACATTTCTGTGAAAACAAAAGAAAAGCAATGGTTAATGATCAGAGCAAACCATAATCCCAGTTTCTGAGTTTTGACGGCAGTCAGTCCAGAAGATTATCTCTATGTCAGTCTGGAAGTATCTTCAGATGGCTTAAGACCAGCAGTGGCAGTCTGACAGATTTTCCTGGTTTGCGGACCAAAGGCCTTGTATGGTCTTTCCCAGTGGTCATACAGCAAGAGGCATGAAGGTTGTCCATATGTGGGCCAAAGTTGTCCAAGGTTACCTTATGTGGCTTTGAGAAAAAAAAACCACTTTAGTTCTCAATGATTCTGAGTCAGAAGAGTGAGAGAAAAACTGGAAACTTTAGTTCAGAGAGTTGCTGCCAAATATTGGAAGAGTTGAGAACAATTCAGTTTCTTGTTCAGTTTACAGATAGAAAACAAAACCTCAAAAGAAAAAAAAAAAGCTAACAACTAGAATCTAATATCCACAAGTGTATATTATAGTTTCTACTAAACCACAATTTTTCTCTCTACATAGAAGATGCTATAACTGGAAACTCAGGCTAGAAATAGGGAACAGGGAGCAGTCCAACAAGATTACCAAACTTCCAACTAAATGAGAAGTCTTCTGCTGGTTATGACAAGAAAAATGCATGTATTGTGCCCTAGGGAAGACACAACTGCTATTAAAACCACATTATTAAGGGGGAAAAAGCCACATCTTGATGAATAGAATCAGGCTCCCATGCGCTTAGAAACTGGTGAAGCAGTACAGCTTCTTGAAAATTCTAAAGTAATTATTCATAAGAGAAGATGGTAAATATTGTACCTGCCAAAGATCCTTGGGGGGTAGCACCTGAAATTTCCTTCTATAAACCAGAAATTTATTTATAGTTTCTTATTTTCACTTTTAAAAGTTCTGTAAATTGTGCTTACTACCCCTTCATATACTAGTGTTGATTTTAATATAAAAACAAAGTTTTAAATTGTCATTTGTGGCACACTACAGGGTGTACATGAAAGTGAAGTTGCTTAGTCGTGTCTGACTCTTTGTGACCCCACGGACTGTAGCCTACCAGGCTCCTCGGTCCATGGGATTTTCCAGGCAAGAATACTGGAGTGGGTTACCATTTCCTTCTCCAGGGGATCTTTCCAACCCAGGGATCGAACCCAGGTCTCCTGCATTGTAGGCAAACACTTTACCATCTGAGCTACCAGGAAAGCATACTTCAAGTTAATAAGCACCCAAGTGGAGGTGCTTTTGACCTGTAGGAAGCACTTGGAAACCTGATTAAGATTCAGATTCCATACATCCAGGATGGGATCCCAGATACTGCATATCTAAAGAACTCCAAGATTGTCCCTATGCAGAGGGTCCAAGAGCTACATTTTAAATGGCAAGACTGTGGACCAACAGATTGCACAGAGTAATCTCTGACCAGCAGCTTGAGCATCTTTTGGGAACTTAATAGTAACACAGACTCTTGGCCGCTTGCTAAGATCTACTGAATCCAAAACTCTGGGGGTGGGGTCCAGAAATCTGTGATTTTAAACAAGCCTTCCATGAGGGCTTCTGATTTAGACTACTTAACCAGGTCAGTAAGCATTAGGTCAACCGAGAGTACAGGTTATGGAAGAAACCTGTGATATACGGATGGCTTGAAGATCCATGCAGACAACTTCTAACTAAGAAAAGGAATTTCCTGGACCTGATTCAGGAGTCAAGAATCAGAGTTGAACTCATTGTGACCAGGCAACCTAAACATATTGCACATAAAGATCCATAGGAGATCACCTGGAGGTAAAGCTACAGAGGAGATTAGGAGGAAGGTTCCAAGAGGAAATGAAAGTCCACTAGGACCATTTTATCCTCTTGAGGCTTGGACTTTAGATACCTGGGGTCAGCATTCGAGCCTGATGAGTGGGCAGAGGGGGTTAGGGAAGGGATGGGGAATATTCCTGCACAGCCAATGTGCCATCCGATTGTAATAAACCTGGTATGTGGAACATTGATTTCTACATGTTAGCAGTTACTCTTTTGGGAAACTTTGTTTTAGGTATTTTAGAGTCTTCATCAGTTTCCTAAGGGAAGCTCCCAACTATGTTCTTTAAAAAAATAAAAGGCAAAAAGAAAATATATTTGCCAATTTGATAAGAAAAAAAAAGAGAATACAGACACATGAGGCTTCTTCAACAGACATATCATCTTGTTTAACATTTAAGAAAGCAACAGAAGGTATTTCAGACCATGAGGTGATATACTAATGAAAAATGAAAGAAGAAACTTAACGGCCAAAGCAAAAAGAAACAAATGCTGCATGAAAAATAGAAATGACAAAAACAAAACAAAACAAAAATGATTTAAAAAACCACCTGCAGGATAATCCTGATTCTGTTCTCAAGTAGCACAACAAATCCATTCAATTTCATCAAAATCAAAATAAGACTTAAGGGAAATTTGAGATGCATACAATAGTAGCTTAGCAATAGTGTCTATGACCCAAGTAAAAATACTGTATGTTAATTAATAAAGAAACAATGGTAGGAGATTTCATGAAGTGTGAATGAAAGGTATGACAGGAATCTTTGTGCAAAATGCTTAAAGCTAGGTTAAAACAAACTCTTTAATAAAAATTTAAGATCTAAGTATATTAAAAAAATAAAGAATCTGTATAAACTTTTGCTTCTAACAGGGAGAGAAATATGTCCAAATCCATATAGAATTAACTATAGAAACAGTACAAGGGGTCATGTCTGGGAGTACTACAGCCCCAAGGAAGGTAGCAGGAGCCTCTGGTGAAATGATCAAGGCTCTTGGCTTCCCTGGTGGCTCAGACGGTAAAGAATCTGCCTGCAATGCAAGAGACCCAGGTTTTACCTCTGGGTCGGGAAGATCCCCTGGAGAAGGAAATGGCACCCCACTCCAGCATTCTTGCCTGGAAAATCCCATGGACAGAGGAGCCTGGAGGGCTGCAGTCCATGGGGTCCCAAAGAGTCGGACACGACTGAGCAACTAACACTCATCCTCTGGCTGCCGAAAGGTGCTCTCACCACGTCACCATATTGCTAAAGCTGGACGGCCTCACTGCAAAAAAAAAAAAAAGAACCTGGCATTTCCTTCAATTTGGACTGAAGCCAAGATTGCAGTCCCCAAATATTTGATATTAGTTCTCAGAAATGAGGTGTTTAGAGATATGAGGTGCAGCTTGTGATTTTATCATCATGTTTCTACCAAAGAGTAAGTGGCAGAGTCATCGCTTCAGCAAAGGATTTCATTTTTTTCTCTTCTCTTTGAGTGTTTTATTTTCTAAGTTTTTAGAGCCAGCCTTTAGTTCATAAGCAGTCTCTGTACGGCAGGAGCTTTGAGGAGTCCCTGGGCTGCCAGCTTTCCCCAAGGCCCCCTAATGGCCTGCTGCAGCTCTGACCCTTTCTCTGGCCTGTCTGGAGGCTATCCTCATCTCTCCTCCAGATGATGGAGGCCAGCATCCTGGTTGACCAGCAGGTCCAGAGATTGTGATAGCTTGTGTAAACAGCCCTGGCCTGAGGTGGGGTTCTTGAGTGGGTCCGGATATAGGAACCAGGTCATGGGCTGTCACAGACTCCCCATAAACTGTAAGAATCAGGGGCAGGACTGTCGTGCTGGTCGATTGGTTAAGAATCTGCCTGTAAATGCAGGGGGCGTGGTTTGATTCTTGGTCTGGTAGTATTCCACATGCTGTGGAATAACTAAGCCTGGGTACCACAACTACTGATGTCCACACACTCAAGAACCTATACTCTGGGACAGAGAAGCCACCTTAGTGACAGGCCTTGCACTAACATAGAGCAGCTCCCCCTCGCCTTAACTAGAGACAGCCATGCACAGCAACACGGACCCAGCACAGACAAAAAATGAATAAAATAAATAAATCTACAATAGCATTCATGAAACAATAAGATGTTTCACTCAAAAAAAAAAAAAAAGAAAGAAAGAAATTCAGGGGCTTTCTTCTTGTCCTGGCCCCATTTATTCTCTTCATCCTCTATCTAGGACCCTTGATCTTCACCAACTTTCCCTGCACCCTACAATGAATACTTTAGGAAAAAGAAAGGTAACGGTCTAGATGATTGCTCTGAGAGAATTTGGACAAAATACGTTTATATAGAAGCCTACATATAAACAGATTGTGTGATCACCCTGCCCCCCTGAAATGCTCCATTCAAAGAACACAAAAGATTTAAGTCAAAGAGGTTAACCCCTAAGACCTAACAGGATATTCAGAAGAAGAATATTAAATAATTAAACATAGCTATCAAATTGTTAACAGGTGCTAGTTACTATAATCTATATAAGGAGACTAAGCAGCCTGTGTGCACAGTCAGTTTCTCAACAGCTGTTTCTAGTTATGCCAAGTTTTGCTACAATGTATCCACTTGGTTTTCAGAGAGACAAGGCTTTGGTCTGAATGAAGATCCTGAAGCCTAAATCAGACACCCAAACATAGATATTATGAAGATAAACATTGAGCTATACCATGTGTTTTATTGTGTTTTCAAAAGAAAACTTCATTAACCAGCATAGAATATATCTTCTTCATAATTACAGTGTGATGCCCAACATTTATTGGACAATTACTAAGAGAAAGTGATGTGCTAGTTACTATAGCTACTTAACATGATTTAATCCTTACCAGATCCAACGCTGGGGCTTTCCGGTTGGCTTTAGTGGTAAAGAATCCAACTAACAATGCAGGAGACATGGGTTTGATCCCTGGGTCGGGAAGATCCCCTGGAGTAGGACATGGCTACCCCCTCTAGTATGCGTGCCTGGAAAATCCCATTGACAGAGGAGTCTGGTGGGCTACAGTCCATAGAGTCACAAAGAGTTGGACACAACAGAAGTGACTTAGCAGCAGCAGATCCTACACGGCAGAGGTGGAAACGGGACAGGAACTACTTGCATGTCAGTCAGTTCCACTGGAATGGATGAACTGAAACCAGTTAATCTTCAGCTTTGCATTGTCACCCCATTGAATAACCAGAATAAGTTTGCAGTTAGCTGAGTCCAGGATTTGTGCCTGGTCCTCGGCTCTGCTGTGATGGGCAAAGAAGGAGCTGGGAGGAATCTCCAGGGATACAGATGTCTTCCTGACTGGAAGGCGTGCTCCTAATCTGTGCCACCAAGGTTGTGCCCCATGGTAAAGAGGAAAGTCTCTGGAAAAAAAAAAATCAGAGCGTTGTTAAAAAGGCAAAATGTTGGGTACTCAGAAAAGGGAAAAATTCTACTTCAGAAACACCAAAATACACTCAATACAAGTTTTACTTTAAAAAACTAACAAACTTGCTTTCAGCAATGTTATACTATCCAGAGTGACATCTGTGAATAAAATTTACTAATAAATAAATCTGTTGAAATTCTGTGTCCACTGATGCTATGTCCTAAGGCCTAGTCTCTAAGGTGTTAAGTATCAAGAATTAGTTTTCAATTTAATTCCTGGGAACTAAGAATTTACTAATGTTGTTGACTTTTCAGTTTCCTCTCTACCCCAAAGGGAGCACTAGAAATGTTTTCCAATTTGGAGAACAACAAAAGTTGTCCTTTCCATCCTGAATGAGTCCTCAGAGCCTGGCTCTAAGACCTGAGGCTGAAAAATGAGGAGCAGAAGGAGGAGAAATAAAACGCAGGAAAGGTGGGGAAATGGGCAAAATTTGAAAGGAAAGAAAATAGATAACAAAGTGTGGTGGGATGAATGTGTGTGTGCGTGTTTGATTAAAATCAGAACAAATTGGAGAAGGATTATGGAAACAGGGGTGGAAGAAGGAGATAAGATGAGCAATGAAAGGAGAGAGGGCATAGAACGCACTGGTCATAACAAACACCCTCTTCCAACAACACAAAAGAAGACTCTACACATGGACATCACCAGCTGGTCAACACCAAAATCAGATTGATTATATTCTTTGCAGCCAAAAATGGAAAGTTCTATACAGTCAGCAAAAACAATACCAGGAGCTAACTGTGGCTCAGATCATGAACTCCTTATCGCTAAATTCAGACCTAAATTGAAGAAGGTGGGGAAACCATTAGACCATTCAGATATGACCTAAATCAAATCCCTTATGACTATACACTGGAAGTGAGAAATAGATTTGAGGGACTAGATCTGATAGACAGAGTGCCTGATGAACTATGGATGGAGGTTCGTGACATTGTACAGGAAACAGGGTTAAGACCATCCCCATGGAAAAGAAATGCAAAAAAAAAAACACAAAATGACTGCCTGAGGAGACCTTACAAATAGCTGTGAAAAGAAGAGAAGTGAAAAGCAGAGGAGAAAAGGAAAGTTATAAGCATCTGAATGCAGAGTTCCAAAGAATAGCAAGAAGAGATAAGAAAGCCTTCCTCAGTGATCAATGCAAAGAAATAGAGGAAAACAATAGAATGGGAAAGACTAGAGATCTCTTCAAGGAAATTAGAGATACCAAGGGAACATTTCATGCAAAGATGGGCTCGATAAAGGACAGAAATGGTATGGACCTAACAGAAGCAGATGTGAGAGTTGGACTGTGAAGAAGGCTGAGCACGGAAGAATTGATGCTTTTGAACTGTGGTGTTGGAGAAGACTCTTGAGAGTCCCTTGGACTGCAAGGAGATCCAACCAGTCCATTCTGAAGGAGATCAGCCCTGGGATTTCTTTGGAGGAAATGATGCTAAAGCTGAAACTCCAGTACTTTGGCCACCTCATGTGAAGAGTTGACTCATTGGAAAAGACTCTGATGCTGGGAGGGATTGGGGAAAGGAGGAGAAGGGGATGACAGAAGATGAGATGGCTGGATGGCATCACTGACTCGATGGACGTGAGTCTGAGTGAACTCTGGGAGTTGGTGATGGACAGCGGGGCCTGGCGTGCTGCGATTCATGGGGTCGCAAAGAGTCGGACAGGACTGAGTGACTGAACTGAAGCAGAAGATATTAAGAAGAGGTGGCAAGAATACACAGAAGAACTGTACAAAAAAGATTTTCATGACCCAGATAATCACAATGGTGTGATCACTCACCTAGAGCCAGACACCCTGGAATGTGAAGTCAAGTGGGCCATAGAAAGCATCACTACGAACAAAGCTAGTGGAGGTGATGGAATTCCAGTTGAGCTATTTCAAATCCTCAAAGATGAATCTGTGAAAGTGCAGCACTCAATATGCCAGCAAATTTGGAAAACTCAGCAGAGGCCACAGGACTGGAAAAGGTCAGTTTTCATTCTAATCCTAAAGAAAGGCAATGCCAAAGAAAGCTCAAACTACCACACAATTGCACTCATCTCACACACTAGTGAAATAATGTTCAAGATTCTCCAAGCCAGGCTTCAGCAATACATAAACTGTGAACTTCCAGGTGTTCAAGCTGGTTTTAGGAAAGGCAGAGGAACCAGAGATCAAATTGCCAACATCCGCTGGATCATTGAAGAAGCAAGAGAGTTCCAGAAAAACATCTATTTCTGCCTTATTGACTATGCCAAAGCCTTTGACTGTGTGGATCACAATAAACTGGAAAATTCTGAGAGAGATGGGAATACCAGACCACCTGACCTGCCTCTTGAGAAACCTGTATGCAGGTCAGGAAGCAACAGTTAGGACTGGACATGGAATGACAGACTGGTTCCAAATAGGAAAAGGAGTACGTCAAGGCTGTATATTGTCACCCTGCTTGTTTAACTTCTATGTAGAGTACATCATGAGAAATGCTGGGCTGGAAGAAGCAAAAGCTGGAATCAAGATTGATGGGAGAAATATCAATAATCTCAGATATGCAGATGATACCACTCATGTGGCAGAAAGTGAGGAGGAACTAAAAAGCCTCTTGATAAAAGTAAAAGAGGAGAGTGAAAAAGTTGGCTTAAAGCTCAACATTCAGAAAACGAAGATCATGGCATCTGGTCCCACCACTTCATGGGAAATAGATGGAGAAACAGTGGAAACAGTGTCAGACTTTATTTTGGGGGGCTCCAAAATCACTACAGACGGTGATTGCAGCCATGAAATTAAAAAACACTTACTCCTTGGAAGGAAAGTTATGACCAACCTAGACAGCATATTGAAAAGCAGAGACATTACTTTGACAACAAAGGTCCGTCTAGTCAAGGCTATGGTTTTTGCAGTGGTCTTGTATGGATGTGAGAGTTGGACTGTGAAGAAAGCTGAGCACCGAAGAATTGATGCTTTTGAACTGTGGTGTTGGAGAAGACTCTTGAGAGTCCCTTGGACTGCAAGGAGATCCAACCAGTCCATTCTGAAGGAGATCAGTCCTGGGATTTCTTTGGAAGGACTGATGTTGAAGCTGAAACTCCAATACTTTGGCCACCTCATGTGAAGAGTTGACTCACTGGAAAAGACCCTGAAGTTGGGAGGGATTGGGGGCAGGAGGAGAAGGGGACAACCGAGGATGAGATGGCTGGATGGCATCACCGATTCGATGGACATGAGTTTGTGTGAACTCCGGGAGTTGGTGATGGACAGGGAGGCCTGGTGTGCTGCGATTCATGGGGTCACAAAGAGTCGGACATGACTGAGTGATTGAAATGAACTGGTCTTTGATAAAACATTTTTTCCCCTCATGAAAAGGTAAGGGTGGTATAAAGGGATGTGACAGTAAAAATTTGGCTACATGCAGCATGTTTATGGCTTCATAGAACTCTAGGATTAGGAAGGGACCTTAAAAGTCATGAAGCCTTACCCCAAAGTTGAATCATAAATTCCTCTTTCATAACTTCCAAACAGAATAATCATGGTGGAGAAACAGTATAAGTGGCCAGCTGGATAAATCCACACATATGTGATAGGACCTTGATTGACTGTAACTTGACCATTCCAATCCACTACATCTTTTCTCTAACACATTGTGAAGCTGATTTTTCCATGAGATTTCACCATAGGCTAGAACAAATCTGACTCCATATTGTATCTGTCTCTTTAACCTTTATATTCTATTGCTTTTGCTTCGATTGCTATTGCCTATCACCTCAAATGGACAGGATAGCCCATTCTCAAGGCTCTGACTTTTAAAGATATAACTCTTTCCCCTTCCTATAAAGATAAAAAGTTGAAGAACAGAGAATAACACTTGTCCTGTTGGAGGTTTACAGGAACATCATGACATGACCTCCATGGACAGCTGCGCAAATGAAGGATTCCAATACCAAGAAGTCTGCACCAACCAACCACACCCTCTCCCTCACCTTGCCTTTAAAAATGCTTTGCTGAAAGCCTTCAAAGAGTTCAAGGTTTTGAGGGATATGCACTACCCATTCTTTTTCACGGCCCTGCAATAAATTTCTGCTCCCAACATTGATATTTCAGTGTTGTATGGACTCAGTGTAGGTCAGGTACATGAACTTCTATTTGGTAACAATTGGAGAGACCATGTTCTTCTATGATGTCAACACATGCAGAGTGAATAGTTGCATTCTGTACTTTAAGGGTTGTAAATATTTTTGCTTTTAGGCAACTTCATGTTATAATCATTGATGAATAAGCATCCCATTGGCCAACCTAGGAAAGCTGATACTCTTTGAGAAGTAAATTTACAAAAAATGGCCTTCCTTCAGCCAATATCCTTGCCTGCCTCCTGCCTTCCCTTTCATCATGTTTATCCCATTTCCAAACTGTAGTCACAGACAACTGATGGGGTGAGGAAGCAGATTCTTATCTTTATCTTTGTTCTCCTTTGCTCAGCCTAGAAATTCTGTTCAAAATGGATGTTTTCTGCATGCATCTAACAACAACAAAAAAAAGCCTGAAAAATCCACTGTATTCCTGGCTGTCTGTGAGAGGTACCTGCTTTTGTTGAAAGTTTTAAATCATTAGTTTTAAATTAAAATTAACATTTGATGCCAAAGGGTAGGCATTCATGGCAGAAAATTAACATCTTGGGGAAAAAATTAACTGGTGAGATAAATACACACATACTTTATGATATGCCCTGTATATTACCTAGTACATCTCATGCATGTTTCCTAGGAATTGTACATACATGGTTAAAAGCAATAGTTTTTCCATAAACTATCTTGTGCCAATGACTTGCTTTGTACAGATGTGAAAGGTGTACGTGGATGAATGCTATCTTTGAATGTAAACCTCCTGGACTCATACATTCTGCTGGTCACAGCAGTAGATCCAGGAAATATTCAGTTGGTTGGACCTTTCTAGTAGTTTCCTTTTTAAAAAATCAAAACTATTTTCACTGCAAAACCAAATTCTAAATAACACCCACCAGAATTAGCCAAGCAACATTTCACCTGAAAATCACCTGCGGAATTTAGAAGGCAATTTAGAATTAGTAATTGGTGTGTTAAATGGATATATTGAGAAAATGCTGTGGCAATGAGTCAACACTTCTGAAAGAAACTTCGTTTCAGCATTTCCTGAGTGAGGGCTCCAAATTATAAGCCTACCTACACATTAGCACATGGGTGAGAGAAGTCAGTTCACCCAGACATTGGTTGTGTGCGTAACTTCGAAAAGAATAAATACTACTTTGGAAATTGCTCTGGTTCATTCTGCCAAAAGGAACACCCTTTCTGGGCACATAGCCACTAGATAGTTGTCCTGCTTTCTTTGTGACTATGGAACCCTGAAACACTGTTTGCAATTTTATCAAAGGATTCACTGACTCAGGGTAATCAGGGAAAACTATTGGTGATTAAAACGTAAAAAGGCTGGCCTGAGGTTCCTTCAAAGAAATTTAGCCTTTGTCTTAATACACTGTTGACCTTTTAGGTATTTATTTAAACTTGAATCCTGTCATCTATCTCTATTGCCACACAACCAACATTTCTTATCAACTCCTTTTAAAATTATTTAAATATATTTATGAAGTATAGTTGATTTACAATATTGTCTTAGTTTTAGGTGTATAGCAAAGTGATTCAATTTATATATATGTAACTTTTTCAGATTCTTTTCCATTACAGGGTTAGTACAAGATACAAATATAGTTCCCTCTGCTATATAGTAGGTCCTAGTTAGTTATCTATTTTATATATAGTCATGTATATCTGCTAATTCCAAAGGCCTAATTTATCCTTCTCCCCCATCACTTTCCCTTTTGATAGCCATAAGTTTGTTTTCTATATCTGTGAGTCTATCTCTATTTTGTAAATAAATACAACAGGAGGTCTATAAGACACATTTTCATGTCTGCCACATGGATCCCATATAATTTCAATCAAAATCCCATCGGTATTTTTTTCCCACAAGGTGATGAGCTAGTTTTAAAAGGTACATGGAAATGTAAAGGAATACCTAAAATAATTTGGAGAAAAAAATAACAAAATTTGAAAACACACATCATCTAATTTCAAGGCTAACTATAGAGCTGCACAACCACACATACATCTAAATCAACGAAACAGCATAGAATCTAGAAATAAATGCATGCATATATGGTCTATTGGGTTTTTTTAAGGTGCAAAGATAATGAAGAAATGATATTCTTTCAATAAATGATGCTGGAAAAATTGAATATTGATATGCAAAAAAATGAACTTAGATTCTTACCTCACACTGCATATCAAAATTAACTTGAAATAGCTCATAGATGTAAATGTAAAATCAAAACCCAAAACCTCTAGAAGAAAATATACTGATAATATTTATAATTCTTATTTAGGCAAACATTTCTTAGGAGATGAAAATCAAGAATTGTAAAAGAAAAAATTTATAAATTAGAATTTATCATAATTAAAAGCATTTGCAAATACATTATTAAGAAAATAAAAAGCAAGAAACAGACTGGAAGAAAATATTTTCAAAAATATACAGATGGCCACCAACTGACAATGGTTCGATTTACAATATTTTCAAATTGCAATGGGTTTATTGGGAGATACCCTCATGATAAGTTAAGGAAGATTTGTATCCAGAATATATAAGCAAAGTATATAAAGAGCTCTTACAACCCAGTAATAAGAGAAACAGCTCAATTTTAAAAAGATAGGAGAGTCAAAACTTTTGACCAGATGCTTCACAAAAGAAGATATATATATATATTTATATTTATATCTATATATATGACAAATAACATAAAGATATGTCTAATATAAAAAACTATTGGAAAAATGCAAATTAAAGCCACAATAATGTACCACTACATATGCACTGGAATATATAAGACGAAAAAGATTGACAATGCCATGTGTTGCTAAGGATATGCAAACACTGGAATGCTCATATATTGCTTGTAAAATGAAAATGGTACAACCAATTTGGACACCACTTAGGCAGTCTGTTATACAGTTAAACAGGCACTTAACATATGATCCATTAACTCCATGTTTTTGTATTAATATTTACCCAAGATAATGAAAAATATATGTCCACACAAATACTTGTAAATTAAAGTTCGTTGCAGCTTTAGCCCCAAATTGGAATCAATCTGTCTCTTAGAATATCCATATATTCACATAATGAAATTACTATTTAGCAATAGAAAGGAATGTTCTGCTGGTACACACAACAACATAGATAAATCTCAAAAGGACCATGCTAAGTGGAAAAGGCCAGATATAAAAAGCTGTATGATTCTATTTATATGAAATTCTAGAAAAGGCAGAACTATAGTGGCTTATATAGTTTCAAAAAGATCAGTGGCTTCTAAAACCTGGAGATGGTAAATGGAGATTGATGGAAAATGAGCACTAGGGAACATTGTTTGGGTGATGGGGTTGTTCTTTATACCATCAGGATAGAGGTGGTTACAGAACTCTGCATGTTTGTCAAAATTCATTGACTTTTACCCTTAACATTGGTGAAAATCACTGCACATGAATCATAGCTCATTAAGGTTGATTTCAAAAATTAAGAGAAAACAAATATAAAGTGCAGGGACATAAAGTACAGCTGGAATAAGATTAAGAAAAATGATCCTTATTCATTAAAGAACTATGGATTTGGTTCTAAGATTTCTCACTGCCATCCTGAAAATGGAAATCTAATTATTTACAAAAGTCACTGTTCTTGGGTTTAAGTCCAGATAGGAATTCCCCTATTATAAAGCAGACACCATTTGAAATCAGAACAATATTATTATAATATAATCAGCAGCAAATTTCACTGTACTCTTTCTCACATTGACCCCATTTTACAGGCAACTCAGTGAAGCAACTGGGGAGATAGTCCTTAAAATATTTTAAATAAGCAGTTCTTTACTGAGTCGTCTTAATTCATGGTGAGATTTCAGAGGATCTGAGGGTAATCTGCACTCTGTAATCTTCGATTATTTTTTCTGAAATGTTATTTCTCTCAACAGAACATTTAACAAACATTGGCAATGAGCTCAAGATTGCATTTCTTGGCACGAGCAGAGATATAAGCTATTCTATGGTGCCACCAACTCCTGTCCCAAACATTCTACTCTGGGTAGAAGTCAAGGTTTCTAACAAGAAAGGACCTTAACCCTTTGAGCAATATTCTCTTTTTGTATTTTCACATGAGAAATACACAGGGGTTAATGCCTTTTAGCTATTAACCTTCTCTAAAGCTTCTCAGAGATTAAGAAATTCAAGCCAATTGTATGTTTTTATGAGGTTCAAGTTTATTAAAAATGAAGATATGCTAAAACAAACCCCTAAATATTATAATAAAAACAATGCTAGGAATTAATAACTTACTATGAATTAATAGTAGTTCATAAACCTTGTCAGTGTATCTGTATTACTGCTTATTTACCTTTATTTGGAGATAATGTCAAAAATTTACACTGAAGCCCTCAGAAGTCCACATTCTTAGCCATCACATTATAAGGCTGAACTGTACAAAGATGCCAATTGTTCATCATTTGCTACCTACAAAATTAGCAATTTCATGTGGTTCCACTTAATAGAATGCTGAACCTGACTCCAGCTGTGTTCATATGAGTCTGCATATATGGGACACACTGGTTTACTGCCACTCAAGAATACACATCCACCTTTTATCTGACTTTGGCAAATGCAGTATTTATATCTGAGTGCTTTTTTGCTCCGGGGCAGAGACATTTTAAAATTCACGTCTCCTTTGTGAAGACATGGGAGGCATAGGAAAGTTGATGAGGGCTTAACCAAAAGAAAAGCTTCCTAACGATTAGAGCTGTCAAAGGTGGGCTGAAGGCCAATGTGGACCATGGTGAGGGCCTCTTGCCTGAAAGGCATCCTCGGAGGTGGGACCTGCTATTATCCAAAACGTTTATTAAGGTTCATTCTCTCAAGGTGACTCACCCAGGGCTGGAGGTGGGCACGCATCTGCTTGCCCACAGAGTGGTAAGCTTGCTCTGCTGCCCCTTGTACCATGGATGCTCTGATTTTTATGCTAGATGCCAACATTTAGAAACTGAAAGCAGGGATTTCTCTGAGTGGTTAAGAAGCCTGCTTTGCAATGCAGGGGACACAGGTTTGATCCCTGGTTGGGAAGCTAAGATTCCACATGCTATGAAGCAATTAAGCTTTCGCTCCACAGCTACTGAGGCCACGAGCCACAACCAGCTAGTCTGTGTGCCACACTGCAATGAAGATCCTGTGTGCCACAAGAGCGACACAAACTAATAAATAAATATTTTTAAGATTATAAAAAAATAAATCAAAAGCAAGGAAATCCTACTGGAAAATAGGAAACATTCCTTTTGTTTCAGCTGAAAACTTTTGTAATTTACAAAAGATTTAGAAAGAAATAATGCTATGTCTTTAAGAAGCCAAATTTGAGAGTTCTTAAACTGTATAGTTAATTCTCATGAATTCCTTTCCTGCCTCTAACAGCTTACTAAACCATCCATTCTTTCTTTTGGACAGATCCCATAGGGTTCTTTAGATATTCAGCATTGGGATTTAGTAGCATTAAATTTGCTATAAATTGACTCTGGAGAGTAATCTGATCATGGCCTCTACCCTCATCTGCATTTTATTGGTATATGGTGCTTACCTGTGTTCACCTTGATAACAGAACCACTCAGAGACCTGATCTACACAGTGGCCAGATCCCAGGGTCCTGACTAGAGCTGGAAGCCAAAAACTGCTGCCACATTCCACCAACCAGCTCATCCTGACTAGTAGGACCACCAATGTGAACAATATCCAAGTAACAAAATCCAGGTGTCCTTGAGGCTGCACAGAACTAGATGGAACACTTCTGCAGGCTGGAACATTTCTCTTTCCTTCCACACCACGTCCACACAGGGCTCGCCTGAGCTGGACAAGGACAAGCAGAGTTCTATTATCTGTGAAGTTTAGTTTCACTGACTACAGATTGTCATGATCATTGGGCTCAGTTAATTCAATCTTAATTTTCCCAAAAGGCATTTTATGTGGAGACTAATGTGTTTGTCCCTCGATCATCCTCATCAGCGGAGCGTTCAGTGGTAAGGATCAAATTAGAAATCATTTCTTTGATTTTCCTCTGATGTCTCCAAAGGGAGGAAAGACTCTCTGCCTCCCCCCGAGTGTTCTCTGATGACGCAGAGAGCCCTGGGACAGTTGGGATGGGGGCGTCCTATTTGCTACTCCTAGTCACTCATTGTCATTGGCCAGTCTCTTGACATGTGACTCAGCCATGAGACAAGTGGTTTACCCCTCAAGACCGCATCCTGTTTTGCAGCAGTTCTTGGATCTCTGGAGCCAAGAGCAGGGTGAGATACCCATCACTGCCTCCCCGGTTCTATCAGAGGCTGATACAAGCTTCACTTTCTGCTCATTAGTTTCCTCTGGCTTATAGATCTTCCCTGATGGCACAAGCAGTAAAGAATCTACCTGCAGTGCAGGAGACACAGGAAACATGGGTTTGATTGGTGGGTCAGGAAGATCCCCTGGAGAAGGAAATGGCAACCCACTCCAGTATTCTTGCCTGGAAAATTTCATGGACTGAGGAGCCTGGCGGGTTACAGTCCATAGAGTTTGCAAAGAGTTGGACACAACTGAGCACATGTGAACTTATAGATCTCAAACAAAAGCAGCAGCCAAGAGTCTCCTACCCAGCAAAAGTGACCAAGAGCAGGACAGCAGGGCCATGCACCCAGGGTCTCCTCTCCCTGGAGGTCTGCACTGCTTCATGCTGGCCTTGTCTCTTTCCCCACTCCCCATGCCTGCCAGACAGCCCCCAGGCACATGCAAAGTGCCTCCATTTTCCTGTATCACTTTATTCCTCTGCTCTCAGGCCTTGGAATAATAAATTCTAGTTCCCTGGATTGGTTCCCCTTTGCATTATATTATTCAATCCTTTCTCCTCCAAGTTTTCGCTTAACATAGTGCATGCTCAAGGCTGCTGTCTGGGTTTTTATCAGAGGAGAATTTTAAGGTTTTGGCAATTAAGAGAAAGAACCATGGAAAATTCCTTCCACTGCTCCCAGCCAGGTCAAACAGAGGAGAGGAGAGGACAGCAAATATTAAACTAATGCCAGCCATCATCTTCGAATAAAGGCCAGGAAGCAGAAATTATTGCTCTGTGTCAGCACACATGTGTATTTTAGTCAGCAAATGAAACTGCTGTAGACCCAACACCCCACTCTTGTGTGTAGGTGGCTGGCCCAGACTGGAGGATGGATCTGATATTACATTCTGTGATGTCGCACCAGTGACTTCAATAACCACATTTTCTTTTCACATCCAGATCACATTAGGAACCCATTTGCTTTACTCAAAAAAAGTGTAAGCTGTTTCGTCCTGAATCTTGGGTTATAGTTGACATTTGTACATGACTGAGCACAGTGACTAAAGCCTCTGCTCTTGTCACCAAACATTCAGAAACATTTAGAACTGTGAATTTTACGTTTTAACCTGGGGCTCTTCAGTTTTCCTAAAGGAAGAAATCCAGATAACATCAGATGTTATGCTATCAGATTAGCTATTAAAAAAAAAAAAGAAAACAATAGGGAACAAAAATAAATGAAATAACACCAGTCAGGTGAGATAATTAAACCCACCTTCAGCTCTTCATACTGAGAGAGGAGTGTCAGCCCATTCCTTCTTCTTCTGTTTTTTTTTTTTTTTTTTTTTTTTGTTTTAACTGTGTAAGCCTTAGCTCTTATTTCATTTCAAACAGCTCTCCACATCACTGCTTGTTTTACAGATATGAATTGGCAGAATGAATTAAGTTTTGTTCTCAGCATTTAGTTTAGTGATAATCTGCTTCTCAGAGGAGGGGAAACAAATGGGGAAAAATTTAGCAAAGTGCATCCACCCTACAATGCCAGGTCTGCAATGAGGTCTAAAGAGGCTGAGAGAAAAGCACTGTCTAACCAAAGCAGGAGCATTACAGCCAGGTTTTGACATTATTACTGAACCCTACTGGAAAAATCACTGTCAAGACTCATCTAAAGTGTAAATGTGAAATGAAAGTTATTCTTTAATGTGGATGAGGAGTGGAAGGATAAAGTGCAGTCATTAAGGGAGGCCAATAGGTGATGTCCCCAAAGGGGGTGAGATCCCGGTCACGGAGCACTGTGGAAAGAAGCCACAAAGCTCAGAAGCCCAGGTGGACAAGAGTTAGTTTTTCTGTAGTGGCCCTGTAGTATCGTGGAAGGAGCAACCAAAAGGAGAATATATCTGCTTGAGCCTGGGGTCTACCACCTTGGGGCAATCTGTTTGATGCAGGCAAGCAACTATGACTTTTAATTGTCTGGACCATCTTTTTTGACACACTCTTTAAGAGCAAAAAGTTAGAGGGTAGCAGAAGGGTATGAAAAGAAAAAAAACTTTGTGTTTTTGGTTCTCACCAATTTTAGAACACTTTGATAGATTTCTTTGTTTTTACTTTTTAAATGCAAAGTTCATAGAAAAACAGTCATTTTTAAGAGGATATCTGGTCACATGATCCCTCTGTTTAAAATCTCATGGTGGTTTCTCCAGGAGAAAATTCAAGTTTCTCAGAATGGCATGCCTGGCATAAAGTGGATATTCTACTTCAGTTAAGTGAATAAGTGAAAAACTAGTATCACTGGCCACTAATCTGTGGTGACAACAATAATAAGTATAATACTCCATAAAAATGGAGTATTGATAATACTTTGATAACTAAGCCCAGAGTCTAAGACAACTTTCTTGGCTTCAGTGGAAGGTTCATACAGGTGACAAAGGTGTTAAGAACTTTCCAGAACTAAAATGAGAAATTATCTTTAATTAAAAAGATTGAAAGGGAATGAAAGAGACCAGCTTCCACTCAGTGGCTCAACACTGTCTTACACAAAATCACTGGAAAACCACTGGATGCCTGGACTACAGATCTCTCCCTTGGTCTGAGAAACATCATCTTACATCACCCCTTTACGTTCTTACTGTTTTTCTACAAAAGCTGACCATCTCTGAGTTCCACCCCATTAGGAGACTAAAACTAATTTGCTAAACTCACTTAAATGGAGGCATTCAAGGATGATAATGGCTAAATTGGTGATGAAATCCCGAAGGGGATCATCCCTGTGTGTATGAATCAAGTCCCAGGGCACAAAACAAAAAATAGCCCAGAGGCACCTTGACGGTCAAGCAGGAAGGAATTGGCATGATTTTCTCCTTTAGGTTGGGATGAAGGAAAGATTCTGGGTGGCCTGCCCTCAGAAGTACAAGCCCAGCCCTATAATTTATGTAGTACAATTTACGTCCATGTGTTGTTAATCCACAGATACTATTGTCATTCTTCATTCTTCCTCCAGTTTTGTGCTTCCTTCTGAAATCATTTTCCTTCAGCTTGAAGAAATTCCTTCAATATTTCTAAGATAATTCCTAGAGAAAATTGTTCTCAACTTTTGCTTGTCTGAAAATGCCTTTGTTTTTGCCTTCAGCTTTGATCTCCATTTTGCTGCCATTTTCTCATAGAATTTTAGCTTTTCTTCTTTTACTTTAGCATTTTACAGGTGTCATTCTATTGTCTTCTGGCTTTCATGATTCCTGTTGAAATGTCAGCCATCAATTTTATTGTCCCTCATTTAAATGTAACGTGCTTTTTCCTCAGGCTAAAGATTTTTTCCTTTGTTTTTGGCTTATAGAAGTTTGACTGTGGTATACATAGAGGTAGTTTCTCTGACTTTATTCTACTTAAGGCTCACTGAGTTTTGTGAATCTGTCGGTTTGTGTCTTCAATCAGTTTGAAAACCTCAGCAATTATCGCTTCAAATTTTTCTTTGAACCTCTTCTCTATCTCCTCCTGGGATTCCATTCGCACATATGTTAGACCTTTTATTGAACCCCACATTTCTCTTGTGCTTTATCTGTTTCCTTCATTCTCTCACACTCCCCTGAAATGTGTGCTTCACTTTGTTTCTTATTGATCCATCTTTGAGTTCATTAATCTGTGTTTTATTGTCTTAGTTTTAACATCCAAAGAGATCTTAATTTTGAATACTGTATTTTCCATTTCTAAACCATCCATTTGATTCTTTTCTCTGGATTACAACCCGCTGTTGATATTCTTCCTTGTTATCCTTTTTTGTACACCTGTTGCTATATTTTCTTTAACATATTAGTAGTGACTTTAAAGCCTTTATCTCTATGTTTGAGTCAGGAGGTAGATGGGCCCCCTAGGGTAAGATAATTGAAGATTCACTGTCTATTGACCAAAACTCCAAGACAAGAATAGCAGGATGATTAAGAGAGAAGGCTGGATCCTGCACAGATCACATATTTCTTGTTCCTGAAGTCAGGAGACCTCCTTGACCACACATGTGCAGAAAAGGCTCTTTGGAAGCCAAAGGGGCATCATGTCAAGGGATGTTCTACCCATAGGCCTTTGCAGTAGAATCCATCTTGGCTAAGAGATGCATGTGCACACATGGGAGGATCCTGAGATATACCAGATATGGACTATGAACTAGACAAATCAAAATGATTGCCCAAAGGAAACCCAGAAGAAATGCCCCATAAAATGCCTCATACCTTGAGGCCATGACTCAGCAACTCAGGAACTCTCCCTCTGAGTCTGCCTCTGTGTCTATCTACACATACTGTACTCTTTTTCCTCCTAATAAACACTTTACTTGCTACGCTACTTTCCATCTTTGTGGAATTTCTTTTCTACAAAGCTGAAGGGCCAGGGCCCTTGTCACTGACCACTTGTCTAGTGTCTAGGATCTGGTGCTTTCACCACTGTGACCCAGTCCAATTTCTGGCTGGAAACCTAAGCCCCACTTTAAGCCATTGTAGGCTGAACCCACCTGAGATCAAGTTCATGTCTATGGGTCTCCTATTGCCTCTTATTTTCACCTGAGTATAGGTGACATACCTACAAAGGTTCATATAGTCAAAGCTATGGTTTTTCCAGTAGTCATGTAAGGATGTGAGAACTGGACAATAAAAAAGGCTGAGTGTCAAAGAATTGATGCTTTTGACCTGTGGTGTTGGAGAAGACTCTTGAGAGTCCCTTGGACTTTGAAGAGATAAAGCCAGTCAATCCTAAAGGAAATCAGTCCTGACTACTCATTGGAAGGACTGATGCTGAAGCTTTGATACTTTGGCCACCTGATGTGGAGAGCCAACTTATTGGAAAAGACCCTGATGTTGGGAAAGATTGAAGGCAGGAAGAGAAGGGAATGACAGGATGAGATGGTTGGATGGCATCACCAACTCAATAAACATGAGTTTGAACAAACTCAGAAAGATAGTGAAGGACAGGGAAGCCTGGTGTGATGCAATCTATGGGGTCTCAAACAGTAGGACACAATTGAGTGGCTGAATAACAGATCACATATTTTTGCTACTCACTAGTCTAGTAACTTTTGATAATATTCTGGACAGTATCCATTTAAAAAGTCATAAAAACTCCAGGAGACATCTTTCACCAGTAAGTATTTACTCTGTTTTCCCATCAGGTAGCTAAGGTAATGGGTTAACCACTGTGATCCACTTATAGACTGAGCTCACACAGGAGCAGTTAGTAGTCTTAGTGTGACTAACTTGGTTTTTTATCCAGCTCCCTCCCCCTTTTATTTTTGAGGAGGAAGAGGAGAATGGCCCTTCTGAGATTTCTGATTAAGAGCCTGATGGATATCTGTCTATTCAGTCCTAGAAGACTGCAGGGAATTAAATTTTGTACTTCAAAAGTATTAAACTTGGTTATTATATCTCTTATTTTCCTCTCCAACACCCTTCAACTCTTCTCCAACTCTTCCCAATGGCTCTGAAATCTTGTACATCAGTACATATCTTGAGATGGGGACAATCAGGGTGTTTGAAGCAGGCCATCTCTCTCTAGTAGAACTTTCTTCCATAAACCTCCTAAGACTATGGAAAATTTCACTATGTTTTTGAGAAGCATTTGGCACTGTTTTCATACCATCTATCTCATTCCAGCTATCTACTGCTGCTTTGCAAACCAGTCCCAAAGGTAGTTGCTTAAAAGAGCAACAATCATTTCTTTTGATCGTGAAATCTGGTTCCATGATAACTTAACACATGTCTGGCTATTTGGTAATATCTGTCAGCTGGGAGCTTAGCTGGAGCTATTGGCTAAGATTCCTTTCCACATGGACCTCTCCATGGAGCTGTTTGGATATTCTCACAGCATGGAGTCTAGGTTCTAACAGGCAGGAAATGGAAACTGCAAATCTCTTAAAACCTGGACTTAGGATTTGTTACAGCATCACTTCTGCAGCATTTTGCTTGTCAAAGCAGTCACTTAGCTTGCCCAGATTCAACAGTAGGGGACATAGAGCCTGTGATCAATTGCAGAAATGTCTAAGAAGCTGTAAGTCACCTCACTCATGCCATCCCATAACTAAATAAATGTCCTATGAGACAAACAGACCTCAATTTTAGACCCCCTAAGTCTCTAATATATAATTTCAGCCTTTCGTAGTCACCAAAAGCCTCCCTAGTTTCTCTTTCCTTTAGAAGAGTGCCTCTGAGTGGGTCACTCGAAGTATAATGCTCTGTCTGGGCCCAGTCTGAGAATGTTCTCAGAGGTGAAATTACTCACCTTTGAATGGCATTCCCTGGCTGGGATTCAAGTCCATCTTTGCTACTTCCAAAGTTCTTCAGCAACTTGAAACCATGGTTGTTGTTGAGACTGCCTTGTACAATATATTAAAGTAAGAAGAGAAGAGGGCCCAAGAGAGAATCCCAAGAACCTCCAAAGTTAAAGAAATAGAAATTAGATTAGACTGAGAAGTATGAGCCAGAGAAGTAGGAAGGAAACCAGGGGAGAGCAGAGCCACAGAAGCTAAGGTTGAGTGTTGAACAGGTGAGAGTGGTCTCATGCCACAGATGGACCATTAAGCTAAGGAATGAAGACTGCCTTAGATCTAGGGACAAAGAGACGGTGCAAGCAGTGTTTTGGTACATGGAAGGGTGTAGAAGCCAGAAGTACATGGCTTAAGGAGTAAGTGGGAGGTGATTGATCAAGTGAAGACACGGTGAGTACGCAGTTCTTCCAATCGATCTAGTTGTAAAGAAGAGGAGAAAGATAGGGTGAAAGCTAAGAAGGGACATGAGATTGAGTGGAAGATTTTTTAAATTTAAATATAGTATTAACTTGAATGTGCTTGAATGCTAATGAAAGGAGGCCAATAGAGAGAAAGGTATTGAGACTGTAAAAGACAAGGGGGACACAGACAAATATCAACATCTCTTGAGAGGCAGTGAGAGAGCTGATCCAGGGCAGACGTGGAGAAATCAGCCTTAGGCTAGGATTTGCATGGTGCGACTGAGGAGGAACTGGGTAAATTCTTCTCTTCTATTAAATCCGGAAACAAAAAGGAAAGAATGGGATGCCTGAGCAGCTCAGTTTTAGGTAGGGTAGCAGAAAATGGTAGGGGTTTCTAGAAAATTATTCCATTTTCTGAGTGAAATAGGACCATAGCTCCCTTCTAAAAGTACAAGAAGATGTGCAGAGGTAGAAGATTTGAGAAGAGATTAGGTTTGAAATAAGCACTGTGGGGAATAAGAAAGATAGATAAAGATTACTGGGCATCTTTGAGTCTAATCGAGGTTATAAATCAGCATTACCCAGTCTGAGACGTTTTTGATACAAGGAAACATAGAAGTCAAACAGTTAAGCTAACTTGGAGTTGGAATTTTATGGAGCATGTGTCTCTGAAGAATAATAGATCAAAGACACTGAGAATTTTGGCAACCAAGTGCTTAAAGCAATGGTCCAAGTAGTCTAGACTGGAAGGATGGAAAGATAAGATAAAGCATTAGAATGAATGAATTAAAGCAATCAGAGATGTGTGCATGTGGTCAAGGATCAGGGTGGAGAGTTAAGGTAAAAGTTTACAACTAGAGAGTAAGATATAAAAAGTTAAACTTTCAAAGGCAAAAGAGTTCTGAGCGATGGCAAAGCAAACAGCAGAAACCTGAGCAGATGGCTAAAGTGAGGGATTGATAAATGACCATTGATGCTGAGCGAGTCTGAGAGCTTCAGGGCCTGGTTGCTGAACCAGCATCACAAATGAAATAATAAAAATTGCTCAGTGGATTAGAGGTGTTGATGGGGATTCTGAAGTATGTGACTGAGAGACTCGGCCCCAGGGAGTGGGTAAGTGTTGAGCATTGAGTGTGGGCATAGATGAGGCAGAGGAGAGGACCCAAACCGTAGAGGAGAGAACCAGTGCAGTGTGAGAAGTGGTACTGGGCTTCCAGAAGGATGAGAATGCCATCTTCCAAGACTGTGGATCACGGAGTTACCATGGGTCAGTGGGCATCATTCTTTTACGGGGACCATCGGCACTAATGGTCTTCAGGGGTAAACCAGGTGTCATCTGTAGCAGAGAAGCTACTCTGATAGTGCCATCTGCCTTCTGCTGTCACAGGGAATAGATGGGGCTCCACCAACACAATGGGCTGTTTTCAGTTGTGGGCTTGTGACTGCTGCCCTGACCAAGAGGGAGCAAGTCTGCCATCACTCCCTCCAAACCCCTCACCCTTCTGAAGATACCAAGGAGCGCCTAGACCCCAAAGCTCTCAGCATGTTCACTCAGACATGGCTCCCTTCCTGGGGAGTTGTCCCTGGCCTGGGCAACCAACAGGGTCTCCCTCCCCCAATCTCGTTCTCTGCTGGAGCATCATGATATTAGCTGTCATTGGCCAGCACAGGAAGAACAGAGGCAGATGTTATAGACACTCACTTCAGGAAAGACCAATGGCTCAAAGTGCTAACAAATTAAAAATTCACTTTGATTCCAGTGCAGTAAAGTGAGGCAAGGACCGTCTCATCACGTGCTCCCTTTGTAGCTTTGGATACATGAGCAGAACATGGCAGCTGTGCTTCCTACTGAGACATAGCTGGTGTGGTTTCTGCAGAACAAGATCAGTCATCCCTTTGAATTAAAGCTGACCATTGGGATGTCACTGACTTTATAGGTTTGCTTCTATTTTGTTTGTAGATTTTTTTCAAAGCAAAGTGTTTTACTATTTAAGTAACATTATAAAGGAATACTGAAATCTACAGATTATTTTTCTGGAAAGAGGGTCTCTCTGTACATGACTGTGAGAAACAAGTGACAAAAAAAGAAAGTTCAACAGTACAGAAGTCTTGGCTGAAGTCCAATGACAAAGAGTTATGCTGGGCCAAGCCTTGTAGGTCCTCCATGTTTGCCTGGGAAGCTTGAGGATGAGATCATAGGTCTTCAGTCTTCACTGGAAGTCCCTGGGAAAGAAGAACTCAGTTTTGCAAACACTGTCTTGTTCACGCTCTGCTTTCGCTTAAAAAGAAGGGATGGGAGGAGGGAGGGAAGAGATACATTCATCTATGTCTGGGGTACCCTGGGGAATATGTGTATGGAATTACACTATCTCTTACAAGCACTTTTCATTTGCTATGCTGGCAATTCAAGGATGGCAGAATGTAAGATACCCTAGACTATCAAGATGGCCTCCACTCGAAGTGCTTGGAAATGCTACTTGTAATCTTAAAACAAAACCCACCTTCCCTCTCCAAGAATAGTCAGCAGTTTAATTATGCTAAGTACTTTTCACCCCAGGAGGCTTCAGGTTGCTGTATTAAACAACAGAGCAGCATTCTTTTAAGGCTTAAGGCTATACATTTAGAAAGCTAGTAAGTGTCTCACATGAGAAAGCCTAAAGTCTTTTAGGTAATTTCCAAGGATCGCATTTCACAAACGCACTTTGCAGTTCATGCAAAGAGAAGCCCTATTACCCCTAGCTCTTTACAAAGCCTCCTTGGCCTTGCTAAGCTTTCTTAGATAAATATGGATGGAGACTTTTCCCAGCAAAGACAAAAACATTTGGTTGAACATGTAAATGCAATTGTTCAAGCTGTAAATTAAATTCAATTACATACAGAAAGTAGTATCTTAAGCCTCGTGCTAATTATACTGGTGAGTTTCAACTCATTAAACTCGGATAATGCTCAGAAAGAAGAAATCTGGCAGCAGCCAGCCATGCATCCAACTGGCCTGTCCCCTTTTGTCACTGGAGTTCTGTGTGTTGGCAAAATCATTTGACATTCAGAGTCTAAGGAAAGTAGAGAGAGACATCCAGGGTGTGATGATGGAAAGTGTAGACAAGAGTAGGGTTGATGTGCACCCCATGAGGGTATTGAAGAAAAAAAAAAAACTGCTTCAAGGTACAAAGAAGCAGAGGGGGCCTTTTGAGGGAATACACTAGGAGGTGACGGATCTGTCCTTGTATCCAACCACCCCGCCCCCAGGGCAACAGTCCAAAGCCAGGCAGATTCCATCGCTCCTCTCCTCGGTGGAGCCATTCTGCTCTTGGCTGGGAGTCTCCCCAGTAAGATTAGCTGAGTCATCATCCTGTTGGTCCCTCTTGCCCCCGCTTTCAGCATTGCTCCTCCTTTTTGCTGTTTACTTTCACTCCAACTTTGACCCCTTGGTGACCAAGTTATCTGATAAGTGCATTCCAAGGAAGGAGATGACAGTATGCTAACCAAGCCAGAAATGTTTATTCTTAAAAAGGCCTCATGGGGAGTACAACTTCAGCCCAGAGAACCAATTGCTGAGGTTGAGATTTCAAGCATTCATCAAGGAGATGTGTCAAGAGAGGCAGCCCCTATCCCTGCAACCCCGCAACACTCCAAATCACACTCTGGGTCATTCCTACTGCTAGGCTGGACTGGATCACAAGCATTGGATTTGTTCAGAAGATGTTGATCCTAAAATCCAGGCATAGCCCTGGGCTTCTGTTCTGGAGAAGATCTTACTGAGGGAGAGAGAGAGAAAGAAAGAAAGAAAGAAAGAGATGTGTACATCTTGAAGAACACAGATCTGAGAGTCCAAATTCACTTTTAGCCAAAAGATGTTGTCATATCCTATGCATCCAAGATAATCTCAGCTATCGCTAACAATGTTTTAAAGACTTGACACTGCATCTTCGTGTCAGTTATCTACTGCCATGTAATAAACTGCCCCCAAACACAGTGGCTTAAACAGCAAGTCACCCCTTAATTAGCTCAGTGTTCTGCTGAGCCGTTCCTCCCTGGCCCTGGTGGTCTCTGCTGGGCTCTGTCACGTGTCTGTGCTGGCTCATTCCACTAGCCTCATTCACACAGCTGGTAGTTGACTACATATGGACAATGGCGGACACAAGGCCATGTGCCTCTCATCATACATCAGGCTAGCCTAGGCACCTTAACCTGGAAGAGGCAGGGCCCTAAGGGTAGCTACAGGGCAAGCCCAATGTGCAAGGACTTTTCCAGTGGCTGCGTGTGTCAGCTGCATTCCTGTTCCTCCAGCACAAGCAAACCGCACAGCCCAGCCCAACCCATTGTCAGAAGGGGCCACCCAGAGATGTAGATCCTGTCGATTTCTGCTTACTGGACTCAGATACTACTCAGAAAGAAGGAATCTGGCAGCAGCAAGAGGGACCATTACTGCAAAAATCAAAGCTACATGGTTTTAAACAAAGCAGTAAAAATCAGGAGTCCTGCTCTCTAAAGCAGGACTTCCCAGGCTTTTGAGATTCACGGACAAATAAAATTTAGTTATTTGACACGGAAGTAAAGCATAGGATTATCGAGACTCTTATTTTGTGGAAAAAGAATATTAAATAACACGCAGGTAGTTCCCATCGACCATCCTGATTATTTTGATAAAAGAAAGGACATTTCAATACCAGAGTAGGAACGAGACATCATTTTAGAATACGCTAGTCCTCTAAACAGAATAAATTTGGTTTTGCGAAAAGCTATCTCTGTTGCCTTCATTTTTCTCATTTCACTGAAGATCAATGGAAACCTCAATTAGAGTGGCCCCAGTCAGGTGACTGACATCTTGCAGTCATTGAGCTAGAGAAAGATAATAGGATAAGGCAGACCTGTACTGATGAGTAGTCATTAAGTGTGTATTGAGTGTGCATGAGAGCACCATCTCTGTGCTCGAGGGAGCGAGAGGAAGGGAAGACAGCAATTTTCCTCAAGACATTTATAGTCTCAACTAGAAGTAAATACTAGGCATTCATATGTGTGTGTGCACTTAGTTGCTCAGTTGTGTCTGACTCTTTGTGACCCCATAGGCTGTAGCCTGCCAGGCTTCTCTGTTGATGGGATTCTCCAGATAAGAATACTGAAATGGGTAGCCATTCCTTTTTCCAGGGGAATCTTTCCAACACAGGAATCAAACCTGGGTCTCCTACATTTTTGCTTTTTTGTTTAAAACCATGTATATATCATATGTAGCTTGGGTTGATTTTTCCAGTAATGGTCCCTCTTGCTGCTGCCAGATTCCTTCTTTCTGAGTTTATCTGAGTCCAGTAAGCAGAAATCGACAGGATCTACATCTCTGGGTGGCCCCTTCTGACAATGGGTTGGGCTGGGCTGTGCGGTTTGCTTGTGCTGGAGGAACAGGAATGCAGCTGACACACACAACCACTGGAAAAGTCCTTGCACATTGGGCTTGCCCTGTAGCTACCCTTAGGGCCCTGCCTCTTCCAGGTTAAGGTGCCTAGGCTAGCCTGATGGTTGATGAGAGGCACGTGGCTTACTCTTCATTGCAACGTAGGATTGAACCTGGGTCTCCTACATTACATTACTCCTCCTCTTTTCTATCAGAGCCTACCAGAGAAGCCTCGGCATTCATATAAATGGTCAAAAATCTGCAAAACAAAAATTCCAAGTGCAGAAAAGAATTGCAAAATTAATAGGGATGAGCCTGGCATATGGCTGTAGTACCAGCTCAAAGGCAAGAGAGAGGAATCATGTTGTTAATTAATTTTCCATTTAGTTCATTAATCCCAGCTTACATCGAAGCTTCCAAGAAGGACCTTGAGAATGATTTTCTTACTTATCTCCAATGTTCTGACTTGTCAGCTTAGATTCCAGCTCTGCTGGGCAAGAATGCGTCTACATCTAAGCCGTGAGCATAGCAGACTGACTGGGCTGTACTGATTGCATTCACTCTGCAGTCCTCCAAACATGTATCGTTTTTACCAATCTGCCTGAGCTGATTACACTGAAATGAAGAAGGAGAAAATAGAATTTCTGAGTCCATTGCTTTTTAATATTCTTGGAATCTTTTTGCAGAAGAAATACCTGTTGAGACAGCATACGCTTGCACGGATGACTGTCATTCTTCCTCTTTCTGAGAACCTGTCCACATTTTCTCTAGTGACTTAGAAAGCACCATTCTGGTGCACCCAGAATGGTTTTGCTTGACTTGGGAGGTTTTTCCTAATTTCTTGTCTGTATTCCTTCTACTCAGCACAGCAGATGGGGGAGATTCTCACTTGAAGATTAGCCCACCAGAAGCTGAAGAGAAACCACTGCCAAAATCTCACCACTTCATTGTTATTCAATGTGATCCTCCATTCAAAGAAGATGCCTTCTGTAAGAAACCACTTTTGGGGAGAAACCTAATTTTAGAATGGCTATACTACAAACATACTGAGTGCAGAAGTAAAACCTCAGATCCCATTTTTTGTACATTTTCGTAAATACCATTCCCTTTCATGGCTTGTGTCTTTGCCAAAAGAATGGCGCTGCAGCTAACCTCCTTCGCTATTTCTAAGCAAATGGTTCTTTGCTATCTAGCGTGCTTTTGAAGGTGTGGTGAAAGATCTTACAAGTTCCAAATCATGCCAACTTCATTCACATCACTGAGAGAAACATATGGCCATTTGTACTGGAATGATCTAGTCCAATTTTTCCCTTTTCAGATTAGGAAACTGAGATCCTAGTATCTAATACAAGGTTTAGAATCTAGGTCTTTGAGATGTTGATGCTTTATTCTCTGAAATCTACCCCCTAAACTAGGTTCTGCCTGAGGAAAAAGCCCTGGCAGAAATGACATGATGTGTTACCACTTGTTCTAAAAGGCTCAGAAAACTCTACCCCTAGAACAGAGCTGCCTTCCTCCAGAAACAACTTCTTCTTGTTCATTTCTTCTAGTCCATTCACACCGAAGCAAGATTTTTTTTTTTTCCACTGCAACCACAGTTTATCATAGCCTGAGTCCTGGGAGCATTATTTCCATTCATAAACTCAGGTTTCTATAAGGAAGAGAGTCAGAATTTAACTAAGAGATGACCTCAGTAATTTGAAAACCTAATCAAAGGGACTTTCCTTCCAGTTCCAGCTTTACTCTAAGTCACTCTCCTTTAACATAGGGCATCTGTCACTCCTGTGTGCAAAGTCACTGACCCGTGCAGCTCTTTTAAATCACCACCAGATACCATTTTCAGATAAGGAGAGAATTGCGCTGCGTGGGGCTTGAATTAAACATCAGAAGCTTACTTCGGCCCCACCAGCCTTTAGCAGGAACACAGTAGACACTAAGAGATGGCCTCTGCTGCTCTCCAGAAATGACTCACTTTCTGCAGAGGTCACCAGGATCAGAAGGTACAGGAGCGGTCTCCCCTCCCACAGTTACTTTCTCCCACCACTGAGTTCCTGTGGTTCTCAGCTTCAGTTTTCATGCTTAGAAAAATTATTCAAAATTCCTTCTTTGCATGAACACTTTTTTTTTCATGTGGATATAGGCTCCAAATCCAAATTTCTCATTATGTACAATCTTCAGAATGGTGACCGAGCAAAAATGTTACTCTCCATTCTGCAACATGTCCAGTTTTCCTGCTTTTGTCTATCATGATTGCACCAAGACATGAGTGTGTAGAAAACCACCTCTAGATCAGTGGGACTCAGGGACTACCTAAGGAGCTGTTGTGTGTTGAGATAGAGTGGGAGAGTGGTAATGTGGGTTGTCTTTCTAACACTTGGAAGAGACATTCGTCTCAGCTTCCCAGAAAGCCATCACCACTCTCCAGCTTGTGTCACATTTGGCAATAGTTCAAGGGAATTTCAAGTTTCCACTTGATTTGCCTATCAGTTTAAAACTCAGAACAATCTAAAGATTCTTCTTTAAAAGCTAATCCAGGCTCCTCTGTCCATGGAATTTTCCAGGCAAGAATCCTGGAGTGGGTTGCCATTTCCTCCTCCAGGGGATCTTCCCGACCCAGGGGTCAAACCCGCATGCCAAGCATCTACTACGTGGGCAGGCAGTTTCTTTACCACTAGTGCCACTTGGGAAGCCCATTATCCTTCAATTTAAAAATAAATAAATTTACAACAAAAAAGTAAAAACAAAACTACCAAGTATAAAATAAGCTACAAAGATATATTGTACAACTCAGGAAATATAGCCAATATTTTATAATAAGTAGATAAATAGTTTCCTTAGCATCATCTTAGGCAATAATGTCCATTAAAAAAAAAAGAAAACAAAACTAATCCAAGTTCACTGTATTCGGAAGTAGAGTAACTCATGGAACAAAATTGCAATTAGCAGAATTCCTGGTCTCTTTGTTAGGGGACTCACTTACAGTGGCATTGGTGAATCTTCTATGTGATCAGGGAAGATGGAGGGAGGAGAATAATTTCTCCCCTGAAGTTATTCTTAGTACCTATAGTTTCTTTGTATTTTGTTGCCCAAGGAGACGTTTGTCCAGGTGCAAGCATTGCAACAAAGGGTCCCGTGTCCCTGCCTGTGTCAATACCGATCTGAGGAAAAATTTTCCAAAGTAGGGAAATCCTATTGGGTTAAGTAATATGCATAGAAACTTGGCCTTAAAAGAGGTGCTGTCTGTGATTCTATGTTTCTTATGCTTTGTTAGTAGAAAAAGAATTTATTGAATAAGTAAAAATTAGGCAAACACATTTTTGTCAGCAAAAAAAATACATGTTTCAGTCAGCAAGATACACAGAGACACAGGAATAGTAAAGAGGAAGAAACTCTTCAGTGTGGGCATTTTTCAAAGAGGAACTAGAGTGAGGTTTGGCAGATTTGTACAGTGGGCATGGAGTGATGATATATGGATGGGTGTCAACAATGGACCCCAGGACTCACTGAGCCTGTGTGCTTGGAGACACTTTGATTTGCTACCTCTTCGGGGATCATTGGGGGGAATGCTGGCCATTTCCACAAATAAACCAAAGCTTTGAAGACCCTCAATTACTCCATTATCTGTCTGATGCCCACTGAATGAGGGACAGAAAACCTCATTTCCAGGAAGCCTCCAGAGTTGGCTAGAGATACTGAAGAGCCAGAGAAGGCAGCTTTTAACCTGGCTAATTGTTATTCCTCTCCATAGAGTGCTTCCCTGGTGGCTCAGATGGTAAAGAAGCTGCCTGCAACACAGGAGGTCCCAGGTTCAATCCTTGGGTCAGGAAGATCCCCTGGAGAAGAACATGGTAACCCACTCCAATATTCTTGCCTGGAGAATTTCATGGACAGAGGGACCTTATGTGTCCATGGGGTTGCAAAGAGTGACTAATGATTGAGCAACTAACCACTTTCTTCCACAGAGGCTTAGAGCTTGCCTTGCATGAGAGGGCATCAGCAACAGGAATCATCCTTATTTTTTCAAAAAAAAATTATTGAAGTAGGGTTGGTGTATGATATTATATGTGATTGATGTAAAACACAGTGAGTCACAATATTTAAAAATTACGCTTTATTTATAGTTACTACAGGCTTCCCTGGTGGCTCAGGGGCAAAGAATCCACCTACAATACAGAAGACATGGGTTTGATAGCTGGATTGGGAAGATTTCCTGGAGAAGGAAATGGCAACCCACTCCAGCATTCTTGCCTTGGAAACCTCATGGACATGGGAGACTGGTGGGCTACAGTTCATGAGGTCTCAAAAGAGTTAGGCATAACTTAGTGACTAAGCAACAACAATAACATAGTTACTATAAAAATATATCTATATTCCCTGTGTTGTAAGTATATCCTTATAGCTTATTTATTTTATACATAGTATTTTATACCTTTTAATCCCCTGCCCCTATCTTGGTTTTTGAACCAAGACTCTTTGCTCTATCAACCTATCTCTCATAATCTAACCAAGTAAGGAAATAAAATAGCAAACCCAGCTGCACCAGAGAATAAGTACCTTACAAGTGATTCAACTCTCAGATGTATTTTCTGAGATTTTAGGAGCCTCTTTATACGCTGGCCATGTTCTTGGCTAGTGAAGGATCTGTCTTTGAGGCAATACTTAAGAGCAACAGAATTTTCAGTTACCTGTAATTGCTAAGCCTGAAGATGAGAAGGGTACCTGGTTCCACACCTCGTGGGTCCCATGATCGATTACAGGTCCACCTCTGTCCTTTGCAATGATCACATTTCTACTTTACGAAAATTCTCTCCTCCTCTGGAATGTGAATCTTCAAGCTAATGTCTTTCTCCCTTTTTGTTTCTCTTATGGCAACACCTGCCTTAAGTATGGTAGAATAAAAGGGCTCAAAATGAAACTTTCTAGAGTTTAGAATCATTGCATGGAACGTCTCCTCAGGTCCTGCACCAATGCCTGCCATACTTCAGTTAGAGTCACCCACTGAGCAGGCACTTTCCTTCGGAGGATGCTTCCAGGGCAAACTCGTCAGTCAGGAGGGATAACACCTGATTCCCTCACACCTATTACTTTGCCCTGGGTTCTCACATTAGCTGGCCAGGCTGTGCTTTGGGTATTTCTTAGTTTCCATATATTTTCATGACCATGATTTGAGCTGATCTTCCCAACAGCCCAAGAAATAAGTGTACATGATCTCCCTGTTGCTGGTGAAAAATGTCATACGCAAAGGGTATTCAAGTTATAATGTGGCAGCCAGGGGTAGCACCGGGTCTTACAGGCCCTCCCGTGTACGTTACATACAGCTAAGTGCAGACAAATGTGAAAGGAAAGAGGAATAAGTGACGGGATCTGTTGGGGAGGGGAAAACTACTAGCCAGGATGCTGAGAGAGGGGTGGGGGGTAGGCGGGAGGATGCAGGTGGCGGGTAGGGAGGGAGAACAAGAGAGCTGAGCCAGGGATGGGAAGGAACAGTGGTCAACATAAGGAGCCCCATGAAAGAACCACTATGGACCACTGTGTAAGTCACCAAGAGACCTGGGGAGAAACCTGTGGTATTTGGGGCTTGGAGGGAGGCAGAATTAAAAAGAGGGTGCTGGACTGAGCACAAAAGAACTCCCACTGGCCGGGCTCTGCCAGCAACAAGCACAGGTGATTTAACCACCTTGTGTCCTCAGATGTGAAACAAAGGACTTAACTCAGATCTGCTCCAATGTCCTGGGAGGTCTTGAGCAGTTGAGACCTGGATGCATGAATGAGGTGAGAGGGAGGGAGGTGTGGGCTGAGAGCAGTGGAGGGTGACGTGGGCCCCAGGTCTGTCTACACCAACTCCTCATTTCACGGCCTGTCTTGAAGCATCCTGGTCAGAACTAGATGCTGGTCTTTGCCACCTGCAGACGGGATCCCAGTGACAGCGTTTGAGTGGTATCTCTGATGAGAAAGGACACTTTGACCAAATGGGATTAAATTTAAACCATTTTCTCAAAGTGGAGTGTCTTTATTGGCCACTTCCAGATGCCTTCAGGAGCAGGACAAGGATTAAGAGAATTCTAAGACCATAAATTAGGAGCAGCCCTGAAGCCCTGGGGAATTTGTCTGTCTGGGGCTGTGCCTTGGGGCCAAGACACTTCAACATCCATCCAGCCTTCCATCAGCCACCTTTGACCAACACTAAAAGCCCGTTACCAAGCAGGGAGTGAGAATAATTTCCCTTCTATTATCCTCCCTCCTCCCCAAATGTGGTGCTAGCCACTGGGACTTGTAATTGCAGACATCACCCAAGGACTATGGATATAAATTTCACAAAGGGCAAGACCTTCCATTATGAGTGGGAAGATAGCTTTAATTAAAAAAAAAAATCAATATATTGTTTCCAATCATTAGAATCCCATGTCAGCGGCCAAAATCAATCCTTTTCATATGAAAATGCTTACATTCACACTCGGATGTTATATTACACATGAGTCACTGAGGGGGGTGGCAAGTGGGTCAATCTGGAGGCCTAGCATGGCCTTTGCAGAGAGTCAGGGGGTTTTGGGGGACCCCTGGGAAAGAAGAGATTCTACATGACACCACTGATATCTAAAATTCTGTAAGATAGAAAGGGGGTCTATCTCATCTTGATAGATTCTCTCCTCATTCTTCCAAATCCTCAAATGAAAGCAAAAAGAAAAAGAAAAGTTGGAATCCCATTTAAAGAGTGAGAGAGGGATTCCCTGGTGGTCCAGTGGTAGAGAATCCTCCTGCCAATGCAGGAGACATGGGTTCGATCCCTGGTCCAGGAAGATCCCACATGCCTTGGGGCAACTAAGCCGGTGTGCCCCAACTACTGAGCCTGCATGCTGCAGCTACTGAAGCCCACACACCCTAGAGCCCGTGCTCTGCAACAAGAGAAGCCACGGCAATGAGACACCACGCACCTCCAACCAGAGGGTAGCGCCTGCTCTCCACAAAGAGAGGGAAAAGCCCACGGACCAACAAAGACCCAACATAGCCAAAATAAATAAACACATGAAATTATTTTTTTTTTTTAAAGAGTGGGAGTTTTTTGTTTTGGGAGTGATGTCTCTCCCTCCACCGTGATGGCTGATTTTGACCATCAGCTTCAACCAACAAGCACCAGGAGATTCTAATGTGCAAAAAGGGCTCCATTTTTTAAAAAGATAATTTATCTATTCATGCCAGAAGATGCCTTTGATTTTAATCATCGGCAGGATTGGATGGTCTCCTCTGGTTTCCTGCGACGTAGCAGCAAATACAGACAGGGTGAACTGACTGGAGGGCATCATATGTTACCGAAATAGACTCTTGACAGCATCCGATTCCCAGAGGGGCTATTCTATTTCCCGTACAACATAATAGTAATGATTTTATGAAGAAATTTTGCTTTTATGGAAACTGTTTATTTCTGAGAACATTCAAATGTCAGGCTAAGTGTAGAACTTCCCTAATAAAGAAGTAAGAGGAAAACAAGGGTTCTAATTAAAAACATTGTTTAAGGAGACACTTGTGAGATAAAAGAAAATCTCACTTTACAAGGAAAACTTAATCATGTATATTGCTGAAATGCACTGCAGATTATTCAAGCCTATTTCCCCAGACTCCGCGCCTTGTCATTATTTATGCTCTTCTAGCCCAATTCTTCTGGGTCTGGTTTCCCTTCACTCCAGTTCAGCAGTTGCTTCCTTTGAAGTCAGTGTGAACCCGATGCCCAGAGGGGAGAGGGATGCCTGAAGAATATCTAGTCTATTTGCTGCTTCTTCACATTTCGCTGGGTTAGAAAATGATGGAATGGTCTTGCTGTCTGTCAAGGGCTGCCCAGTTTGATTTCCCGCCTGTGTGGATCAAGCAAACATGCCTGGCTGCAGCCTGCAGTTGAAGTGAAGTGAAGTGAAGTGAAGTGAAGTCGTTCAGTCGTGTCTGACTCTCTGCGACCCCATGGACTGTATGTAACCTATCAGGCTCCTCTGTCCATGGGATTTTCCAGGCAATAGCACTGGAGTGGGGTGCCATTTCCTTCTCCAGCGGATCTTCCCAACCCAGGGATCAAACCCAGGTCTCCCGCATTGCTTTACCGTCTGAGCCACCAAGTTAGGGCCAGGATAATGTTTTTATTAGCATTTGAGTACATCATGGGGCTGACTTCAAAGCTCATCTATTTACCACTTCTTGATTATTTTCCTGCCTCTGCAAACTAGATGCTACCCAAGTTATTCCTTGCTGCTGATGTGAACGTGGACTCAGCCTGGCTGGACCTGAAAGCCCTTGTTTTCCCATTCTGTAACCATGGGAAGAGGCTTCACCTTCCTGTGCTTCATTGCTTCTTATACCACTTGGGAATAATTCTGGTACCCATATGATAAGGGCTTTTTTGTATTAGGTTATTGAATTTATACAAAAAGCCTTTCTCAGCTAGGTTCTAATATCAACCCCATGTTACAGAGAAGGCAATCGGGACTAGGGGAGCTGAGTTCCCCAATTCAGAGCCTTTGGGGGGGGTCTGTGAATATGATGACATCAAGTATAGCACCATCTATATAGGGAGGGCACATGTTAACACTCCTTATAATAGTTTATGTCATCCTCAGTGATATTTAAAAATATTGAACAGAGGGGACTTCCCTGGCGGTCCAATGGTTAGGACTCTAGGACTCCCTGCTTTCACTGCCAAGGGCTCCTCTGGTTGGGGAACTAAGATCCTGCAAGTTGCATGGTCTGGCAAATATAAAATAAAATGAAGTAAAATACAGTGGGTACAGATAGGACTCTGAGGAACACCAAGAATCAGGGAGCAGGTCAAAAGAGAGAGAAGAGTTCTGTTATAAGGGCACAAGGAGCAGCACTTAGGGTCTGAGTGTGCCCCCGAGCACCATGCTGAGGTTTTGCCTGTTTTGACCCATTGCATCTTGATAACAGCACTTGGTGGCAGGAAAGCATTCTGCCCATCATCCATTGATGAGAAGGCTGAGGCATGAAAGTCTGGGGAATTTCCCAAGGGAACCTGTTTCCTTAAGTATCACACTCTGTGGTCTGAAGGGGACTGATCAGAAGAGCGAGAGGCTGAGGAGGACAAGAGACAGCTTAAGACCAGCTTAAGGCCACACTGATTCCTGTCTCCTTCTAATAACGTTGGGTTCTGTTTGCTCTTCTTTCATATGATACTGCTTATATGCAGAATCTAAAAACATGGCACAAATGACCTTATTTACCAAACAGAAATAGAGTCACAGATGTAGAACACAGACTTATGGTCAGTAGGGGAGGAAGGAAAGGGATGGATAAATTGAGAGACTGGTATTAACATATACACACTGCTGCTGCTGCTGCTAAGTTGCTTCAGTTGTGTCTGACTCTGTGTGACCCCATAGACGGCAGCCCGCTAGGCTCCCCCATCCCTGGGATTCTCCAGGCAAGAACACTGGAGTGGGTTGCCATTTCCTTCTCCAATGCATGAAAGTGAAAAGTGAATGTGAAGTGGCTCAGTTGTGTCTGACGCTTAGCGACCCCATGGACTGCAGCCTACCAGGCTCCTCCATCCATGGGATTTTCCAGGCAAGAGTACTGGAGTGGGGTGCCATCACCTTCTATATAAAATCAGTTCTGAATATTTATTAGAAGGACTGATGCTAAATCTGAAGCTCCAATACTTTGGCCAGTTGATACAAAGAGCTGACTCATTGGAAAAGACCCTGATGCTGGGAAAGACTGAAGGCGGAAGAAGAGGGTGGCAGAGAATGAGACGATTAGGTAACATCACCAACTCAGTGGACATGAACTAGAGCAAACTCTGGGAGATAGTGGAGCACAGAGGAGCCTGGTGTGCTGCAGTCCATGGGATTGCAAAGAGGCAGACATGACTTAGTGACTGCACAACAACAACAAATATATAAAATATAACTAATAAGGACCAACTGGATAGCACAGGGAACTCTACTCAATACTCTGTAATGGCCTATACAGGAAAATAATCTAAAAAAGACTGGAGCTATATCTATAATAACATTCTCTTTGCTGTGCAGAAGATGTTGTAAATCAACTATCAGTTCAGTCCAGTTCAGTTCAGTCACTCAGTCGTGTCCGACTCTCTGCAACCCCATGAATCGCAGCATGCCACGTCTCCCTGTCCATCACCAACTCCCAGAGTTTACTCAAACTCATGTCCATCGAGTTGGTGATGCCATCCAGCCATCTCATCCTCTGTCCTTCCCCTTCTCCTCCTGCCCACATTCCCTTCCAGCATCAGAGTCTTTTCCAATGAGTCAACTCTTCACATGAGGTGGCCAGAGTACTGGAGTTTCAGCTTTAGCATCAGTCCTTCCAATGAGCATCCAATCAACCATACTCAAACATTTAAAAAAAAAAAAAAAAAAAGACCATAGTGGGAGGGATCCAGTGATTGTAGGACCTGAGCATTTTAAGCTGTTCAACAGCTCAATCTGAAAAATTAAAAGACTTATAAAAGACTTTTGCATGATACTAGGACAGGATTTAACCATCTTTCAACTCTGAGCTCACTGAGGGGAATTTATTTCAGAATATATGGATGTCACCCCTTATTTTAAACTCTCCTTTTCTTTTGAAGGGTTGGTGGGTGGGGAGAGTAATCAAAACATTTCTTTAATTAAAAGAAGTCTAAAATGAAGGAGGGGATCAAGATTTCATTGCTTTTTTCTTTTCTTTTTGGTTTTGCAAGAAGTGTACCCTATTAAATGCTGTTGGGTAGTTCTAGGAAGAAGTTAATAAACAGGGAGTAGGGGGAAATGCGGACACAGAGGGAAGAGAGTGTTCCCAAGTTGGGGTTTTGTTTGCCAAGTTTCATCATAGAGCAAAGCTTAGCTCTAAAGGAGAACCTCTCGGGAGACAGAGTTTAGAATAGCAATGCAAAGAGAAACTCTAAACAAGCGAGCTGGGGAGATGTTTCTCGAAGACAGCTCATCCTCAACAGGTGCTGGCAACATCTGTAACAAGACTATCTATGATAGAAAGCTTCTCATACCTTAATCCACGTTATATTACATTCACAAACACACCGCTGTCCTCCTTCCCCTGAGAAGCAGGAATAAATAATGTGCCCTTAAACTCACATCTCTGCTTTCTGCCTAAGAACATTCAAAGTAAAAAAAAAAAAACAAAAACCAACTAGTTCCCACCACTACCTTTTCCCCAGGAGAATGCAGATTGTAAACATGAAGATACATCTGGGGTGAGCCAATGGAAGAAGCCCCGCTATAAACAATCCATCTATTAAAAAACCTGAACTTGATGCACTCAGTCGACCATAGGAAAGATGCAAATAATGGAGCGATCTTAATTTAATTCCAGTGTTGTTACTATGATGAAAGTGTCCATGTTTGGGAAATAGAATCAAGTTCCTCCTGAGAGATGCATGACAACATCAGGGCCTTCATCCATTCACGCATGCATGCATCCATCCACTCATTTGTTCTCCAACAAATACGCATTAACTATTTACAATGTGCAAAATCCAGAACTATAGAAATCCAAAGTCTAGAAAAAACTCAAGGAAGCACTGTGTATCACTTATAAACCTTTTGTGGTGTGTGGCAAAGGTAGCTGGGAATTGGATATCTTCCCAGTATTCTTGCCACCTGTTCTAGTATTCCTGCCGGGAAAATCCTATGGACAGAGAAGCCTGGCGGGCTACAGTCCACGGGGTCGCAAGATCTGGACACGACTTAGTGACTAAACCACCACCACCTGTCTTCCCACCTCAATTACCCACCTTTAAAATGGGTCTGCTGTAAAATTCAGTTAACCCAGTTCAGCATGTAGCTGAAGGTAGAGCTTGGTAGCTTAGTACATAGCCACTCTTCACAGAAATAACATGAGGTGATCGAATTTCACAGTGCAGCTCTTTGTGGACTGTAGAAGACAAGCATAGCTTTGGTTTCCCCATCCACACCTCACTTTTGACTCACTCATTCCTGCATCCATCAGGACTCTTGCCCTGAATTTGAATGACAAGCAGCCATGTGGGATGGGAAACAAGAAAGCTATCACAGGTGGAGGGAGTGGCGGGAATCATGGCATAGACTGGTGAAGCCACATTTCCCTGGCATGCTTGGGAAACAGTTCACACCTGTTCAGTCAAGTCCTGATGCACAGGTCCAGAGTGGGTGGAGGAGGACTGGAGAAATGTGGAAGGGGAAGATCCACTGGCTAGTAGCCCTGGAGGTGCTTCCTGCTCCACAGAAGTTTCTCTCTGCTACAACAGCTGGAGAATCCTTTACCTAAGACATAATTCAAGCCTACCTTTCTTGAGGATTTTTAAAAAACTAATACAGACCGAGGAAGAAATACAGAGGATCTGAGAGGTATATCTGAGGATGCTAGTTAAAGTGATTCTACGGTTTATTGACTGAATACATGGGAACATGTCAAGAAATTGCTAAAAATAAAAAGCCTATAATTTCACAATAGCTGACTATAACAATTTTATTCTGCAGAAGAGAGCTTATTGTAATTTACCAAATCAACATGGATTTTTTCTTTAAATTAGGGGATTAGCCATATAGAAAATACTTCTTGAATGTTGAAATAAAGAATATCAATAAATGCCCACAGAAGAATAAACAGAGCAATATAAACCTCACGATCTCTGTGAGAGAGTGTACCATGTATATACACATATTTACTTGTCTATTTTTATCTTCACTGTTATCCTTTTAAGATTAATACTGCTAAGTCAATTCAGTCGTGTCCGACTCTGTGCGACCCCATAGATGGAAGCCCATCAGGCTTCCCCGTCCCTGGGATTCTCCAGGCAAGAACACTGGAGTGGGTTGCCATTTCCTTCTCCAATGCATGAAAGTGTAAAGTGTAAAGTGAAAGTGAAGTCGCTCGGTCATGTCCGACGCTTAGTGACCCTATGGACTGCAGCCTACCAGGCTCCTCCATCCATGGGATTTTCCAGGCAAGAGTACTGGAGTGGGGTGCCATTGCCTTCTCCGTTTAAGATTAATAATGCCATTGAAACTGACAAAACAAATAGGTTATATAATTCATTACTAATTTACAGAAAAAAAATCTTGGATCAACCAGGAGTCAGTAAAGTTTTGTTATGTGTTACACACAGAG
Organism: Oryx dammah; assembly: GCF_014754425.2. NCBI lineage: Eukaryota > Metazoa > Chordata > Mammalia > Artiodactyla > Bovidae > Oryx > Oryx dammah. The sequence goes on from NW_024070194.1 coordinate 63,960,452, forward strand.
CATTTGAATTCCCATCCCCAATACACACAAACACACAGACACATGTCACACACATATATACATATACAAGATGCACATGTACATACAGAGACTTGTAAATGCATACATAATGTACATATACATACATACATAAATGCATACACATAGTTACACACACATAAATACATACACATACAGCATACACACATACATGCAGACAAACATGCACACACATAAAGAGACATGTGCACACATACACAAACACAATGTACACACATACACACATTACACACATACAAATACATACATACACAAAGATACACACACACATTCAATGATGCACCAAGCATCACCTTGTGTGTTTTTATATCCAAATGGACTTGAACTATCTACTCTGGGTCTATCCCATAAATAAACATTCACAAGAGGGCTGTAAAAAGCAACTCAGATTTGATTGGCCGTTTTGTTTTTTACTTTGCTTCATACATGAGTCTGCCAAGCAAAGGGCAGAAGGGGTCTTTCGGACCCAGGTCACCAGATTTTGTGGGACATACACTCTCTTGGATCTCCATTCCTTAAATGGAGACAAGGCCCCCTTTGTCTTTTATCAGATAGGTATCTTCTGTGTCACCAGGCAGCCTATCAGCTCTGAGCATTAATCAAGGCTGTACGTCAGAACGCGCCAGGCACATGGCAATCACCACCCAGTGAGCTGAACTCTGATCAGGTCTGCAGTCTGAAATTTCATTCTTGGTGAACCAAAGACAGCCACCTAATATCACTTCAGCTAAACTGAAGTTTATGCTGATGGCAGACCTTTTTCCAAAGCACTGGACAGCGTCTTCCAGAGGGTTAGCTTCGGGGACAAAAGGGGACATTTTGGTCAACCTCAGACCTACCACAGGATGAAAGCTCTGGCTTTTCATCATAAAGGTGAAAGATCAGAGACACCAGCTCAAAACCTCAAAGTGACAACCACATTTGCTTAGTTTCAGGGTCACTTGTAGTAGACTTATCAGGGTGTTTGTTTCAAGAAAATGCAACATCCCAGGCTCAAGCCTCAACTCCCCAAATAGTCTCTCTAAAGGTAGAGCTCCAGAATCTGGACGTATAGAATGTTTCCAGGAGGTTTATTCATTCACTGAAGTTTGAGGACAACTATTAATGCCTCATCGCTTCAAGAGAATGCTGTTCTAGGCAGAAGGACAGATCTATTTTGGAGAGAATGGCATCCTCAGAGAAGCATCCAGTTTTCCCAGATAGTCACCATCAATCTCATAGATCACAAAGTTGAAACTTTTCCATCCTCTGACCATTTTGAAAATGCACTCCATTGTTTCTCTCTCATCCAAATGATCCTTCCTCAACTTTCCAATAATTACAAGTGCATGTCCAAAGAGCCTGTTGATGAAAGTGAAAGAGGAAAGTGAAAAAGCTGGCTTAAAACTCAACATTCAGAAAACTAGGAACATGACATCTAGTCCCATTACTTCATGACAAATAGATGGGGAAACAATGGAAACAGTGACAGACTTTATTTTCTTGGGCTCCAAAATCACTGCAGATGGTGACTGCAGCCATGAAATTAAAAGACACTTGCTCCTTGGAAGAAAAGCTATGACCAACCTAGACAGCATATTAAAAAGCAGAGACGTTACTTTGCCAGCAAAGATCCATCTAGTCAAAGCTATGGTTTTTCTAGTAGTCCTGAATGGATGTGGGAGTTGGATCATAAAGAAAGCTGAGTGCCGAAAAACTGGTGTTTTGAACTGTGGTGTTGGAGAAGACTCTTGAGAGTCCCTTGGACTGCAAGGAGATCAAACCAGTCAATCCTAAAGGAAATCAGTCCTGAATATTCGTTGAAAAGACTGATGCTGAAGCTCCAATACTTTGGCCACCTGATGCAAAGAACTGACTCGTTAGAAAAGACCCTGGGAAAGAGTGAAAGTGGGAGGAGAAGGGGACGACAGAGGATGAGATGATTGGATGGCATCACTGACTCGATGGACATGAGTTTGAGCAAGCTCCAGGAGTTGGTGATGGACAGAGAAGCCTGGTCAATGGAGTCGCAAAGAGTCAGACGTGACTGAACTGAACTGTACTTACAAGGTGACAATATGTTTGTGAGGTTTAATTCATTAAGGGTTGGAGAGTGACTAGAGAAGTTCTGTATCAGCATGAGTATTATTATTTATTTGTCATGTAGTTTGAGAATCTTGGATAGGGAAGCCTACAATCAATGGAGTCGCTGAGTCAGATCTGATTGAGTGACGGAACTGAACTGAACTGAACTTCCAAGGTGACAAGATGTTTGTGAGGTTTAATTCATTAAGGCTTGGAGAGTGACTAGAGAAGTTTTGTATCAGCATTAATATTATTATTTGTCATGCAGTTTGAGAATTTTCTCTCCATCATGGGCAAAAATGACAAACATCCATTTCATTGCTCCGGGTAATTGAGTAAAAACCTGGCTATTGGAAGGCAGGAAACTAGCCCAGTCTTAGCTATAATCACCACCAGTTTGGAGATGAAATAAGAATCTATTAGCTGTAGGTGGAAGGTTATCTGAAGCCCCTAAAGGGGGCTGCTGCTGATACATTCAGAGCTGGTATAAGCAGAGAATCAGACATCCCAGCCCCTCTCCTGTTTCCCTTTAAGAGGTCAGCAGAAAAGCCCAGAAACACCCAGTGTGTGAAGATATCAGTGACAATAAATATTTTTTTTTCAGTTAATGGGCTTCATGGATATGGAGATTTTTAAGTTAAGGCAATTATCTAATTTCAACTCACCACTTGCTAATTTACTAATTCATTAACTTGAGGAAACAGCCATGCTGTGAGATACTGGCCTCCCGACAACGGAGCTGAGTCTTGGCAGGGATTTATTTCCAACAACGCCAGGGACAAAAAGCATGAGATATTTTTGAAGAATAATAAAAAATGGATTAAAGGGAATAGAAATAATTTATCATGTGCAGATGTGCAGACACAAAAGATGGCGGCTGTGCAGTCTGGTTTTATAAAAACAGAATTACAGTGAAGGCTATATCACCCAATCACCCATTTGTGAACACAGGGCTCTGGGCATCTGATGAGCTATCAGGTGTATTAGCTTTCGTAAAAATTACATCATCAAAGGAACAGTCAGTAAATTTCCCCTCTTCTGACTAACCCCCTTCAGACGTTGCAACCTTGATGAGACGAGAAAGCAAAAAAAAGAAAAAGAAAAAGAAAGAAAGAAAGAAAAAAAATATGGCAGATTCTTTGTTGAACTCCAAAGACTGTGTGCCTGTCAGTGGCTCTCTAAGGAGGTATACAGCTGCCGAAGGACTTGAAAGTCCTCTGCCATTCTCCTCTGTAAGAAAAGATGAAAGAGATAAATCGAAGAAAGGGAGAAAATATAGATTGAGGTATGACTTGCAGCTTCTAGAATCTTCCAAGGAGGAAAGCACTCCAGAAAATACTTAGGGAAATCTTAGAAGTATATGAATTACCAAGGAATCCTGCTTTCATAGAGGGCTGAAATATTTTATCCAGGACGTTTACTTTAAAAAAAAATCACACAAGAAAAACTGTTATGGTTTTCAGAAGGATTTGCAATCAAAATTGTTACAATTTTTTCCTATTTTGTGTGCTTTTCACACTCTTAAATGTGCCCTTTGATGAGTAATTTATTAATCCTTTTCTATCGAATTAGTGCTTTCCTATATTATTCAAAAAATAATTTCATACCTTAAGGTCATAAAAATGTACTTCCATATAACCTCCTAAGATAGCTTCTAAAAATTCTACTGTTCTGGCTTTTACACTTTGGTCGAGACTCCATTTGAGACTGATTTTTTTCCAATAGAGATATTTGTTTGTTTCAGAGTTTTTTAATTAAGAAGACTACCCTTTCTCCAGAGATCAAATTGGCAACATCTGTTGGATTATCGAAAAAACAAGAGTTCCAGAAAAACATCTACTTCTGCCTTATTGAGTATGCCAAAGTCTTTGATGTGGATCACAACAAACTATGGAAAATTCTTAAAGAGATGGGAATACCAGATCACCTGACCTGCCTCCTGAGAAATCTGTATGCAGGTCAAGAAGCAACAGTTTAAACTGGACTGGTTCCAAATTAGGAAAGGAGTATGTCAAGGCTGTATATTGTCATCCTGCTTATTTAACTTCTATGCAGAGTACATCATGAGAAATGCTGGGCTGGATGAAGCACAAGCTGGAATCAAGATTTCCAGGAAAAATATCAATAGCCTTAGATATGCTGATGATACCACCCTTATGGCAGGAAGTGAAGAAGAGCTAAAGAGCCTCTTGAAAGTGAAAGAGAAGAGTGAAAAAGTTGGCTTAAAACTCAACATTCAGAAAACTAAGATCATGACATCTGGTCCCATCACTTCATGGCAAATAGATGGGGAAACAATGGAAACAGTGATAGACTTTATTTTCTTGGGCTCCATAATCACTGCAGATGGTGACTGCAGCCATGAAATTAAAAGATGCTTGCTCCTTGGAAGAAAAGCTATGACCAACCTAGACAGCATATTACAAAGCAGAGACATTGCTTTGCCACAAAGGTCCATCTAGTCAAAGTTATGGTTTTTCCAGTAGCCATATATGGATGTGAGAGTTGGACTATAAAGAAAGCTGAGCAGTGAAGAATGGATGCATTTGAACTGTAGCATTGGAGAAGACTCTTGAGAGTCTGTTGGACTGCAAGGAGATCCAACCAGTCCATCCTAAAGAAAATCAGTCCTGAATATTCATTGGAAGGAGTGATGCTGAAGCTGAAACTCCAATACTTTGGCCACCTGATGCAAAGAACTGACTCATTGGAAAAGACCCTGACACTGGGAAAGATTGAGGGCAGGAGGAGAAGGGGATGACAGAGGATGAGATGGTTGGATGGCATCATTGACTCAATGGACATGAGTTTGAATAAACTTTGGGTGTTGGTGATGGACAGGGAGGCCTGGCGTGCTGCAATCTATGGGGTCTCAAAAAGTTGGACCCGACTGAGTGACTGAACTGAACTGAACTGAACCCTTTCTCCATGACTGTGTAGGATCACCTCTTGCTATACAGCAAGTCTCTCTGTGTATAAGGGGCTATCTGTGGAGTTTCTATTCTATTCCACTCATCTACATTCTTATCTTTGCACCAATACCATGGTGCCCTGTGCTTGAGTTTCCAGGGAGCCTTGATAGAGCAAGTCCTCTTTCTCCTCCTTCATCATCATCTTCTTCAAGAATACCTTGATTATACCTGTTTGCCTTTGCTTTTCTACATAAATTCCACAAAAAAAAAGAGAGAAAAAAAACTATTGCTATTTAAACTAGAGTTATATTACACTATAGAACAATTTGGGGAAGAATTTAAGGCTGTAATATTAATCTTTTAATACATGACTCCTCTGTGTCTACTTATTTAGGCTTTCTCTAATTGCTGACAATAAGTTAGATTTTTACAATTTGATTTTAAAAGCTTAGAAAATCACACATTCACACAACCATCGTAACTGACTCTTTAAAGTTTGTGGAATGAGTCTGTAGGTGTGTAATGCAATGTGGAGAATGTGTCCTGGTGCATGGGTAATTCAAACTTTCAGTTGCTAATTTACTAATTCAATAACTTGAATAACCTTTATGATATAAGCCTGTTGATTAAAATGCTCAGTTCTGAAGAAATTTGTTTTCGGCACTGTATTATATATATCAACAAGTTTTTAATTATAAATATATGCCCACAAAAATATTTAGGGATTCATACTTTTTGCATGAAGCTTAGTAAATAGGTACTTTTGGTAATGAGTCTTTCTCCTGGGAGAAAGCATGAGTCCAGTTACGTTCTACTTTGCATTTTCTGTTGGGTACTCATCTGGTTTTTGAATTTATAAACATTTCGATGATATGAGTATAATTTCCCATAAAGCTGTTGAATTATTTTTATATGGCTTAGGAACGACCAGAAATAATTTCATTTCCTCATTGGCTAACATGAGACCTCTTATGACCTTCATAAATAACAAAAAATGATTAAACGGAGTGGATCTCTATTAGAAAGACATGATGCTACTTGAATACAGAACATTTATTTTACCCATTTATAGTGTGTGGGAAGCATCCTGTATATACCCTCACATACCTCTTGTAATATATCACAGAAGCAATTCCATGAGGAGTTATTGTAAATAATGATAGATTACTGACTGGTTCTCTAGTAGATTCTCAGTAACCAGTAGTTGAAGAAAGAAGGGAGAAAGAAAAAGAAAGAGATAAAGAAGGAAGGAAAGATAGAAGGGTAGGAGAGTAAAACAAACTTTAAGATAAAAGTTACAGCCTAAAGAATCAATGTGTGACGCACTAGGTGAATAAATGGGTTAAAAAATTAATGGATGGATGAAAATGAATAGAGGAATAAAATAATGATGGTTTAAAATCAATGGATGAATGACTAAATAAAGAAATATATAAGAAGAATAGAAGGAAATGAATTAAAAATGGATGGATGGATGGATAAAAGTGAGTAAATGACAGAAACCATAGATGGATAGATGAAGGAAGAATAAAAATGAGTGAATGAGAGAAGACGTGACTGTGTGAATGAAAAATGAGTGAATAACCGAATTTGTGAAAGAATGAGAACCAAAGCGATTAGTCTGAAGCTTTCATTTTACAGACATGAAACAAGAGCTCCATGGGATTAAATGACTTTCTCATGATAGTGAGGGAGCAGCTGGACCCTAGGTTTGCTGAATATGAATGAGTCTTGTACACTTTTCACAGCATGATTCAGCTTGATTCTCTTGAGAGCAGAGCCTAAGACAAGGACTTTGTCCAGACAGTTTATTTGGGAGGTTATCAAGGAGCAGGAGGAAAGCTACAGAAGTAGGGAGTGGAAAAAAAAAAAAGAAAGCACATGCTACAAGTTGAGATGTATGTTTTATTTAGTGGATTTTCTGAGAACTCAAGACTGCTCTGAGGGACTGCTCTGAAGAGGTAAGGGAGGAGTCAGGATATATAGTAGTTTTTGCAACAAAACCGGTAAATACCATGGACTGTAGCCTACCAGGGTCCTCTGTCCATGGAATTCTCCAGGCAAGAATACTGGAATGGGTTGCCATTTCCTTTTCCAGGGGATCTTCCCAAACTAGGGATGGAACCTGGGCCTCCTGCATTGCAAACAAATTCTTTACCATATGAGCCCCCAGGGAAGCCCCCAATCAAAAGATTACTGTCAATTAAAAAAAAAAAAACACAGAAATCTCAATACTTTAGCACTTTTCTGCATGTAGGAAGATGTAAGAGTCTGGGCTCATTGAAATCACTTCTTTGATAGACACCTTAGCTATCTAGGTTCAGCATCCTGCTTTTTTTCCATCCTGAATCCCCTCAGGGTGCACAATCAGGAATGGCTGCTGCATCTGATGGCTTGATGACCACAGCCGCTTTTGTTTACTGATATGGTGGGCAACGTGTTTCATCCACTTCTGCAGTGGCGTTGAATGCTTGAGAGCTGATCTCCCAGAATCATCCACTCAAAGGGCCAGTGAACCGAAGAGAAAGTTGCTCAGTTCAGTTCAATTCAGTTCAGTCACTCAGTCGTATCCGACTCCTTGTGACTCCATGAGCCACAGCACGCCAGGCCTCCCCATCCATCACCAACTCCTGGAGTTTACTCAAACTCATGTCCATCGAGTCGGTGATGCCATCCAACCATCTCATCCTCTGTCGTCCCCTTCTCCTGTCCTCAGTCTTTCCCAGCATCAGGGTCTTTTCCAATGAGTCAGCTCTTCACATCAGGTGGCCAAAGTATTAGAGTTTCAGCTTCAACATCAGTCCTTCTAATGAACACCCAGGACTGATCTTTAGGATGGACTGGTTGGATCTCCTTGCAGTCCAAGGGACTCTCAAGACTCTTCTCCAACACCACAGTTCAAAAGCATCAATTCTTCGGCTCTCAGCTTTCTTTATAGTCCAACTCTCACATCCATTCATGACCACTGGAAAAACCATAGCCTTAACTATGACAAAGCCTTGACCTTTGTTGACAAAGTAATGTCTCTGCTTTTTAATATGCTGTCTAGGTTGGTCAGTGTTGTTCAACTCTTTGCGACCCCATAGACTGTATAGTCCTAGAATTCTCCAGGCCAAAATACTGGAGTGGGTAGCCTATCCCTTCTCCGGCAGATCTTCCCAACTCAGGGATCGAACCCGGGTCTCCTGCACTGCAGGTGATTCTTTACTAACTGAGCTATCAGGCAAGTACCAAAGGCCTGGAGGCAGCAGCATTCATCTGTCACTGCCCACTCACCTTTGGTTGAGGATGATGGCAGGGGATGTGAACCCCAGGCTGTCGGTGTGTACCAGCAGAGACTCCCAGCAGCTGTTGGAGGAGCACAGGGGACACAAAGGAAGAAGGAAGCTTATGCTTGAAGTGAAAGTTACTGCCAGGAAGTGAATGAAAGCCTTACTGCCTGTCTATCCAGGTGGCTAAAATCAGAGGTGAACTTGTGAGCATGTGAGTCATAGAGCCAGAAGAACCAGGAGCACTCGAGCAAATGGATTTGTTCTAGAAAAGTTCCAGAAGATGCCAGAAAAATGTTAGAGAAAAGAAGATGAGTAATCATTCATGATTTAGTGGTGTAGCTAATTATTACCTACTCGGCCACAAAAATAAACTCAGGTTTAAGTTTCAGTTTTCTTCAGGTTCCAGACACTTTATAATCCTGTGATAAATCACAGTACTAATAATAAACTGTTAGAGTCTTAAGAGTTACTTTTATTTTTCTTTCAACTCGAAGCAAATTATTAAATTTGAAATAAAAAAGAGAAGACTTTTTAAAAAGTCAGTACATAGAAAAATGAAGAAAATAGGGTATTTCTCCTGTTGAAATGTGCTTTGCACGTGTGGTCAGTCACTTCAGTCATGCCGAGTCTTTGTGACCCTATGGACCGTCCACCAGGTTCCTCTGTCCATGGGGTTCTCCAGGCAATACTGGAGTGGGTTGCCATGCCCTCCTGCAGGGAATCTTCCTGACCCAGGGATTGAACCGCATCTCTTATGCCTCTTTCACTGACAGAAGGGTTCTTTACCACAATGTTCTTTAGCCCAATAATATGTGTAGCTCTTATAAGTGTAGGGGAGGGAAAAAACTTTTCCTTCATCCTCTTACATTTAGTGCCTAGGGCCCACAAATTAAACTTACAAAAGACAGGGTCACAGGAGAAAAGGCATAAAAATCTTATTTGATGTTAATATTTTAATGTCACATGCATGGAAGCCATCATAAAAAAGAAGTGAAGCTCGAAAGAAGGAGTTAGACCTAGGGGCTTATATGTCATTTTCACAAAGGGCAATAGATTCATGGAGAAGTGACAGGGGAAAGGAAAAGGGAATTGGATTCTAGGAGCAGTAAATTGCGGGAAAGTAAATATATGGGAAACTAACGGAAAATAAGGATATTGTTAATACGGTTCTTTGGTGTAGACTTTCACTTTTCACTGTCATGCATTGGAGAAGGAAATGGCAACCCACTCCAGTGTTCTTGCCTGGAGAATCCCAGGGACGGGGGAGCCTGGCGGGCTGCCGTCTATGGGGTCGCAGAGTCGGACACGACTGAAGCGACTTAGCAGCAGCAGCAGCAGCAGCAGCAGCAGCATCTACGTGCTGACTTTATGCCTCTTGTGATAGTGGTAGTTTTTCCTCCTCCTAGGGTGGGGTGGGGGATTGGAGGGAAGGAGATTTTCTCAAAGAGAAATTTATGTCCCACTTTTAGGCAGAGGTCAAAGAGCAGAGTACTTGCTACTTCTTCAGGTCAAAACCACCCTTACATCAAAGTGGTAGATTTGGGGGAGATATATTCTCATGCTCTTCGTAGGGAAAGCCCACTCTCCACGCGTTGTTGCTTGTTTTCCCTCTTAACACAAGTTAGGGCAACTTTGCCAGAGGACACTTTAAACTGTGAGAGTGGCTATTTTTTAAGTCTCTGCACTGATAACGCCCAGCTCAGGGCCCTGTCCTCTTCCATAGGCTGAGCAGGAGAGAAATAAAGCATTCACTGTTTAGGGGATGTTTTCCTTCAAGCTCATGCTTGTCAGGTTCTTCCAGCCATGCCTTTCTAATACCCCCTTAGCCTCCTGATGTGTTCTCACCTGCCTTCACCAGTAAGACCCATGACCTCTGGATATCACCCGCCTTCCTTCCAATGCCAAGGGTTTTAATGCCAGAGGGCCAAGCTGATAACCTAGTTCAAACTAACTCATTTAAGGTTGGTCATGGCAAAGCAGGTCTCCTTCCAAAGGAGTGTTTCTATTTTAACATGGATGTTGGTGTTGTAATCCCTCAGAAGAAATGATACAGACATTGCTGGAACTGTGGCAGGGTCCAAAGAGAGAGAGACTGTGAAGGTCCTGAAAGACATTGTCTCCACTGCCCAGCCTTGCAATTAGCCCTCCCTAGGCCGCGCGTTTGACTCCCAAATCTCCCTCCCAACTGGGAACCTTACTCTCCTTCTTCAATCTTTATCTCAGTAATGATCGTCATCGCCAATCCAGTTCTCAATGCAGGAGGCTGGACATCAATCTCCACTCCTTTCCTGCTCTAAATCTTCCCCATGCCAATCCCATTGCCAGCTCTCCTGCCTAATCACCTTGCCCAGTCGTACTTTTCTTTCTTTCGACTACTCGAATTCAGGCTTCCAGAGAGGTATTCAGGTAACTTGTACTCGATCAGGACGCCGTTTGCTTACAATCCTTCAGTGCCCCTTGTTGCCCTTAAAGACCGTGTTCCCTTTCTCATGGCCCTCTGCCTGGCAATGCCATCTTTGCCCACCCTCTCCTCACCTTGGAGGTTACATCATGCTCTCAGGTCCAGAATTTCACACAATGTATTTTTTTTAAGGGATAGAAACAGATTTACATTTTCTTCTCATCAAAGTGAGACTTCTCAGTGAAAAGATCCCCGCACAAACCTCCCCTCTCCTCACCTACCAGCAGCCGTCACATCCGCCTCCTTTCATCCTCAGATCCCAAAGTCCTCGCCTAACTGCTCCTTCATCGTTGTTTAGTCGTGCAGTCATGTCCGACTGTTTGTGATCTCATGAACTACAGCCCGCCAGGCTCCTCTGTCCATGGGATTTCCCAGGCAAGAACACTGGAGTGGGTTGCCATCTCCTTCTCCAAGAGATCTCCCTGACTCAGGAATCAAACCTGTGTGTCCCGTGTCTCCTGCACTGGCAGACCTATTCTTTACCACTCAGCCTTCTCCCCAAATTCCAGGTAGTCCCTGGTTGGACCTACACTGTTTAAAAGCCAGGTTCTCTGTGGGCAAGGAAAACCTAGCTCTTCCTCTCAACTTAACTCTTAAGACTTGGACACACAACAAGGAAACTGGATGATAAATGCAGTCACAGAGTTACCACTTCTTCCTGCCTCTACCCCTGAACACCAATCTTAAATCATTCTTTTATTTCCATCCAAACAAAAGCATCTACTTCGGGAGAGCAGGATGATCCAGGAGAGACAAATCTAGTTGAACGGGGAGAAAGATCAGAGTGGCCCAGCAAAATAGGCAGAGCTATGTTGATCCTTGGAATTGCAGACCTAAGGATTCTCTCCAAAGCAAACTACTGCACAATCCCCTGTGGGGCTAATGTCTGCAAAGTGCCATTGGCATTTTATGAATTGTATTAATTACACTCTTAAGCCCCATGCAAATTGCAAAATCATTTTTTCCAGTTGAGTTAATATAGCCAGTTTAGTACAGGCATGCTGCCTTTCAGCAGAAAATTAGCCCTGTGCACTGTTTGCAGATAACCAAAATTTGGTGGAGGGTGTTCCTGGGTTATGAGTGCAGTACATGCCAGGGTGTCTGCTCTGCGATTTTTTTTCTTCTGTGTGAATGTGATCCATTTCCCTCTGACAGAGTTGGACGTGCAGGGCACGGTCACACTTTCTGATGGTGTTTTACCCATCACTGGGGAGCTGCAAATTCATTCTCGAAGTCTCAATCTTGAGAGATGCTTATTATCACTTGGAGATTTTCAGAGAAAGCAAGATGATTTTTGAAAGTGGCTGGCCAATTCCGACTGATCTCACCTCTGACAGCCTTAGTATCCTTTCCTCAAGAAACCCAGGCAGTGAAAGATAAAGAATCTCCTCTCCTAATCCTGACTGTCTGCAGAGGGACCCTGGAAGAACCAGAATTCCTCCGTTTTCTGACCTTGCAGTCAAAGCAGCTGGCCTGAGCCATTCAATAGAGCCCATGACCATTTTGCTTCATGGCTATTATCAAGCTCGTAGGACGCCTTTGGGATGTTTAGAAAAAGATGTCACCTCCAGGTAGAGCATTTGCAATTAGCTGCCCCTCTGGGAAGTGCCCTCTTTTGTGTATTACGGTCACTGGTAGGCAGCCATTTCCTGTCTACTGATGGCTTGTGTGGGACACACCTGTTCCCGGTGGCCTTTCCCTAAGACAGACCACGAGATGTAAATAGATGGTTTGTCATCGGTGTTTTGTAAGCTCCCTATCCTTTATTTTGGCTTCCCCAATGCTCAGTGGTAAAGAATCTGCCTGCAATGCAGGAGAGGTGGGTTCAATCTCCCTCAGGAAGGCGACATCTCCTGGAGAAAGAAATGGTAACCCACTCCGGTATTCTCACCTGGGAAATCCCATGGTGAGAGGAGCCTGGCAGGCTATGGTCCATGGGGTCGCAAAAGAGTCAGACACGGCTGAAGAGGCTAAACAACAACATTCTTTCTTTCCTATCCTCACGGTTATAGCCATGGCAGGAATGAACCCAATGAAGTAAAATCAGTAAAAAGCAAGAATGGCTATTAATAGTTTAATGTGTTCTCTCCCAGGAGATTTATCTTTATTCAATGTTTTCTGACAAAAAAAAAAAAAAAAAAGACTAAAAATGTTGAAATATTCCATACGAGGGTTAACCAGTGCTGGAATCGTAGTTGGGTGAGGAGATTTCAGCTCAGGCCTCTCAGGCAAGACAGCTCTGGACCCTTCAGTCAAGGCAGGAACCTGTCGGTTGCCTCTGATCACCAGGGGATGGGATTTGAAACTGGTTTTGCTGTGGTACAGTCCCGGGCACCAGGATGACTCACTCACTAGTTTCCCTGTTTCCCCTGCTTTCTGCCATGTTGGTCTCTCCTCTTCCATTGCCTGGAGTAAGGAGCCTCCATCAGAACTGTTCACTTCACTTTGGTTTGATACTGAGCCTCGCCCTGGCTCTGAAGGAAGAGTTCTCAGCTCTCAACACTAGGCTCATCTGGGAGGGGATGGTTCTGCTCCCATCCAGACACTGACCCACTGAAAATGAACTGTGTTCATGAAGCATGCGACTGACTTCTCTGGAGGGTCCAGCCTGCATCGGGGATGACTTTCCAGCCCCTGGCACTGCTTACGCATATTTATTCCTGCCCCACGTAGGTGGTCCCTGGAGGTCCCAGCATATCTAGCATCCTGCAGCCATGAAATTAAAAGACGCTTACTTCTTGGAAGAAAAGTTATGACCAACCTAGATAGCATATTCAAAAGCAGAGACATTACTTTGCTGACTAAGGTCCGTCTAGTCAAGGCTATGGTTTTTCCAGTGGTCATGTATGGATGTGAGAGTTGGACTGTGAAGAAGGCTGAGCGCCAAAGAATTGATGCTTCTGAGCTGTGGTGTTGGAGAAGACTCTTGAGAGTCCCTTGGACTGCAAGGAGATCCAACCAGTCCATTCTGAAGGAGATCAGTCCTGGGATTTCTTTGGAGGGAATGATGCTGAAGCTGAAACTCCAGTACTTTGGCCACCTCATGGGAAGAGTTGACTCATTGGAAAAGACTCTGATGCTGGGAGGGATTAGGGGCAGGAGGAGAAGGGGACGACAGAGGATGAGATGGCTGGATGGCATCATGGACTTGATGGACGTGAGTCTGAGTGAACTCTGGGAGTTGGTGATGGACAGGGAGGCCTGGCGTGCTGTGATTTGTGGGGTCGCAAAGAGAAGGACATGACTGAGCGACTGAACTGAACTGAACTGAATCATCCCAAATTAATATCAAGCAAGGCTTTTCTATATGGTTCCTCAGATCAAATATATTTTGTCCCTGGACTTTTGTGTAATTCCACTTATTGCACAAAAAATTATGATTGCCAGCTCCTTTTATCTGGGCAATGATTTGAGTGAGGTAGATAAATTAGGCATGACTATTCCAGGTTAAGAAACAGGGAGAGATGAGCAGAGGTTCAACAGTGACCAATTCAGACTCACACAGCCAATCCATAATGGAGCATTTGCCCCAGTGTTTCAATTCTACCTCTTGTCACAATGCCAGGCTTTCCTCACTGTCAATCAAGGTCGATTTTAATCTAGAGATGGTTCCCATGGGAGAGCATGGTGTGCTGAAGTTCAAACTCCAACGGCTAAAGAACACTTTAAACTTCAGTTCTTCCAGTTTTTCAAAATGGAACAGTTCTTTAGGCTGCAAGTGAAGGCAGCAGTTTTCAGGAAACGCAAGAGGTGCCCTGCTGGGAGGTAATTGAGATTTGGGAAATAGAAATAGGAAAGACTTCATGATTCTGCCTCCAGCAGAGAACCCACAGGGTTCCATGTTCTTGGTTCCTGGTGACCCGTCCCACCCACACTGGGGTCCAGCAGGCTATGTACCCTCTACAGTCTGCACAGATGACTCCAAGGGGTTCCAAGGGAAGTGAGATGATGAATGTGGGCTGGCTCAGGCAGGCATGTTGAATACGAATTTTAAAAGGGGGACAGCTGTCCCACAACAGTGGGCAGAATTCTGAATGTGGTGGAGACTATAGTTTTTAAACTCCATTTCCTTTCCAAGTCCCAAAATAAAAGTGATTTATTTACTTTTTATTTTTGTGGTTGACCTTGATCTTATTTTACCCAGTGCAGTTTAGCCCAGGTGTCAGCAAATGTTTTTCCTAAAGGATCTGTTAGTAAATATTTTTAGTCTTTGAGGGCATTATTTATGTAACTGAAGGGTGTGGCTGTGTTCCAATAAAACTTTATTTATAGAAACAAGTAGTGGGTACACAGTGTGCCAAGCCCTGGTTTAGACTGATGTTGTCTGTGTGTTTCTGAAACTTAAAAAAAAAGTTACAACATTCATTATCAGCAAGTGGCATTCCTATAAACTCCTTCCATACTTACTCAAAACCATTATTCCAAGCATAAGGGTCTCACTAGAAATCAAAGTCCACTGAGGCTCAGTAAGAAAACCTTGTTACTGAATTCAGGAGTAAAATCTGTTTACCATCCCATATCCAAAGTCAACTTACTGCTTGTGTAAGAGTTGTTGTTCAGTCACTAAGTTGTGTCTGACTTTTTTGCAACCCCATGGACTGCAGCATTCCAGACTTCCCTTTCCTTCACTATCTCCCAGAGTTTGCTCAGATTCATATCTATTGAATCAGTGATGCCATCTAACCATCTCATCCTCTGTCGCCCCCTTTGCCTCTTGCTCTCAGTCTTTCCCAGCATCAGGGTCTTTTCCAATGAATCGGCTCTTTGCATCAGGTGGCCAAAGTATTGGAGCTTCAGCTTCAGCATCAGTCCTTAGTACACCTCTATTAACCATGGGATTAATGGAGATAGTTTGCATTATATAAGAATTTTGGAATGTGAGAAATCTCACCTTTTACAGGAAAGATTAGGTGATTTTCATTCTTTGACAGAGGTAGATGCTTTATCTAAACAATCTGATGGGTAAAGACAACCATGACAAAAAAAGTACAAGCAATAAAGTATGAATAATTCTGTATGTTATGGAAATATATAGGTCAATATATAAGGATGTGTAATATTCCTTTAACATTCAGATTTATTCATATTTTATTTATGATTTAGCATATTTATGATATCTAAGGAATTTCAGCTAATATTCATAACATGAATTAAAAGTATGTCTGTTCCGCATTATTATAGAGTATGTGTAATTAGGATATTCTATCTCTCTAATCTCTTTAGCTCTCTGTGGAAATGTTGCTTACAGGACAATACTTAGTTGATTAGAGTTTGAGCATCTGAACAGTCCTCTGCATCTTCATCTCCAGGCTGGCAGGGCCCTGGCTCCTAACCTCTTTGTCATCCTGCCTCCCAGAAGTGAGAGATGCTATTAGTGGGAATTTGCTGTTCGGGTAAATGGTGTTAGACGTGAAAAGAAACCTCATTAGAGATTCTACACTAAGGCAATCAACTTCTGTGCATCGTGATGATGGGTTGACTTTCCAGGGGGCTTGGGTTCCTTCCAAAGGCTCAGCGTCAGCACCATCAGGTCCGGTGGCTCTCTTGTCTCACCACAGAGTCCTGGTGGCCGTGTCTTCATGGACATGGTGCGGAAAGAACACATTAAAGCAGCACAAGGACCATGCTCGATGCCTTTCCCAGTGTCAGACTCCAGGAAAGATGCTGAAGCAAGATGAACCAAGGCTGAAGGTCCATGATGTATAAGATTTCACGAAGCAGCACCTGGTGAACCCTAAGCCAAATGAAAAGGGGCTGGATGTGAGGAGTCCCAAAGGGACACCTCTACTCAGTCTTCCTTAAGCTCACCATCACAGAGGAAACAGAAGACAGAATCCAGAGGGGGAAAATTCTTCAGCCTTCACTCTGGAGGTGTACCCATTGAGCCTCCTTACCCCTGACCACCTTACTAAATCTATACATGGATCTGAAGGTAAACTCTTCCCAAGATCAGATTTAATCTAGACCCCAGTTCAATGTCTTTAATGAAATAGTTCTGCAAGAATCTGAAGCTCCTAAATGGGTTGCATACACTTGGCACTTTCTGCCAATGTTTGAAGTGCATACTTTAAGCATGGAGGGGCCCCTTCATGGTCTCAGCTGGTCATTTAAGCAAGTTCGTCAGGTAAATACACATCCTGAAGCAAGAGGAAAAAGGCCAGCCTCTCCAATTCCTTTAGAGGCTTTTCAGCCACCCTCATTGAAATAAATGTACTGGAAACAGCAGAAGTAGAAAATAGCACAAAGACGATAACGTTTGCATAAAGAAGCCATTAGGAAGGTGTGCCGATGGAACGGTTGTGTGATGTCGCGTAACAAATGCACGCTCTCGTTTAGTTATTTTAAAGATTTCGTTTATCTAGTAGTTTTTAGCAGTTAAAGAGTATGATACTGAATGATTCTGCTGAGATGCCAGCAGTTCTTGAAAAAGCATTCACAGAATGATTAAAAACCTAATAAAAGAGTAAATCCCAATGTAATATTTATCCAGCCCGAATTTTCGGCTTAATATATCCAAACTCATCCCATCCCCCCATCTGCGCAATCACAGCTTAATAAAGGACATATTTTAAAATGTAGGCTGTTAGAAAACAGTGAGAAGAGCCAGAAACCACAAGGCTCTTCCAAATGCCTCCAACACGGAGACTTACACACACGCAAAACCAGATGGAGATTTCTGGGTGCTGTCTTGAAGTCCCTGTTAAAGGCAGGAGCTGATACATCCTGGATGGCCCAGCAGGAGTGGTCCTGCAGGAGGGTGAAGTTCAAGAAAGCTAAATGTAGATGCTCAAAAAGAATATAGAAAAGGCAGCCTCACAAGTTAGGCAGATTAAAAGAAGAAATATTTTCTCATCTATCAAATTAGCACCAAGTAGGCTGGGTTTCCCAGGTGGTGCCAGTGGTAAAGAACCCACCTGCCAGTGCAGGAGATGCAAGATACTCGGGTTTGATCTCTAGGTGATGGAAGATCCCCTGGAGGAGGGCATGGCAACCCACTCCAGTATTCTTGCCTGGAGAATCCCATAGACAGAGGAGCCTGGCAGGCTACAGTCCATAGGTTTGTAAAAAGTCAGGCACGACTAAAGAGATCTAGCACGCACGTACAGGTGATGCCTTAACTGCAGGCCCTTTAGTCTCATCTAAGATCCATCTAGTAGGATAGGCTGAGTGAGCCTCACCAGCCTGGGGTCTCTCCCCTGCTTAGAGATTTCCAGGCTCCCTTCCCACTAGGAACAGCAGTCTATCACCTGCTGCCCACCATCTGCAGCTCCAAGCACGCACTCCCCCCAGCCCCTCTCACTGCCCTGCTCATACCAGCCACCTGCCCAGCCCTCAAATTGATGGGGGGCAAGGACAACCTCAGGGCCCTTGTACCTGGGCCCCTGCTGCCTGGATGTTGTTTCCTTGCATCTTCACAAAGCTTCTTTTCACCCTGTTCCAGGCTCAGGTGTCATTTCCTATCTAAACTAGATAGATAGATCCAGTCTAAAATAATGTCCGCCTGGGACTTCCCTGACAGTCCAGTGGTTAAGAACCCACACTTCCATTGATGGGAACACAGGTTCAATCCCTGGTCAGGGAACTAAGATACTGCATGCCTTGTGGTGCAGCCAAAATATAAATAAAAATTTTAAACAGCATCAGCCAGCAAGCTCTAACCCTGCTTTACTTTCTTCATAGGACTAATGGTTTCACCAACAATATACTGTGAATGTATTTATTTTTGCCCATCTTCCCACAGGAACTGAGTGCCTTGAAGACAGGAAATTCTGTTGTTGTTCATGGCTATTATCTCTAGAGCCCAGAAGCATACCCAACACACAGTAAATGAGTGCTGATGGAATGGACTTAAATGGCGTGACATGGGATCATCAAGGTTGTTCTACCTGCATTCCTGTTCCAGGACAGTGGGGAGAGATGTGGGTACAGTCAGGATGGGAGATCATTGGACACAGGTTATCAAACACTTCTAAAAACCTTCTATCCTTTGACTTCATTTACTGCTTTTAGAAATTTACACTAGAGAAATAATCAGAGATCCAGACAGTTTACATATGAAGACATTCACTGCAGTATAACAAAGGAAAATGGAAATGATTGGAATACATAGTAATACTGGTAACGAAACAGAATGGCTACACTGATTGAGGGCAGTTATTACCTGTCGAGTAAGGTGCTAAGTGATTTAAATGTTCTGTAAACAAGCTGTGTTGAATTTGCAGAGGAGGACACAGAGGTAACTAGTCCAGGGCATCATTTAGAGGCTTTGGGGAAAATTGGGACTCCATTTCTTGCTGCCCAGCCTGAGCTAAGAAATCATAGACTGTGTCTGAATTACAAAATGATGCTAAGCATCGCCTAGTATTGGGGAGAGGCTGACTAGGAGAAGGGAGGGTCAGGGGTGTACTGGGGAGGACGGTATCTAGGGGTCCTTTCAGTTCTGAGCATTTCCAGCTCCCCCTTGTCCTCTGAAGTTCCTTGTATGCAAAGGACTTTGCAAATATCTCTCTGTGACCTTTAGTAGATCAACATTCAGCAAACAAACCTTTCCTCTATTCCCACCCTCCTGTCTTCCTATTGTTGCCAGGGCTTCCTTTCAAATCCCTTAACTATCCTCCATGGAGTCTCACTCATTTCCTGTCCAGGGAGCCTTGGCATCCAATCTGTGGGTCAGAAGCAGACGGAGGAGCCAGCAACCCCAGGGCTAGTGTCTTCTATTGTCCTTCGGGAGCCTATAGGCTGTTCTGCTGACCTCCCAGCCCTGGGTGCTGCCACCTGGTTAGAAGGCCACTGGCCCTGCCTCCAGACCTGTGCAGGGGTCCCCTTCCAGCCCTGTACCCTCTCCCCTAGAAGGACACTCAGCATCCCAGATGCTTGCAGCTCCATTGACTTCCTGTCTTCAGCTCCAGATGGTCTGGATTCACTTTTCCAAATGGCTCTGCCTCTAATTCCTGTGCTCGTTTTAAGATTGTGTCCCATCCATGTTTTCTCTTGCTACATTTGAAATTGTTTTAAAGTTGATGCTGCTCAGCAAATTAGTCAAATTTCTGCCAGCCACATCACCCTCCATGGGCATTTCAGTGTATGTGAGTGTGTGTGAGTGTGTGTGTATAAAGGGAAAATTCCTTTCACATGGCCTCTTGTCTCCAGAAATCTGAAAGTGTCTTTGTCTTGGCAGTTGTCCCAGCAACACCACCCTCTGCCCTTTCTTTGGCTTATTATTAGGGTATTTTGAGAAAAGCCCAAGGGTTTTGCAACAGCTACAAGTAACAAGACCAGTTTAACCCAGTTAGGGAAATCCAAATCTACCCAACAGAGGATTTGCTGGAGCTGAACTGTGACTATATGCCTTGGACCTTGGACCCCTTTCCTGGCTCCCTTTGGCACGTCCTCTCCCCCTGCCCCTGATTTCAGTCAGCAGAGGACCCCTAATTACAAGCAGAGGTTCTAGACCATTTCTCTTTTACGTGCCTTGTGTCAATTCCTTGGGGACTTTCTGGGGAAAATGAAACTTGATGTGATCAGTTCATTAAACAGGCATTCAGAGTCGATGGACAATGGTAACCTCAGGTGATATCTCAACCATTTAACATTTTCCTGTAGTATCAACAACATCTTAATCCAAAGGGGTCCTTCCTATGGGAACTTCAACCCCACAGAGTAGACAAATATTCTCAGTCACCCCGTTTCTCAAGTTGCTGTGTTTTGGGCCTCTTTCCTTTCACTCTAGACTACTAGGCTGTGCCTCTTCTTGAGTGTGGCTCTGACCTCAGCCCTGAGAGGGGCGTATTCTTGGAAGCAAAGCCCTGAAGCTACTCAGGGCTCCTCCGCTCACTGTGGACCTTACCCTGGGAACATGAATGTTCAAAGCAACAGATCCCATGAGAATCTGAATATGAATTGGATTTCTAGCAGTGAGAATCAAAAGTGAACTTCCTTCCTCTTTAACTTACACTGAGGTTTTTGCTTCTCTTTGCTTTTCTTGAAGCAGGATGAAGCAGGATAGGGGAGGAATTAGCCAGAGGACAGGGCCTTCTTTCTAATACTGTTTTTATTGATGAATAGCCATCTCACCCCATTTCCTGGCGCTCTCCAGGCTGCAGTGCAGTCAA
Source organism: Oryx dammah (assembly GCF_014754425.2). NCBI lineage: Eukaryota > Metazoa > Chordata > Mammalia > Artiodactyla > Bovidae > Oryx > Oryx dammah. Next base: position 63,981,312 of record NW_024070194.1, read on the forward strand.
TTATACTCTCAGGGTTGTCTGCTACAGAGATCATTCTGCCTTATTCTTTTAGAAATTGGTTGGAATTTCAAACAAAGGGGAACGTGTTTTTAAGGAGGAAGAAGAGAGGGGGAAGACTGTTCTGTCTTTCTGGCTGCAGACAGATGACTGTTTGGTGAGCTTGCAAAATCTACCAGGCTGATGACTTTGTGCCCGGGTTCATTTCTCCAGTTCCAAAGGATGCCCCGCATCTCTGCCAAAAGGCCCTACTTCAAGGTATGGCACCCCCAGTTGCTGGAAATAAAGAGGTTGCATGTGGACCAGTGTGCAGGGCAGACCAGGCCCCCTGGTTCTTCTATACCAGAGTGACCAGTCAATTCAGACAGAAAAAAAAAAAAAACAACCCGTCAAACCAAACCACTGGTGTCAATAGGCAACAAGTAAGTTGACTGAAGTCATCTTCCAGTGATAGAATGGGTAGTAGCCAAGAGAGCTATGTGTAATTTTTAGCTCTGCCACTCTGCCAGCTGTAGGTCATGAAACACGCCTTTCACATCCCTCCAGGTCCTAGTTTGCTACTCGGTGGGACAAAACTCAGAACATTGGAGCTGTAGGGAGGATAAGATAAAATGTCATTGGTGAAATATACATCTTAGTTGTGAGTGTTAAGGATACATAAAGGGAATTCCATGACGGTTCAGTGGTAAAGAATCTGCCTGACAGTGCAGGAGATGCAAGAGATGTGGGTTCGAACCCTGGGTCAGGAAGATCCCCAGAAGGAGGGCATGACAACCCATTCCAGCTTTCTTGCCTGGAGAGTCCCATGGACAGAGGAACCTGGTGGGTTAGACTCCACGGGGTCGCAAAGAGTGTCCTTTGGTTTCAAAGGAGCATTCAGGAACAAGACATAAAAGGACTCAACTACAGAAAACTGGGGCTTTATTTTAAAATTTAAGAAACTGCCACTGGAAATCTCCAAGGTATGTCTTTGGAACTAATTTTGGATGTGGCCGCTCAGCCTTGTGCCAGGAGCTAATCCCTCAGGTTCACGGGCCTGTCCCCACGGGGACACAAATGAACTTGATGACGATGACAAAGATACATAACCTGTTGATCTGTGTAACAGGAAGTAGTTTGGTCTCAAGAGAATGTCTACCGTGCCCATCCCACAAAAGAGAAGGCATCCTGTCTGGCCCCCAGTCTGAAGCGGAGAAGATCATGCAGCAAACGGGATGGCTCGGAGGGTCGTGGGCCTTTTTAGGACTAAAGGAAACCATCACTTGCTGTATAGTTTTGTAGATCCTGCAGAGTGACGGTGGGGCCCATCCTGAGTTGGGGATACAGTCTCTGTTTCTCAAGGACACAGCACTTCTGCAAAGGACCAGCTCTCTTATACATACATAGCTGCCCACAGGGCCTCCGTACATGAGCCCCATCAGGCCACTCCTTTCTGGTGAAGAGGAAGGAGAGGCATGACTTATGGTAAAGTGGGGGTGTGATTCACTTGCTGGTGTATCAGCTTCTGCAAAAGAGTATTAGCTGTTATAACTACCAGCTAAGCATTTCTCAACTAAACTTCATAGGCCCATGAACCTGAGGGATTAGCTCCTGGCACAAGGCTGAGCGGCCACATCCAAAATTAGTTCCAAAGACATACCTTGGAGATTTCCAGTGGCAGTTTCTTAAATTTTAAAATAAAGCCCCAGTTTTCTGTAGTTGAGTCCTTTTATGTTTTCTTGTTCCTGAATGCTCCTTTGAAACCAAAGGTATTGATATATTCTACCCTGCAGGGAAATCAATAAAAACTTTAATCACAAAATTAAATAAAAACCCAAGCTACTGACATTACACGGTAATACTCACTGAAGCAACAACTTGAAGTTTTATGGTTCTCCTGTGGCTGGACTTATTATTTGCAGGGAAATCAATATCATCTTTAAAATAATTTGCAACGCATCTTGTCATCACAGAAAACAAGTTCCTAGTAGGCTTTACTAAAAAAAGGTACAGATGAGGTATCAGAATGTGTCTGCCCATCCAGAAATGGATTATTCCTTGACTGCAGGAAAAAAATACAAGTAGAGTGGCCCCAGATGTCGTGGCCAACTGTGTGCCAAAGCTCGTCAACATCCAGCTCTGGGCCACTTTCTACAAGCAGACTCTGCTGCTCTTGCCAATGGGTCACAGGCCTTTCCTGGAATGATGAAAAGCTGGAGGGAGTACATGAGTTAAAACGTCCCCGGAAATGCTGCCCACGCTTCAGAGAACTTGCAGTAATAGCACCCATTTGTCTTATGACCTTAGTGTTGTTAGGTAACGAAAGGTCCTATTTCATGTTTCGGAGGAGGAAAAAAAATGGCTTTTGCAAGTCACAGTATCATGGAATCAGATGTAACCTTAAGAGGACTTAAGCTCAGTAAGTCTAGCCTCTTTGGAACACGGCGAGCAGCCATAGCTACCTGGAGGGATGTGATTCCTCTGAACTGTAGTATTTCTGGCCTCATCATTCAGCAGCGATGCAAATCCAGAAACATGTGTCTGTGTACAAACTTTTATCTTCACGAGCCGCACGCTTTCCAGTTCTAATGAATTATTAGGCTGCAAGCTTGTTCCTCTCCCCATAACGCTGTCTGTGTGGTAAGCCGCAGAGTGTAAAGTGAAACCATTGGCAGTCTGTACCATCCAGAGTCTCCCAAACAGGGATGTGGTAACACACTTTCAGTGAACTTCTGGAGAACCTCGAGTTGCTACAGAGGTTTATTGGAGTCTAATTCAATATGCTCAGTACGCTCCAGTCCCCCATGCTCTTGTGTTAGAACTTCAAAACACCGGGTTTTCAGGATCTGAGGCTGTTCGCTCAGAATCAAAAGCAGAACCAGAGAAGGCGGCCCACTTCATACATGGCAGGAGCCTGATGGAGCAGGAGTGGACATTTTGAAATTCAGGAAATGAAAACCACGAAATTTTGCAAGGGTGAGAACAATCATAAACCCAGCCAAGGTCAGTGCTCATGGGCCTGGAGTCGCCAACTTTGAATCGGCGGAGCTGGGCTTAGAATCCAGACATTGAGCTTGAGGACTGTTTCCCAAGGCAAGAGTCAGAAATCCTTGGCTGGATGACACCATCCTTGGGAAGCAGGAGATCTCTACATATGAGATGACTGTGAAACAGTAGGGTGCTCAAGGTCTAATACCAGGGTATCATCTTTTACAGGGATTACTGGTCAGGAAGCCCACTCCAGGGACTGTGGTGGAAGGCGGGCAGATAGAGGGTGTGAGACTCTCAGTAAGAGCAAAGAAATCAAGGGTCATTCTGACACTTGCTGGCTTCTATGTCAGCTCCCTAGGTCATAGCCCTTCAGTTCTAATATGCTCTTTTGGAACAACTTCCTTGATTAAACAAACAATTGGCTCATCAAGATAACTTCCTAAAGACAGTCTGTTCCAGAAAGTTCTTCTCACGTGCACAGTCCACACCTTCCTCTTTTGTGACCAGGGCTCCCAAGCAAGTGTACCCGGTCACCTCTTCCCCTTTTCCAATCCATGCTCCCTCAGCTGAACAGCCCTTTCTTTGCTAAATGCAAACAACAAACAAACAACAGCCACGCATGTTTCTATCACTGAGCAACAAATTGCATCTGAAAGTTTACACCACGTGAAATGGTCAAGAGCCATCATTTTGGACATAAAAATGGGCGTTTCATATGGTTCAAATGAAGAATTCTCCCTCTCTGTGTCCATATCCTCAGCCAGACCATGAGAAAAGGCTTTGTTTGGTTTTCTGCTTGTATAATCAGACTTTAATATGTCCTGGCACATCGCTGGTCTTGGTTAACGGCAGATGGGTGAGTGATGGAGTTGATCCTGGGCTTTGGGAGCCAGGCCATCTTCTTGGGGAGACTGTTGGGGCTAAGCATCTTCTGATAATAAAGAAGTTATGTGACCTAGAAACAACCCTTCTGTCTGACAGAACTATAAACAGTACACATTTCTCTGGATAATCTATTTCCTCAATAAAACCATGACCACACTGACAGATAAACACACCATTTTATGCCCTGGCCCAATGGTTTTTCTCAGGTTAGCATGTCCTCAGCACCTCACGGGATGGGAGCCAGCGCCCGGCCCTTACATTTTTTTTTTTTTTTTTCTGCAATTTCGTGTGGTAGGCTGACAACAAAGGTCGAGCCATGTTGGCTGAAGACAATGTCTTTAAACACTTCTGTACAGCATCACGCAGGGCCAGTCTAGTTCCAGGTTAGGTGCTGACACCCATAGAGTGTTCAATGCCTTCTCTGAAGTGTTGGCTGTTGTGAACTCATGCCCCTGCTGTTTCTTATGCCATATATGCTTCAAGGCGCCATGAGTAATTTGCCAATTTGTGATCAGGATGCCTTAATCACTAACTTGTGAAATTTCTGAGAAATCTTGCAGAAGTGTCTTTAAACCAAGATATTTTCTTCATGATTATCTTTGGACTTTTCCCAGAATCAAATGAAGACATCCTTCCAACTAAACATAGGATAATTTCTAGCATAAAAACTTCTTGAGAGCTAAGTGACATCACTTAAAGACCAGGAACTTCTAGGAAAAAGATGGAGGAGGACAAGGAAAAACATTCTGCTAAGAAACATTTGAAGAAGATTTTGGCTAAAAACGATGCTCATTTCAAAATCCATATGTCACGGGCTTTAACAGCTCTTCAATGAATCTCTGGGTAAAATGAGCACATTTTTTTGTTGTTGTTGTTCTGCTTTCACCATTTATTTTTTCTTTTTGGTGGGTGTTTTGGGGGCAGGTTGAAAATTTCAGCGACTTCGGAAAAATAAAGTTTTTGATCTTAACATTGAAATTTCATTCCTAAAGTCAATGGAGCAATTGCTCTAATGACTAGGCTTCTTTAAGATCTTCTCAGAGTTTAAGAGTCAGATACTGTTCAGAGGGAGGGTCAGGGCAACAGATGATGTGTGGGGGGAGGGTATGCTGCTGAGCTGGGGCCGTCATCAACATTTCAGATTGAATCTCAGGGTCTACACTGCTTTGGCTCATGAGGTGAAAGGCAGAAGCCGTTGGAGAGATCAAGCTCCACAGGGTTGTAAAGCCATGTTTTACACCAGTGAGTTGATCTCACTTGACCTTCTGATGTCAGTACCTATCCAGGAGGAATCAAATCAGATTAGCAGTTTCTTGGTCCTGAGAGTGGTGGGTGGGTTAAGTGATATACTGTAAAGCCCACTTTAAAGTTTCAAGCAGACAGTGAAAAGCAGAGTTCCGCTTATGGATGGTGGAATTTTGTCTCCCACCACCCCTCTGGGTTTGCCTGATTTAGGGGATCAAGAGGAACAGGTGGCGAGATCTGCCGTAAGGTAACATGCTAAAGTCAAACGTGTTCTATTTGTGTTTCAATTTAGATGACGTGGTCCAACACCTAACTCCTGGTTTCCCAGACTCTGTCTGCCGGGGAATCATCCAGGGCCTAGGTGACAATCCCAGTGGTGCTTCATGCTGGGGTCCCACACTGCTTCGTCACTGAATTCCACATCTCTCTACCAAGGGTCCCAGGAGGCTCAGGCTGCTTTGTCCTCCCAGGTGGTTGCCACTGTACCCCTGTTCACCTGGCAGATATCTCTGCCATGGCTGACATCATGCTGGATCAGCCCTGAAAGTTTCCCCTCTCATCACCTGCTGATGTCCTGAATAGGGGACACTCCAATCTCTCTGTGCAGAACATATGTTCAGCTTTCTGAGGACATAGTCCAGTTGGACCTTCTGTACTTCTCTCTTTGTTCCAGAGTCTTCAGAGTCTTTATTTAATAGCATAGTTGATTTTTAATGTTGTGTTAATTACTGCTGTACAGTAAAGTGATTCAGTTACACACACGCACACGCACACACACACATTACATACACACACACAGGCACACATATGTGCTCAGTCGTGCCTGACTGTTTGCAATGCCATGGACTGTAGCCCACCAGGCTCCTCTATCCATGGGATTTCCCAGGCAAGAATACTGGAATGGGTTGCCATTTCCCACTCCAGGGGATCTTCTTGACAGTAGGATTGATTGAAACTGTGTCTCCTGCATGGGCAGGCAGATTCTTTACCACTGAGCCACCTGCAAAGCCCATACATATATACACACACACATTTTTAAAATATTCTTTTCCATTGTGGTTCATCATAGGATATTGAATATAGTTCTCTGCACTATACAGTAGGACATTACTGTGTATCTGTTTATGTAAAAGTTAAGATATGCTAACGCCAACTTCCCACTCCTTTCCTCTCGCTTGGCAGCTACCAGTCTGTTCTCTGTGTCTTTGAGTCTGTTTCTGTTTCATGGTGGTGGTGGTTTAGTTGCTAAGTCATGTCTGACTCATGTAATCCCATGGATTGTAGCCTGCCAGGCTCCTCTGTCCATGGGATTTTCCAAGCAAGAATTCTGGAGTAGGTTGCCATTTTCTTCTCCAGAGGATCTTCCCAACCCAGGAATCGAACCCAGGTCTCCTGCATTGCAGGCAGATTCTGAGCTCATACCAACTGACCTATGAGGGACACCCCTTTCTCTTTGATAGGTAGGTTCATTTGTGCCATATTTTAGATTCCACATGTAAGTGATGTTGTTGCTGTTGTTCAGTCACTAAGTCATGTCCAACTCTTTATGACTCCACGGACTGCAGCATGCCTGGCCTTCCTGTCCTTCACCATCTCCTGGAGCTTGCTCAAACGCATGTCCATTGAGTCAGTGATGCCATCCAACCATCTCATCCCCTGTCACCCTTTCTCCTCCTGCCCTCAGTCTTTCCACCACATATAAGTGATATCGGATGGTATTTGTCTTTCTCTTTCTGAAGACTCTTAAGTGTCTTAACTGCATGTCCTTAGGACTTGATTATTGTTGTTTACTTGCTAAGTCACTCTTTCGTGACCCCATGAGCTGTGTAGCCTGCCAGACTCCCCTGTCCATGGGATTTCCCAGACAAGAATACTAGAATGGGTTGCCATTTCCTTCTCCGGGGGTCTTCCTGACCCGGGGATCGAACCCACCTCTCCTGCATTGGCAGGTGGATTCTTCACCGCTGGTCCACTAGGGAAGCCCCAAGGACCTGATTGCTGCTAAGTCACTTCAGTCGTGTCCGACTCTGCAACCCCATAGACGGCAGCCCACCAGGCTCCCCCATCCCTGGGATTCTCCAGGCAAGAACACTGGAGTGGGTTGCCATTTCCTTCTCCAATGCATGAAAGTGAAAAGTGAACGTGAAGTCGCTCAGTCGTGTCCAACTCTTATCGACCCCATGGACTGCAGCCCACCAGGCTCCTCCATCCATGGGATTTTCCAGGCAAGAGTACTGGAGTGGGGTGCCATTGCCTTCTCCGAAGGACCTGATTAGCAGTCCCAAAATTCATTTTACCATTTCTCTGCGGGATGCATGGGGAGCGTAGGATTTTATGCATTAAAAAATCCACACTGATACACCAGAGTTCTCGAATAAAGGTTACCTTCCCCTACCCACATTTCAGACATGACCCTCAAAATAATCACAGATCTTCAAGCGGCTAGTAGAAACCTTCTAAAGAATAAAGTTTAACAGCTCTGTTGATGGAAAAGTAAATGGAAACAAAAGTTGTCATCATTTAAGTAGTGAACTATTTGTAGGGACTGGTCATTCATAGAAATGGTCTAATTAGGAAAGCAGGCAGTGAGTTACTTGTCATTGGCCTGACACAGAGCTGCCTGGTGGGACAGAGACCTCTTCCAGAATTGAACAATAACACCTGTGATGGAAGAAAAGACAAGATTCTCACTTACCTTCTCCAAGGAAAAATGGTATTTCCTTTAAAAGAAGTTCTATTTTTTCTTTTAAATGGAAAAAAAAGACTGGTCAATAGGCAACTATGCTTTAAAACATCCACTTGGATGTATTTTCATATGGTTTTTAGTAGATACATCTCCTCGGGCTAAAATAACATTTAAAAGAAAATCTTTGGACAATGTGTAAATGTTCAGTAGGTCATATAAATGCATGGATTTTTTATGTATTTGACTTCTCAGCATGTGAAATGTTAGGGTTGCTGACTGTATTTCACGATATCCCAGAACTACTTTGCCTGGGCTTGAATTTTAATTTTGGAAAGCTTTCTCACAGAAGTGGGGAGATTTATGCAGAAGTGAGAACCATACTTGATCAGGGGTGATAAAGCTCCTCTCCAGAGAACATACAGATGTTTCAGGCAAGTGCTCAGGATTTTAAAGGACTTGCTAGGAACCAGAAGAAGCCTTACAGAAGGCATTGGCCTGGGGCTTCAGCCTTGAGAGAGCAAAACCCTGGGAGTTTAGAAATCACTTCCCAGAGACAATGAAGCTAAACCAGCGTGTTAGAGCCAAGACTGGCACTCAGCATAATCACAATTTTGTTCTGCATACTTCTTTTCTTTGTCTTCCCCGTCTACCTGACACCATTACGCTCTTGAGATTTTCACCTGAGAATGAAGGCTCCGAGGTGCAGACCTTCCCTCCATCACTGTGTTGTCTGTCTGAGCCCCCGGCCCTGAACCCTGGCTGCCTTGATGTTCGTGAACCCATCCAGGCTCATGGATTACCCTCCACTAGGAAGACATGTTCATTTAAACAGGGGCACCTTGAAAAAGCTATTCGCCTTCATCCAAATGAATTCAATCATAGAAATGTTAAATGCCAGAGACTCAAGTGGGGACCTATTCGGGGGGCAAGAGGGGCCCCTTAAATTACATCATGTAAATGGCTCTTCTGTCACATGTAAGTGTGACATGCTCTTACACTCCGAGGAGGTCCTTTCTACATCCCCGAGACATCAGAGATCAATGTCAGCATTATCACTAAGAGCTGTTCTCGCTCCAAGAGCAAGCGGAAACCTTTCTCCCTCAGACTGTCAAAAAGGACAATCTGAATTAGCAGAGGGTGAGCTGTGGAATGTGTTCCTTTTTTCAAATGTATACAATTTATAGATCTCAATTTTTTTAAAAGTTTAGCAGAGGTCCTTGGGGAGCTTGTTTTAATGAACTGATAAGAATGATTTGTAATTCAGGCATTAATTGCTTATATGTAAATAGCTGCTTCTGAGATGTTGAAGGTTCTGTTTGAAACCAGTTGTTCTCTTTAAACCTTGGCCTGCCATTTAATTTGCATTTGCAGTTTACTCTCAGACACTTTATTTTGTAGCTCATGCAAAGGTAAATTTCAGCATACTAATCCACATATGAGGTCCAAATTTCTGTGGCTATTACCAGAGTTGCTGATTTTTGAAACTTGGAGTATCTGATGTTTTATTATGACGGATGCTCAGTTTTAAGGCACATTTAATACATGCAGTTTTGCTGTCTTTGCTTTGTGATGCTAATTTTAGCCAAGGCTGCAGTTATAAAAAAATCTACATAAATAAATACATAAATAAATAAAATCTACAAGGCTTCCTGGAACGATCCCTTTCCTGAAACAATAGTTTCCAGAAATGATTCTAATTAGTGAGCATTCCATTGGCTCCAGAGGGCAGCTTTATAGATGGTTTCCATTCGCAGGAACTTGTTCACAGCACACATCTACTTTCATAAACACACACAATACACGTGTGCATTTTCTGTTAGTTTGTTGGCTTTGATTGTGTACCATCCACAGTTCAAATCATCCTGCAGCTAAATATTAAACATGGCCGTGTAAGGGTTCAGCTGACACTCTGAGCACATAGCATGGTGGAAATAACACAGAACTCTTGTTCAGAGATCTGGTTGCTGATAAATCTGTAATCCCTTTTCTAACATTTCTGTACATTGAAAAATAGGGATTTGAGATCCCAGAAATACACACAATGGAAATCCCAATGGCAACGAAAGGGATATTGTGCAGGTGGCCCCCTTCAGTCTTGGGAAAGAGTTGACTTCCCATGTAGCTCTTCCAAACAGCTGGAGAAATCCAACCCCAGTGTCAATCAGATTCCAGCGAGTGGGGGTCAGCGCTCACATCTGGCTAGCCCAGTTTCCTGCAGCATACCCTCACACCCTGCTCCTTCCCGCACGTGTTCACTCTTCAGGAAATATTTTATTTATTCCACCATCTGCAAAACAAGATGGCCTCTGGAGCATAGACGAGCATCGGACCTCTTCTTCCAATTCGTCTTAGGTCAGGGAACAACTGTGCAGCAGAAAGGAATCTTTCCACACTGACAGAGTGATTAACAGTGCTCACCTCTCTTTTGGGGGAGCTGGTGCTTTTATTACGTCTCCTATGAGCAGAGATGAAGCCATGAACTTATAGCGATTTTCTTTTACAGGGTGAGAGAACGACAGCATCAAGTCAATTAGTGTTGGCACAAGAAAAATGAAACTCAATAGTTTTCTATGTCCCAGCCTCAGGAAAATCCTTTCTGTCAGAGTTACCCACAAGGCTTGTGACAGGCCACAGCCTCACCAAAGGTCCACACCCCTGACTTCTTCTTCTGATCCAGGGGGAGGGGCTGCCAGGGCACCGCGGGCAGTGGACTGGCTCCAGACTCGGGGACTCTAAAGATGTAAATTTCTGTTTGTGTTGGAGGAGCACCTTCAAAATTTTGGCGGACCATTAAGGGATTTTTCCTTTGTTTTGGAACTTGCTTGAATGGAACCAAGCTCTGCTGGAATTCTCGTCAGAACAGGCTCTCTCATGGTCTCTACTATTTCCTGTCTCTAGCCAGCTTGTAGTGATCCCAACAAAGCTTCTCATGGTATTTTATCCTGTTTGGACTCAGTTCCAGTACAAACCTGAGACTGAGGCAATGGAAAATGGAAGAGAAACATTGTGGAGGAAAAGCTTGGCCTGGCCCCTCCATCCCAGCTAAAAGACCATGGAAGTTTATTATTGTTGTTTATTTTAGTGGCAGGTCCATGGAGGGGAAAGCTCACCGTATTAAAGCCAAGGACCCACGCTCCACCTCTAACTCTGCTGTTGCCTAAGACTGAATTTGCAAAGATATTTGGCCTGATCTATAAAGGAGACTGGAATTTCTGTAAAAGTTCATCCAGCTTTCTCAGAGCCTACGCATATTCTGGGGGCTAATGCATTTCATTCTGAAAAGGCTTCAACACTTGGAAAGGCTATTTTTCTGACTGAGTTCTTGACAACTTAGGTCACAGCACTGATCATCCGTGGAGAGTCTATAACTCGGCATTTTTACTTTACCACTGATAGTAATATTTCAAGCAGGTACTCCGGGAATTAGTCACAAACACTTTAACTCTAGTTGACGGTTTTGCTGATCCAGGAAAATTCAAAGCTTTTCGTCCTTTTGAAAATGGGAACATCTGGACTTCCCTAGTAGTTCAGTTGTTAAGAATCCGCCTATCAATGCGGGAGAGATGGGTTCGATAGCTGGTCTGGGAAGATTCTGCATGCCACGGACAGCTAAGCCCATGGGCTTTCTGAGCACTCGCTCTGGAGCCCATGCTCTATAACAAAGAGAAGCTACTGTGGTGAGAAGCCAAGCACTGCAGCTAGGTTAGCCCCTGCTCTCTGCAAGTGGATAAAGCCCTCATGCAGCAATGAAGACCCAGGACATCCAAACATAAATAAAAATTAAAAGAAAAATGTTAATGGGAAAATCTGATATCGTTTCTCTTTTCAAATCTTTCCTTACATAACAAGAGAAAAGGAGAGAAGGGACGCCCCCTTTCCAAGCTTACCTAGTTCCTCCCTGTCCAACTTCTCAGGTTGTGCACTAGATAATAGAAGGCTCTATTCACCTGGGAGGTGGTGAAATGACACCTTTGGAATCCTGCAGAGTGGTGGCCTCGCCCATCACACCTTCCTACTCTAATTGCAATGGATGACTTGCCTTTTCTGAAACAAGTTGGATGTTCCTGCTTCTTCTATCTTTGTTCACAGATTCCCCTGCTTGAGACCTCCACTACTGCATTAAAAGTATTGCTTTTGGCCTATTTCCTCAAACACAATAAAATCCTCAAAGGTGGGCACGCTGCACGGTGCCTCCCCACACAAGTAAACAGAAGTCTTCAGAAAGCAGCCCACCTTGCTGTGTTTTGCCTAGTTTACATTTTCCAGAAAGACAACTATTAAGAAGAGGGAGAGCTCACACGTTACATTTTAAGTGACACACAATTAAAAACGCCTCGTGGGAATCTATGCAAACCAATTTTAACCTGTCTTCTCTTGCACCTAACTGAACAGCCCAACTCAGTCAGGGTCTGTCTCTCTTTATCGCTGTTCTCTGTACTGGCTTGTCCTTGAGGCCCTCAATGTTCAGAACATTCGAGAGAGGCAATAACAAGTTTCCATATTTCTTTCAGTTTGATCTTTCTTCCGTTATTCTGATCACTGCCATTTTTAACAGCATTATAATACCAAAAGAAAAACTTAAATGAAGGCCCACAGAACATTAAAATTCAGGTAACTGGGATAAGATATAACATGTAAAGGGGTCAGCAAAGATAAAATGCATAGATGGAACTGTAATATTAGCAGAGTCCTGACAGGGATACACGACAGGAAAACAGTAAGGAGCTCTAGACCCTGAACCCTACAGACTGAATCAGAGCTCTAACACCTGTTTACTTTCTCTGTGCCTCAGAGTTCTCACCTTTGAAATGGAAATAGCAGGGTCGTCCTGGGATTGAACACATTAACATACGGTTGAATCATATTATCTGCAGTTATGTGCAGTATTTATGTTCTACAAAGCTGTCAAGAACTCTGAATTAGTGAATACCGAACCAGAACTCTAGAAGAAACATGGGCTTAGCTTCCCTGAGTCTCTGCTCCCAACATTTTTGTCAATTGACCAATATATAACCTTACTTTGTGTGTGTGTATGTGTGCGTGCACGCTACATCTTTTTCCATTCATCTGTCAGTGGACATTTAGGTTGCTTCCATGCCTTGGCTGTTGTAAATAGTGTTGCTGTGAACACTGGGGTGCGTGTAACTTTTCATGCTAGAGTTTCCCTTTTTTCCAGATAAATGCCCAGTTATATGTGTTTCGTTAAATCCACCTTGTTTACTATACATTGTTGACTCATTAGCACTGAACTCACATTCACAGCCAATAGCATTGTGTGGCTCATGACTGAATGAAGCTTATCTGACACCCACATTTTCTTCGTAAAGCACCGCTCAGCCTTCTTGTGCTTAGGACACTGGACAGCGCTTCAGCACAGGTCAGGGCGCCACTTGAAACAGCAAAGCCACCACCAAGACACAGAAAGATGCAAAGCCACAGCACCAAATAGACAGCAGAAAGGACGGCTGTTTACAGTCGGAGCTGAAACAAGCAGGCAGAATGTTGCTCTGCTTAGCCTCAGATGGAAATATGCATGTGTGGTGACAACAATCTCTCATCCGTGTCTACAAAGGACCATGAAGTGACCACATTAATTTATTTGGAGATTATAAATAGTTTGTAGTGTGTAGATGAATTTACATATACAGAATCCACAAACGATGAAGATCAATCATTTAAGAACTAAGGATTTTTTTCTGGCACATGGTAAGCCTCGTATACAGTGTTTATTATTATCACACAAGATATTATTATACCAGGTTTTATACCCATGTGATGGCTCATTTCTTTGCTGTGGTGACCTTTTATGTGCCAACTAGGTTACTCCGGTATTTAACCAAATAGTAGTCTAAATGCTGCTGTGAAGATACTTTGTTGACGTGATTAACATCTATAATTAGTTGAATAAGTAAGGGAGATTATCCTCAACAGTGTGGGTGGGCCTCACCCAATTAGGTGAAGTTTCTAAGAGCAAAGATGGAGGTTTCCTGGGGGAAAAAAAATTCTACCTCAATCAGGCAGCATCAACTCCTATCTATTCAGCCCGTTATCTTGTTACCCCCCACTGTCACATGAGCAAATTTCTTGAAGTAAATCTCACTCTCTCTCATACACACACCACACACACACACTTCCTGTTGGGTCCTCTGGAGAGACCTAACTGATAAATTCACTTTTGCTGCTTTCCTCTCTTGTGATGACACAGTCAAGAGGGAGGGGTGCTGGACTGAAAACCAGGAGGACCAGGCCTTGGCTCATGTACATTTCCCCATCCTGCGTCTAGACTGGCCATTCTCTGTGGGTTTTCCCAGCTCTGAGATTCCCCAGATGGTGGAAATACCTGAGCACAGGCCTTCCCCTCCCCCACCCTCTCTTAGGATTCTTTCCATAGGATCATGGAGTGCGAGAGTTGGATAGAACCTTGGGGATTATATCATCCAGGCTCTTTGTTTCTTTATTTCTTCAAGTACAAATGGCTCACATTCCCTTACTCCTTCCTGACAAGGGGTATAAACTCTTGTAAGACCTACTCGGTTTGTTGCCAGATTCTCTGAACCTTAGGGAAGTCCTGCCAAGTGAGGCCCCAATGACAAAAAATTAGGAGAAATTAGTGGTGGGGGTGGAAGGGGTAGGCGAGATGGGATTCTTTGAAAGCCCTGAAATGCTAGCAGAAAATTGATCAAAGCCGAGATGAATTTCGCCCGTCTCTTCTAACGAGCTGCTAATATTGGAGTGGCAGTCCTGTCAGGATAATTTGTCACACATGTCCCCGTGTGGGCTGGAGCCCCTTCAGAGTCAGCTTCCAACCCACTGCCACAGGCAACTTGTCTGAAACAAAGCTCGAAGACATAATGGAAGGGGCAATGTGGGCGGTGGAGGGAGAGGGGTGGCCACCCTCTCCTCAGGTCTCCCAGCCTCCAGCATCCACCATCATTAGGCTGGAAGAAGCTGATGGGACTTCCACTGCATTTGTGCTCCTGCCAAGGCTTCAATGTCCACTGCTGCAAATATGCTGTCCGGAAAAGAACACCACCTCCTGAAAAATAACACGGTGTCAACACTAGTTAACAGACCCATTAAGCTCTGTGATAAGCGAGACTTCTCGCTGAGGCGGGCTGGCAGGAAGTTCTCTGCCAGGGCAAAGTTCTCTTGGGCAGAATGACTGCTTGTGACCCCAGAGGGGCCTGGGTCCGAGCACCCGCTGTGGGATACTGCTTACACAGCTTGTCCATCCATCAGAGGGGACCCTGGAACTTGCCTAAGTGGCTCTCAGGCAAACCATCAATTGCACACTCTGTTGTCACCACTGAGCCTTACAAAGGTTCCATTCTTTCTCTCTGCTTTTAACATACAAACAGCAACAAAACATCTGTTGTGGGTTTACCAGAGAACAAAAAGATGGAACAGAATTCAAGGTGCAGTGGGTATTGGGGTTAAAAATAATGCCAAAGTCGGAGGCCAATTTGTAGGTCTCTTCTGGACTGAGCTGTTCAGTGTAGAGAAGAGAAGGTGAAATCTCCCCTTATTTTTCCTTAGCTTTAACAATATGCCAAATATTTTAAAAACTGTACTGTGCTTCTTTAAGGAAGACTTCTGAATTATCTCTATGTTTATAGACCTATTTACACATACCCTGCTCCAACTAAGGGCTTCCCTGGTGGCTCAGATGGTAAAGAATCTGCCTGCAGTGTGGGAGGCACAGGTTTGATCCCTGGGTAGGGAAGATGTCCTAGAGAAGGGAAGGGCTACACACACCAGTATTCTTGCCTGGAGAATCCCATGGACAGAGGAGCCTGGTAAGCTACAGTCCATGGGTTCGCAAAGAGTCGAACACGACTGAGAGATTAACACTTTCACTTTCACTTCTCCAACCAAAGTAAGTTTGAGGATGCATCATTTCTGAAACAACGTTAATTGCATAATCCCTTTATATGGAAGCTATTTGACTAAGTCATGTTAAAGAAAGACCAGTCACAAGTATCCAAGGATGCTGTAGCTTGAGGCATCTTCCACACCACCCAGCCAGGCCAAATACGTCATTTCTCAGAAAAGTGCTTTGTCCAGATTAGTGAAATGAGTTTTCAAAACTCATATTAACACATAAGTGTGGAATCCAGAAAAATGGTACTTGTTTGCTGAGCAGGAATAGAGATGCAGACATAGGAAATGGACATGGGGAGAGTGGGTGTAGGGGATTGATTGGGAGGTGGGGATTTGCATATATATACAACCATGCGTAAAAGAAGCTGCTGTATACCACTGGAATCTCAACTTGGTGCTCTGTGATGACCAGAGGGATGGAATGAGGGATGGAAGAGAGGTTCAAGAGGGAGGGGATATACGTATACATACAGCAGATTCACTTCACTGTACAGCAAAAATTAACACAAACATGTAAATGACTATATCCTAATAAATTTTTTAGAAACCACTCATACAGAAGTGTGTTTCAAACCTAGATGTCCTCAAAATCCAGTGTTTCTCCTACGTGTTAGTGTTAGTTGCTTAGTCGTGTCCAATTCCTTGCGACCCAGTAGACTGTAGCCCAGCTAGCTCCTCTGTCCATGGGATTCTCCAGGCAAGAATATTGGAGTGTGTTGCCACTTCCTTCTCCAGGGAATCTTCCTGACCCAGGGATTGAACCCAGTCTCCCACATTGTGGGCAGATTCTTTACCATCTGAGCTACCCCACCATGTTAGTTTTATAGGAGTTAAAAAAAGAGTGAAAATCTGGGAGAGCTCTCTGTGGACAGAGAGGAGCATCTCAAATCCAAGTCGTCAATCAGGGCTCAAAACTCAAGCCATCTGGACTGGACAGGCAGCTGAAAAGTCAAGCTTAATGCTAGACAGCAAGGAAAGAGTATTCTAGCTGGGGAAGGATGTAAGAATGCAGGCAACCAGGAGATAAGACCAACATGAATAGCTGAACAGAGAAAGAGTTAGGTTAATATGGAGTAGACTTGAAAATCTTAGGAAAAATTACTCTGACTATGAAATCACTAAATCCAACTTAAATTTTATACTAGGAAAAGTAGAGTCTGTAACCTTGTTGCAAGACTCTTCTGAGTAATGCGCAGGACCACTTACCCATCAATCAAGGAGTTCCTTAACAGGCAGATGTGAAATTGCCAACATTGTTGATGACTGGCAACCTAGACAAAGTCAAGTTAGAGAACAGCATAGGTACGTCTCCACACCCCGCCGAAGGTGGGCGATGACAGTGTAGGGGAAGAAAGTGGAGCAAAGCTCTGATCAAGTTTTAATTAATCTTCCAGGAGGAACAGCAAGGGAGTATCACGCTATAGAAATAGCAAAGGAGAATGAACAAATGTTTTCTTGCACTTTTACTCTGCTCTCTACCTTTTCCTCTGCTGTATTTCACACCTTTTTTCCATCTGGGTTTTCTATAGAAGGATATATATATAGTGAGTTGATTTGGTAGGCATTTTTGGGGGGCATAAGTCCAGAGAGAAATATTCCTCTAGCTAGATGTTAGAACTCAACTTTTCTCATCTTTGTTCTGTTGTTCTTGTTTGTCCATGTTCTTCTTCCCCAGTCAACCAAAATCCACAGAATCTAGATGTTAATGCTCTCCAGGAGGCAGAGTTTTAAAGAGACCCATTTATCATCCAACATAAAAGCAAGTGGGAAGCAGAGGAGTCAAAGGGCTCCAGTACATGACCCCAGCAACTGGGAGTCTCCATGTCTTGCAACTTTTCCCAACAAAGAAATTGTTGCAGAGTTACTCATCCTTGCTTAAATCTGTTGCTGAATTGTTGAATTCACCTGCCTTTTTTCTGACACATGAATGATCCAAATCCTCAACTGCAAAGCACAGAGAGGCTCTGGACAGGTAAAGAAGATGATGCTTGTAAAGCACAAAGAGCCTGGCATACTTTCTGTCCTCTGCCTCCTCCTCTCTTGCTCCTTCTCCTCATCACATCTTTATTATCATCTCCAAGCAGTGATCTGACTGATAGGTCACATTTTGTTTTTCTGAGTTTACTATCAAGGATGAATGAATGTTAAATTTTATTATAGCCTTTCAAGTATCTCTAGGGTCTTTGATGAGTAAGTATACAGAGTTGGGGGAGTAGTTCAGGGTTTAGCAAATACAGAGTTTTCTTCTCTTTCTCTCTCTCCCTCCCTCTTTTTCTCTTCCATTCTCTCTCTCTCTTTTTCCATCAGTATCTCTCCTTAACTTACTGCCTGGGAAGATAGAATGTATTAAATATTTTGAACTGATATAAGACTGTCTGAGACCACATGATTTTTAACTATAAAATTTCACTGTCATGGTATATATAGTTGAAAAATCATTTAAAGGTTTAGTGATCAAGTTTGACAAGTAAAACTATGAATCACCTTGCATTTAATATCATTTTGTATTGCTATAACGTTTTTAACATTATGCAAGTAATGCAACTGCTTTCTCCATTGCTTCTCATTATTTCCCTGAAAATGTTTTTTTTTTTTTTTTATTGTAGTCTGTCTTTAAATGATAGTTTAGCTAGGTAGAGAAGACTAGCTTCTATAAATGGGGAATTGCATCTGGCTGCATGAATAGCCATGTGATCAATGAGGCTGGTTTGGGAGACTTGTCAAAATAGAGATCTTTTTAATGTAGTAAGAAGTTGGAGATTGGGAGTCTTATGCTATTGCAATTGCTCAGAGAAGTCATCAAAAGCTTCTCTTTACAAATCTGCACCCTCACCATGCGGTTTTAGTTCTCAGTGTCATAAATGGCTCACATATCAATAATCATTAAGTCTATGTTCCAGGCAGAAAAAAACAAAAAGGATAAGGAAAACATGTACAAGGCAATTTTGTCCTTTTTATTGGGAAAATAACTTATGTCCAGGAACCACCACCCAAATAACTTTCTGCTTCTATTTCTGTGTCACATGGCCAATCCTCATCCTGAGGGAGTTTGGGGAAGTGAGTATTTTTAAGTGCATAAGCTGCTGTTCTAAGTAATGCTAGAATTTTATTAGTCAGCAAGAGATGAGAATAAAATAGATACTATATAGAAAACCAACAGTGTTGGCCACACAGATGTATAATTATTTCTTCTCCATACAAGAAATTGCCCAACATTTGTTTTAACCTAGTTGGTGGGAAACCTGATGCTGGTCTGGTTTTCAAGACCTCTTCTAATTATTCCATTGTGTCTGTAGTCTTTGCCTAAGTTCTTCCATTTGTTGATGCCATTGCTTCCCTTTCATTCTGTTGAATTTCATCAAATATTAGAGGATCCCCAGGCACCTGTTTCTGAAGGTGAGATTCTAGGTTAGTCCACTGGCTGCCTTTATTGTACTGCTGCTTGACTTGACCTGCCAGGGTAATTTGGGGTAACGATGTGGGGGACAATTCTAGCACAGGATATCTCAGCATCTAATCCTCCATATGGTGCAACTCTGTACTTTCTGGGAGCTGCAAGCCAGCCCAGATTCTGCCAGTTCTCTCTTTCATAAGATCTGACCGTCACTCTTCTTTTATGAGTCAGATACATCTACTACTGTTGCTTGTAGGGTGGGGAGAGCAAAATTCAGGGGGTAAACCCTGAATAAAGGGGTAAACCTGACCCCTCCCTCTGAGGTAGCACAATGAATCACCCTCCTGGTTGTCCTCTTGCCTCCAGCTCCCACCACCCCCAGGCAGGAAGCTCGTTTAGTGCTTCTCCCATCTGTACGTTATGGCTGCCTCCTAGGCCTGTCCTGGTCTCCAGCCCTGTTCCTTGGCTGATGGTCCCTCTGCAGATTTTCATTTACATTCTTTTAAGATTTCTCATAGTTCCTGTTCTCTCTTTTTTCCAAGTAAGACAATGCGTATACATTCATTTCCATGGTTATGATGGATTTGATGTGAGAAAAGGAAGTCTGCAGTCAATGTTTTTCTCCAACTAAAAAATTAAAGCCTTCTTCAAATATATTGTGAAACACATTTATATCCTTTCTTTCATGAGATTATCTCTGTTGCCCCATAAAGTAGCTTGCATAGTTATTATGACACACAATTCACAGATGAGGAAATAGAGAGTAGGGTTAATCATGCTTATCTCCTGCATCTAAGAAATACCTTACTCTTTGCATGATATTGTTTTTATAGTTTCTTTTGTTATATGTCCTTCTGCTTATGTTTTCATTTCTGAAAGCTACTTATTGCACCACTGGGGAAATACGAAAGACGAAACTCAGCTCTTTCTTTTCTGAGTGATAAAGCTCAGATTCCCAAACAGAACCCTAACCCACATGGCATCCCAGATCACAGCTGTCTCCTACCTTCTCTTGGGCCTGATGTTCTTGCTTCCACAGGGAGGTTTCTACCTGATCTCTCCAGTGCCTTCTAAAACTTCGGAATCTTTCTCTTTTGTGTCTTCAGCTCCTTACCCTCTAGTCTAGAAAGAAGCCAGGAAAGTAACTGAGCCCAAGCTTTGGTGCTTAGAACCAGAGCTATAATAGCTTAAAATTCATGTCCCAAGAATCCAAGGTAGGGAGAGTGCAAAAGGAATCTAATCTTGTCCTTTACAAAGTTAAAAGGAAGAAACTCAGGGAAATGAATAACTGTAGTTAATCTCAAGAGATAAACATGGTATTAGGATCAGAGCCAAAGAGGAAAAAATTCATAAGAATAGGAAATAACAAAGAGGAACAAAAAGAAGGAGGAAGAGAAAGAGAAGAGGAGGAAGAGCCGGAGGGAGAGGAGGAGAAGGAAGCAAGGGAGAGGAGGAAGGGGGTGGGGGAAGAAGAGAAACAAAAGAACAATAATCACCACTGCCATCACCATCACCATGGACTAAGGGCCTTAAGCAATTTTCTCAAATTGGATTATGGTACATGAGCTCAGTGTTCCAGCTCCCGGTAATCTGGTCCATTGGTGGGTATTGTTGGTGTAAACACACAAGGTTGGAGTCAGCATCCCTCATCTTTTCTCTCAGGCCCTGTCTCTCCATCAGACAAATTAGCTGTTCTGATGAATTTAAGAGAAGACTAATATGTCATTTTCTTCCATGTAGTGTATTTAGAACTAATTTCAGGTCCTATAAACATCTCTTTAATTTACTAATGAGATTTTGAGACTTCATAAAAATACTAGAGTAGGTCATTTGGGAGATGCGATCTTCTATATTTTGTGGAAATTTGGAATTATCTTATTGTTGAAGGCAAGCCTTACCAAGAACAACAGTAATTATTTTCAGCTACTCTAAATGGTCCACAGCTGAGTGAACATGTGGTGTGTTTATGCCTATCATATATTAATGGAAGATGCACCCATTTTGCTATCAATACCTCTTTTAAGTTAGAGCAACCAATAACAGATTTGATAATGATCAGTAGAAAGAGAAATATTAGCTTTGGAAAGCTTTGATACACTCACAAAGTAGATATTAATGGGCAAAATATATTTGCCCAGTTTCAATTTAGAGTTCTTTCCCCTTGACTGTTACAGACGAAAGCCTAATGAAACCGATGGGTAGAAGATGACAGAGCATGCTGTTTCTAGCGTATTCTCCACGAATGATGTCTCCTTATAGATTTTGCCATCTTTCCTGGTACCCATGACTCCTTTCCTTTCTACCAGATCTAGCAAGAAAGCTTGCCTCCTGAGAGTTTGTTTTTGTAACTTCCAGGATCTTGATATTCCTGTGGCACACTGAGCTGCAGAGCAAGCAAGAAGAATGTAAGATGACAGAAACAAACTGCAAAGTACAAAGCTCAGTTCTCTAGATCCCTGCAAAATCTTGCAGCTGCGACCCAGAGAGATGCCCATTTTGCATATTTCTCCACTCAACTCTCTCAGGTGTACCCTCACTCCACCAGCTTTGTTAGGAAATAACCCCATTTTTCCTGTGGGTTCTGGAGGAAAGAGCCTGAAATGACCCGAGGGATAGGCTAATGGTCCCAGAAAGAATATTTAACAGGGATGAAGTTTGCTCCAAGCTTACTTAAATTTCATCTCCTTCATAAAAATTTATCTGACTACCCAACTGAGGATGCTTTTCCAGTTCTCTGAATTCCTAAAACCCTCAGAATATATCACAGAATGTGGCAACATTTCATGCAGTACACTTATGTCAACCAAGGTACACTGTAAATATACACAATTGTATTTGTGAATATTGCCTCAGTAAAGTTGATAAATAAGTAGACACCTACTTACATAAATGCACAAATGCATACATACAAAAGGGCTTCCCTGGTGGTTCGTTGGTAAAGAATCTACAATACAGGAGACACAGGTTCAATCACTGGGTCAGGGAAGTCTCCTGGAGAAGGGAATGGCTTCCCACCCCAGTGTTCTTGCCTGGGAAATCCCATGGACAGAGGAGCCCTGGTGGGATACAGTCCGTGGAGTTGCAGAAGAGCTGGACATGATCTAGTGAGTAAACAGCAACACACAGACATACATTTTTAAACAGAAACTCCTCTCCACATTGAATTACTTTGGCACCTCTTTCAAAATCAGTGAGCTCATATAAGAGGAAGAGTATTTCTGGATTCTCTATTTTCCATTGACATACGTATTCTTTTTATGCCAGTGTTCAACTTTCCTGATTACTGTAGCTTTATAGTAATGTTTGAAATCTTGTAACGTAGGTTTTTCAGATATATTCTAGTTCTCTCCTCTTTTTCTCAAAACTGCTTTGTTTTTTTTTTAAGCCCCTTGCTTTTATAATATCAACAGAACCCACTTGCTTACTGGGATTTGTATTATGATAGCACTGATTCTATCGACCAACATAGGGAGAACTGTCATTTTAATAATATTAAATCTGCCAGTTCATGAATATAATATATTTCTCCCTTTGTTTACAGTTTGCTTCCTTTCTTTCAGGTTTGTCATATGCTTTTTAGTCTACAGGTATTAAATATATTTTGTTAAATTTGTCTCTAAGTATTACATGTTTTGGATACTAATAATGGTATTCTTTTATTTTGATTTTCAGTTTTTCAATCCTCTCCCTTCCTTTTGAGGTGGCCTGCACATGGTGAAGCTAGGGTTCCACTCTTGCTTCTTGTACCAGTTCTCACAATTCTTCGTATGAGCTCTGGGTGTCTATAACTTGGCTGTGGTGACAGGATGCTAAATAAAGATGTATCTTCAGAAACTCAGCTGCCTGACCATCCTCCCCTTCGAACTTTGGTCCACAGACTTCTTCCTCTGCCTAAGATTTTCAATTGTTCAGAAAATTAAGACAGTATTTATTAAAGAGGTCTGTAGTGTCTAGATTCCAGTTGTTGTTTTCTAAACAGTGGCTACTAGCAACTGTGCTTGCTGGATTCTGATTGCTACACACACTTCCTATTCTATTCATTAAGGGGTGAATCATGTGTTTATTAGTTGAAGCACACCCCCCTGAAGAGTGCTCATATTATTAGTCCCATCTGAGAGCAAAGGAAACAGTTTCAGTAAAAGCACATCATAAAAACGCCTCTTCCTTGCACATCACGCTATACCTTCTCTTGCATGAGCTCATCTGCTTTTCAGAGAGACCCTCCTGGCTGGGTGAGTTACTTGCTATGACCTCTGTTGCAACCTATAAAGAGACAAGAATGGTTTGGGGCTAAGTATTGGGTCCAAGGTCCCACGGAAGGCTGGCGGTGGAGCATAAAACAGAACATTGGCCTCCTGCTTCCTTGGCTCAACTGTGTCTACACCCCCACATCCTCTTAAATTATAGTGACTCAGTGGGATGGCAGGATGGGGTTTGGACAGAAGACAAGGTGGTGCTGACATCAGTGAACTGAAAGGAAGCCAAGTCAAGGACATGTCCTGATTGCCCAGAAGAGGATGAGGACTCTGGGGAAGGTCCTTGCTGACTGAACGCACATCTTTCACTGCTTGGGCACAGCTCCCAGCCCCGGGGCTCCTCTAGCCTAGAGAGATCAGGGACTAGAGCCTTGAGCTCAAGGTCTCCACTCACTACTAGCCTAGAAGCTTCTCCTGCATCTCCTCTTCTTCCAGCCTAGTGGAGCTCATCAGGAGGAGCTCTCACCAGAAGGCAAGATGACTTCAGAGGAGAGGTACCCTCAGGAAAAAGGATGCTCTCCCCTTGCCTTGGTACTGATCTGGGTTTTCACTGTGGCCGATGTCCTTTGCTCAAGAGAAAAGAGCTGGATTTTTTTTTTCCTAATGCATTTTCAAGCACTTAGCAAGAACTATTTCTCTAGAGAGGAAAAGGGTGATTATTAGTAGGAAGAAAGAGATGACAGAGGAGCAAGTCCAAACAAGTTCTGCAGGAAAGTGGCTCAGTATTTCCCTTTAGTTGCTCTAGTGAAAAGAAAATGCCAAAGATGACTCCAAGATCAGCAATGGACAGCCTCTTCTCCTCTACTTTGAAAGAGATTTTTGCAGCAATTCTACTTGTTTTTGGATCAGAGGCAGAAAAGGAAACTGACATGGGAAGAATAATATTTGGGGAGAAGCCCAGTGAATATTACAATTTCAGGGTTAAGATACAAATAACAAGGTGATCCCAAAGGTAACTGCAATATTTGTAAGGATAATTGTTATTAAAGTAGCCACTATGTACTAGGTACACCAGCATATCTATCTGTCTATGTATATGCATGTGTGTATGCATACAACTCGTTAAGTAGGCATGACTGTTCCTATTTTATAAATTAAAACAGAAAAACAGAAACAATTGCTCAAGTTCATCAAGGCAAAATGGTTTTCCCAACGCCTGAAGTTTGTAAACAGCGTAAATGGAGTTTGGAATTAATTCTATTTGGGTCCCCAGACCACAATCTCTGCTAAATGTCTACATGTTTAGTGCTGTGATCAAAATATTTATTTCCCTAAACTTGACAATATCAGGGACTGGTGCCCCAGACTGAGGCCATGCACCTCAGTGGGGTTACCATATATGTCAAACATTAAGGGTTCAGAAAGTCAGCTATACGCATCCATCCAGTGGTGGCAAAACATTGATGAATTGATTGGATTGAAGGCAAAAGGAGAAGGGGGAGGCAGAGGATAAAATGGTTAGATAGCATCATTGACTTAATGAACATGAATTTGAGCAAACTCTAGGAGATAATGAAGGACAGGGAAGCACGGTGTGCTGCAGTGCGTGGAGTCGCAAACAGACAAACACAACTTACTTACTCAACAATAACAAACAAAGCCAACTTTATAAGAGTGTGTCTTTCATGCCAGTAAATTGTTCACTTTTAGCAGAGTGACTTTTCCTTTTTGAGCATATTTAGTCAGTTCCTTATAAAGATTAATCTAGCACTTGGAGGTAGGTAGAATTGGATCAAATATCAAAGAGGAAGATGGAGAGAGCAGTTTGATTAAAAGTAATAAGGAGGATAAGGGAACTGGAAATAGACAAAGAGATATTGAAACTAGACACCTACAGACTTGGTAGATGCCTGAACTTCGGTGGAGAGAGGAAAAGGAATTAAAGATGTTTCTGGTTTTTCCTTCATGATGAACAGACAGGGGATCCCATCTTAGGGAGGTAACTGATTACAACAGGAGATGCCTTTAAACTTGAACATGGGGGACTTTAAAGTTCAAGTAAGTTCAACAGAAGATGCCAATTTAGCACCTTACATTGCAGGATCAGTTAAAACAAAACAAAGCTTGAGGGTTTTCAGGGAGTGCTGCAGCTACAGAGGATACCTAGATTGAAATTGTATTGAGGGCAGAGATTATGACTATTTACTATTTGCATCCCCTGTAACACACCCCCTCTACCATCCAGCCACAATGCCAACCCCATTCTCAGCACCCTAGATTCTTCTATAACATCATGTCGTGGGCTATGAACAAGCTTTGCTTACTTGATGGAGTAAAGGATATATACTGGGATGCCTTTGTTCTCAGCATGAGAGAAGCACTACCGGCTTTCAGGAAGATGGTCTTTATTCTGGAGAGGATGTTTCCTTACTCAGTTTAGATACTGAGTATTTCTATAGGGCCATCTATAGGCTTTTCCCTTCCCCACCTGTGGAGAAAAGAAATCCTAGGAGAGGAGGATGCAGCCAGCTGATGTATTTGGTGGGTATCCCAGGGCCTATCACTTTAGCCACAGCTGGGAGACGGAAAGAGTTTTAAATACTGTGGGAAGGAGAACTGACTCCTTTCCCACATGGAGCCTCCAAACGACCTGGAAATGTCCGCGGACCAGGCATCTTGCCATAGACGGTATGAGTCAGGTTCCCTGAGGCTCTCAGACGTGTCCAAAAGCCTCATTTGGCTCCTTCTTCTCTCTGAGACACTCAAGACTCAGAGCAAAATCTCACCATAGTGGTGAACAGAAAGGGCTGAGTAGAAGCATCCAGCCAGAGGGTAACTAGGAAGTCTTCCTCGTGACCATCATTTATTTAAAAAAAAAAAGAAATTGCTTAGTCAGAAATGCTCCCAGAACCCCTCAAACTATTATTCTTTCTCCTTGTAAAAAATGATAATAAAATAATTATATCTATAAATTATAATATGTATTATGTATTAGATAATATTAGCTCAGTTGGTAAAGAATCAGCCTGCAATGCAGGAGAGCCTGGTTTGATTCCTAGGGTGGGAAGATCTGCTGGAGAAGGGATAGGCTACCTACTCCAATATTCTCGGGCTTCCCTTGTGGCTCAGCTGGTAAAGAATTTACCTGCAATGTGGGAGACCTGGGTTCGATCCCTGGGTTGGGAAGATCCCCTGGAGAAGGGAAAGGCTACCCACTCCAGTATTCTAGCCTGGAGAATTCCATGGACTGTATAGTCCATGGGATTGCAAAGAGTCAGACACGACTGAACAACTTTCACTTCAGTTCAACCTATCATGTATATTAATATAATTAACATTTATAATATATAACATACATAATATACAATTATAGCATATATAATATATTTGTTGTAGTTGTTTAGTCAGTAAGTTGTGTCTGACTCTTTGCAACCCCATGGACTACAACACACCAGGCTTCTCTGTCCTTTACTATCTCCTGGAGTTTGCTCAAACTCATGTCCATTGAAGTGGTGATACTATGTAACCATCTCATCCTCTGTTGCCCTCTTCTCCTCCTGCCCTCAATCTTTTACAGCCTCGGGGTCTTTTCCAATAGGTTGGCTCTTCACATCAGATGGCCAAAATATTGGAGCTTCACTATCAGTCCTTCCAATGAATTTTCAGGGGTTGATTTCCTTTAGAACTGACTGGTTGATTTACTTTCAGAACAAGGGACTCTCAAGAGTCTTCTCCAGCACCACAGTTCAAAAGCATCAATTCTTCAGCGCTCAGCCTTCTTTATGGTCCAACCATCACATCTCTACATGACTACTGGAAAAATCATAGCTTTGACAATACAAACCTTTGTTGACAAAGTGATGTCTCTGCTTTTCAACTTGCTATCTAGGTTTGCCATAGGTTTCCTTCCATGGAGCAGGTGTCTTTTAATTTCATGGCTGCAGTCTTTAGACTATATTAATAGAATGGCTTTATCTTATCTGATTTTCCTGGTGGCTCAGTCAGTAAAGAGTCTGCCTGCAATACAGGAGACCTGGATTCGATCCCTGGGTTGGGAAGAGTCTCTGGAGAAAGAAATGGCAACCCACTCCAGTATTCTTGCCTGGAGAATGCCATGGACAAAGAAGCCTAGTGGGCTACAGTCCGTAGGGTCACAAAGAGTTGGACATGACTGAGTGACTAACTTTCACTTTATCTTATTAATAATCATCTAACAATAACAATACTTCACACTTATTTTGTGTCAAGCACTGTGTGATGCACTTCACAGTCATCAAATTTAATCCTCACAGCAATTTTGTAAACTTTTTTGTGTTAAGTAATTTTTAATCCCTATTTTGTTACCTATTTTGTAATCCTAGACTCTCAGAAGAAAGAGCTTTTTCAAGACCATGCAGGGTGGACTGAGTCATGAACTTGGCAGTGCCTGTTATCTAAGAATAAGTCTATCTGATTCCCACTTTTTCTAGGCTTCTTGAACCAACCTACCTGTTACATCTTGGATTCTATATCTCTTGGAGTGTTTGCCTCAGTCTTCATCCCCCTGACTACCAATGGACACCTAATCCTGATCCCTTAAGTCCACAAGACTCTGAGAGGTTCTTTTGTCCATGTAAAAATACTAAATTCATTTATTCCCATTAATCTCACCCAGTATGTGGCAGAAAGCACTTCTTTATTCTGAAGTTATAGGAAGAATTTGTGAATGAATGACATGCCCTGTGCAAAGCAAGTGAGGAGCCCTGCTCTGCAGTTCTGCGGTGACCTTATATGGCTTATGGCAGAAACCCTGTCAGGGGTTTATACCGACCTGCCAAAGGACTTCCTGGTGGCTTAGATTGTAAAGTGTCTGCCTACAATGTGGGAGGCCCAGGTTCAATCCCTGGGTCAGGAGATCTCCTGGAGAAGGAAATGGCAACCCACTCCAGTGTTCTTGCCTGGAAAATCCCATGGGCGGAAGAGCCTGGTAGGCTACAGTCCATGGGGTCAGAAAGAGTCAGACACAACTGAGAGACTTCACTTTCTTGTATACTCATATGAACACCTTTTTCTTCCCTACCTGCACATCAGTATTGAGTTATTTGTTGTTCAGTTGCTCAGTCGTGTCCGACTCTTTGCAACCCATGGACTGCAGCACTCCAGGCTTCGCAGTCCTTCATCGTCTCCCAGAGTTTGCTGAAACTCATGTCCATTGAGTCAGCGATGCCATTAAACGGTCTCATCCTCTGTCGTCCCTTCTCCTCCTGCCTTCAGTCTTTCCCACCATCAGGTCTTTTCCAATGAGTTGGCTCTTCGCATCAGGTGGACGAAGAATTGGAGCTTCAGTTTCAGCAATAATCCTTCCAATGAATATTCAGGGTTGATTAATTTTAGGATTGACTGGTTTGATTTCCTTTCTGTAAAAGGAACAGTCCAAAGAACTCTCAAGAGTCTTCTCCAACACCACGGTTTGAAGGCATTATTTCTTCAGGTCTCAGCCTTTTTTATTGTCCAGCTCTCACATCCATCCATACATGACTACTAGAAAACCATATCTTTAATTATAAGGACCTTTGTAAGCAAAGTAATGTCTCTGCTTTTTAATATGCTGTCTGGATTTGTCATTTTTTTCCTTCTAAGGAGAAAGTGTCTTTTAATTTCATGGCTGCAGTCACTGTCCACAGTGATTTTGGAGCCCAAGAAAATAAAGTCAGTCACTGTTTCCATTGCTTCCCCATCTATTTGCCATGAAGTGATGGAACCGGATGCCATGATCTTCACTGTTTGAATGTTGAGATTTAAATCAGCTTTTTCACTCTTCTTTTTCACTTTCATCAAGAAGCTCTTTAGTTTCTCTTTGCTTTCTGCCATAAGTGTGGTGTCATCTGCCTATCTGAGGTTATTGATATTTCTTCCGGCAATCTTGATTCCAGGTTGTGCTTCTTCCAGCCCAGCGTTTCTCATGATGTACTCTGCATATAAGTTAAATAAGCAGGGTGACAATACACAGCCTTGATGTACTCCTTTCCCAATTTGGAACCAGTCTGTTGTTCCATGTCCAGTTCTAACTGTTGCTTCTTGATCTGCATACAAGTTTCTCAGGAGACAGATAAAATGGTCTGGTATTCCCATCTCTTGAAGAATTTTCCAGTTTGTTGTGATCTACACAGTCAAAGCCTTTAACATAGTCATGATGTAGAAGTGAATGTTTGCCTGAAGTTCTCTAGCTTTTTCTATGATACAACAGATGTTGGCAGTTTGATGTGGGCAAATTGAGTTATTGGGAAGTGTTATTCAATGCCATCCATCTCTACCTTAACAAGGTCACTAACAATCTAGCCACTCACCAAACAGCAAATGATGGCATTGAAAAGTATGCCCCAGGACTTCCCTGGTGACATACTGCATAAAAATCAGCCTGCCAGTGCAGAGGACATGACTACCACCCCTGGTCTGGGAAGATCCCATATGCCACAGAGCAACTAAGCCCGTAGGCCACAACAACTGAGGCCTGCATTCCCAGAGCCTACGTTCCACAAGAAAAACCACTGCAATGAGAAGCCCATGAACCATAACTGGAGAGTAGCCGCCACTTGCCACAACTGGGGAAAAGCCCAAGCAGCAATGAGGACCTGGGACAGCCAGAAATAAATAAATACAATTAAAAACATATATTTAATAAAAAATTGTGAAGAAAATTACTATTTTTTTTAAAGTATACCCATGAAAATACACCAAATCTCGATTCAGAATCTCCTCTATGGACTACCCTGATGGCTCAGTGGTTAAGAATCTGCCTGCCCCAGGCTGTGGAGCTGCTAAGTCCACATGCTGCTACTGCTGAGGCCGTGTGCTCGAGCCCATGTGCCACAACTAGGACCCGACCCAGCCAAGTAAAATAAACAAATAAACGTTTTTAAAACAGAATCTCCTTGAGATGATTCAGTTCAGTTCAGTCGCTCAGTCGTGTCCGACTCCTTGTGACCCCATGAATCACAGCACGCCAGGCCTCCCTGTCCATCACCAACTACCGGAGTTCACTCAGATTCACGTCCATCAAGTCCGTGGTGCCAGCCAGCCATCTCATCCTCTGTCGTCCCCTTCTCTTCCTGCCCCCAATCCCTCCCAGCATCAGAGTCTTCTCCAGTAAGTCACATGAGGTGGCCAGAGTACTGGAGTTTCAGCTTTAGCATCATTCCTTCCAAAGAAATCCCAGGGCTGATCTCCTTCAGAATGGACTGTTTGGATCTCCTTGCAATCCAAGGGACTCTCAAGAGTCTTCTCCAACACCACAGCTCAGAAGCATCAATTCTTCGGCGCTCAGCCTTCTTCACAGTCCAACTCTCACATCCATACATGACCACAGGAAAAACCATAGCCTTGACTAGACGGACCTTACTCGGCAAAGTAATGTCTCTGCTTTTGAATATGCTATCTAGGTTGGTCATAACTTTCCTTCCAAGGAGTAAGTGTCTTTTAATTTCATGGCTGCAGTCACCATCTGCAGTGATTTTGGAGCCCCAAAAAATCAAGTCTGACACTGTTTCCCCACCTATTTCCCACGAAGTGATGGGACCGGATGCCATGATCTTTGTTTTCTGAATGTTGAGCTTTAAGCCAACTTTTTCACTCTCCTCTTTCACTTTTATCAAGAGGCTTTTTAGTTCCTCTTCACTTTCTGCCATAAGGGTGGTGTCATCTGCATATCTGAAGTTATTGATATTTCTCCTGGCAATCTTGATTCCAGCTTATGCTTCTTCCAGCCCAGTGTTTCTCATGATGTACTCTGCATATAAGTTAAATAAGCAGGGTGACAATATACAGCCTTGATGTACTCCTTTTCCTATTTGGAACCAGTCTGTTGTTCCATGTCCAGTTCTAACTTTTAGTTAGATGGTTAAGTCATCTATTAAGTCATATAAGACAAAAGAATTTGAAATTTCACATCACAAATGTTTACTTAGAACAGATGCTTGGGGAGTCTCTTAACATACATGGAGTGGGCTGTCCTAGATTTGAATTTGATGTCATCCAGATGGACTTTGATCCACCAACACCTTGCCTATAGGTGGCTGGGTCTTGGCTGATGTAATGTGAGTTGGTAACCTGTGTGGAGGATCTAGCTGGCAGGTGGCATAAGAAGCCCCCGCCTCCACAGTGGACACCGTTGCAGGAATTCTCAAGATGGAACGCACAGAGCAAATCAGCAGCAGCATGAGTTAAGGGGCCCCCCTCACTGGTCAACACAAGGAGGCTGCTGTGTCATGATTCACGTTAGCAGCGCACCTGGGCCGAGTGGATCAAGAACAGCCAATACCCACAGCCCCAGTGAATTTCCACTTCTAGAACACCAGAGTCCAAAAGAATCTGATAGACATTTCTTTTATCTCCAAATTCCTTGCCAGCATAGGTCCACTGAGCCAAATCATCCTGTTCAGTCTTTTTTCTACAAAGATAGCAGGGGGTGGGATGAAGACAGCTGAAGAGAGCTGTGACTGGCTTCATGTTGGCTCAAGTATACTTTAATTGAAGAAATACTTAGTTCCACTGCAGATTTTATCATCTCTGCTTCAAAATCAGAATGGGGTGCCCTAATACGCAAACAGTGATGGCTAACTTTGTGTCCTGGTGCCCTATGGCCTGCAGGGAGAATGGCCAACTCCCCAGGCCTGATTTACTAGGAGGCATTCACTCTACTGCATCACATACCCAAGGGTTGGGAGCAACTCAGAGCATGTCCAGCTTTCTGGAAATAACTAGTCCCTGTCTTGAAACCAGATCCACTCGTGCTTAGCTTAATTGCATCTGAATTTTATTTTTCCAAGAATCCCAAATTAAACCACTTTTAAGGGCATGATTCAAATATTTTTCAATCTATGGTGGTTTCTGTGTTTTTCATCTCCATTTTGCCCCCTTTTTTTTTCTGTTGCAAAACAAAGGCAGACTTGAAGGGAGACAGATGGGGCAAACATGTGTAAGGTGGGGCTGCTTTAAATGACAGCTCTGGGGAAGGACAGAAATGGGCTCTCCTCATTATGTTCATGGAACACTAAATACAAAGGAATCAAGCTGCTTTAGGACTCAAACGCTTATGGTAGCTCATATTGCATTGGGAGAAAATGTTAACATTAATAAGTTATGTAAGAATAGTCTCCAAGATCAACACATTCAAAGCCAGTATAAACACCAGCATATACATTCAGAGATGCAATTCCACCAGCTTCATGAACTCACAGGAAAAGAAAATTCCAGTTTGCATGGCTGTGAGGTTTCTTTCAGTTGCCAGCAATTTCAAGGGTGTATTGGAATTTTTCAAATTAACTGAGGACGTTTTACTCAATTTTATCTTTCAGTGCTTTTGTGTCACTTTTTCTTCAAGGTCTGTGCATTCTACTGATTGAAGTGCTCATACGTTGACTCCTCGTAAAGGAACAGATCATCATTATGAGATTTTTTTTTTTTTTTTAAGAAGAGTGTCAGAACTTTCTAAAATTCCTTTTTGTGTCTTCTCTTCATTTCATTGCTGTTGTTCAGTCCTGTCTGATTCTTTGCAACCCCAAGAACTGCAGCACGCCAAGCTCCTCTGTCCCCACTATCTCCTGGAGTTTGCTCAAATTCACATCTATTGAATTGATGATGATATCTAACAATCTCATCCTCTGCTGCCCTTTTCTCCTTTTGCCTTCAATCTTTCCCAGTATCAGAGTCTTTCCTCTCCATTTACTTTCCCTCTTTCTAACCCCGCCCTCTCTTTATTTCTACCACTTCCCTGCTCAGTCATTTCCTATTTCTTCTCTGAGAAACTTTCGCAGCATCTGGTCTAAGGATCCTTCATTAATCCTAAAGCATTCTATGAAAAATCAGCTTCCTAAACTCAAAAGAGGATCCCCTTGTACATACCTGGGCCTGGGACATGGTACAGGAGACCTGGAAATGCTGGCGTATTAATATAATCTTAAATTTCAAATGCTGCTCAGTAGAGCCATACTATCTGAGCTCGCTGTAAATGGTAAATAAACCCAGCTTGTAACTTAATGATCTTTGTGTTTGTGTGTCTGTGAATACATTAAGAGCTCTCAAAGCAAAAACTGTGTAATCATAAATAAAAGATAGAAGTGAATCACAGGTAGTCACATAGAAACAGGTCTCAACCCTCCCGCTCTATCAGTGGGGTTATGAACACAGGATTCTTTCCCTGTTCAGCTCACGATGGCAGCTTGAATCCCACTCCAGGATGCAGTGGCTTGGGCTGTGAGGTTTGAGGCTCTTCATTTCATATCATCTGTACTGCAAAAATCATCCACTTTACTTGGAATTGATTTCAAAACCAGATTCATGTGGTGCCTGCTATACCACAATAAACAAATTAGCTGCTGAGATACGGAAATTTACATGATTCAGTGTACTTAAAAACTGTTAACTGTGAACTTATTAATTGAAAAACTGCAGGACAATAATCAGCATGTCCTTCAGTGGGGAAATAAAAAACGAATCTGTCTAAAGTGAATTTCTAAGGCAATAAAGATGTATTTCTTCAAACAAACCTATGCCTCCAGCCACCTGATGTGATATTTTTAACTTTATCTTTGGACACCCATGCCTTGTTTGTGGACTCCATATTGATTTCCTTCTGAAAATACGTAGTAGAACTCTACCTCTCCACATGGGCTTTTTTTTTTTTTCACTGCTCCATGCAGGTTATATTCATTTCAGTCGATCTTGTTTTTCTGCCTCCTGTCTAGAGAACTTTAATTAAAATGATCTGCTAAAGCTTGAATCTCTTAAAGGGAGCACTTGCAATCTTAAATGACGTTTTCATTACAGAACTTTTCAGGAACATACGCCTTACCCCTCAAACATATGCTCCAAGGGAAATGTTTGTCTAGAAGCGACTAGGTGGCACTGAGGATCGACATATAACAAACTGTAGGGGGAAAATAACAATGAGTTTTACATCCAGGCATTCAAGCAGGCACATTTCTGAGGTCTGGCTGGTCGAGCTGGCCAGCTCACAATTCATCATGATCTTTGTTCAGTCTCAAAGAAGAGGTCAGTAGAAGATGAGGCTGCCTGTTCACTGTCCCAGCAGGCAGATCCTGTGGCCTCTTGGAAGTTGTCTTCTAAAACTGTCCAGCTGTTGCTGATGTGCACAGACTCCCTTGAGGAGGTTCCTGAATGGTACTTTCACGTAATGATTAAAAATGTGAAATCTGGCAGTGGTAGTGGTGGATTAGTAGCTGTCGGCTAAATGCCTGACTCTTGGGCCCCCATGGACTGTAGCCCACCAGGTTCCTCTGGGATTTTTCCAGGCAAGCTTACTGGAGTGGGTTGCCATATCCTTTTCCAGGGGATCTTACAGACCCAGGGATTGAACCTGTGCCTGCTGCATTGTAAGCATATTTTTTACCATCTGAGCTACCAGGGAAGCCCTCATGTAATGATTCAAAACAAACATGAAACCTGGCTGAGACCATTTAGGTTAAAATTTAGTTTAAATTTGTTTCCAATATCTTTATCATGTTACTTTACCAACGTTACTGTTCCCTCTAAGAATTGTATGGAAACAATCCCCTTCACTCTTCATCTTTTTCCCTTGTATTTTCCTTTTCTGGTTGACTTATCATGAGCTACTTGTGAAGTGGAAAAAAAAACAAACCAAAAAACAATACCTGTTGCTCTTGAGGGTTTCCTTCCCACAGAGTTTTATTCTGAGGGTTGGGAGAGTTTCAGGAAGGGCTGGTGCCATGAGCCATCAGCTCTCCTGGGACAGGCAGGACGCCCCCACCTGTGGTGAGCTGGAGTTCCTGGCTTCAACAGCCGCTTGGCACCAGTGGCCATGTTTATGATTGAGCATCAGACCACTGATGAAGATGGCACTGATGAACTGCAGAAATTATATGCATAGTTCATTAGAACCTTGATTATCCCATGACACTGTAATGTACTCAATCCACCAAGTGTGTGTTAGTCATTCAGTCGTGTCTGACTCTTGGCAACCCCATGGACTACAGCCTGCCAGGTTCCTCTGTCCATTGAGTTCTCCAGACAACAATACTTGAGTGGGTTGCCCTTCTCTTCTACAGGAGATCTTCCTGATCCAGGGATAGAACCCAGGTGTCCAGCATTGCAGGCAGATTTTTTTACCTTCTGAACCACCAGCAAATGCAATGCTTTTAAGTATTCTACTGATCTTTAGACGGGTCTCCAAAGCTGACACATGAAAACAAACAGAAGCTCCATATGAGTCAAGCATTACAAATGGGTAGCCTTTTTATGGGTTCATCCTTTCTCTCTCTGAAGAAAGACTTAACAACAATGTATTCTCATTTTATAAGACTTGATAGATTTGGCAAGCTGTTAATCAGATGCCAGTTAGATGTGGTTTTTTAAAATATGACTTCAACTTCTTTGACATTATTCCACTGATAGATGGGGTGCAGGGGCCTGTTTCCTTACATCTGGACAGGCTGGTAACTGCTTCAACCAACGCAATGAAAGATGCTTTGTGACATGTGAGACTAGGTCAGTGAAGACTAGACAGCTTCTCCTCTGGTTCTCTCGGAACGCTCTCTCCAGATGCTTCTTCTTGGACCCAGTCCCATGCTGTGAGAAGCCTGAGCCGTGTGGAGAGGCCACATGTCAGTGCTCAGGGGACAGCCCCAGCTTAGCCCATGTGCCTGGCGTGTGAGTGAAGAAGCCTCCAGATAATTCTGGCTCCCAGCTTTTTGAGTCACCGGCGGCCATTCACATCTTCCCAGCTGAGACTCCAAACATCACAGAGAGGAGACAAGCCACCCTGCTGTGCCCTGTCCAAATTCCTGAGACGTCATCTGCAAGCATCAATAAGGCGATGATTGTTTCAGGTCACTACATCTACAAATAACTGGGACATACAAAGTAACAGCTGGCAAGGAAGGTAAGTACAGAATAAAAATAAAGATGCCTTCATACATTCCAGCCAAATGCTTTTAAAGGGGAAGAGAGATTAGATGAAGACATGGAAGGTGGCTTTATTTGCTCTGCAGCTCACGCAAGGTTTAGAGAGATAGGAAAAAGGTGGGATTATGGAACCAGCTCAATAAGTGCTTGTCAGAATGATACAATAAACCGAATCTCACAAGATGAAATATGACAGAAATACATGTAAAATGTTCCATCTGTGTTAAGAAATGAATAACCCTGAACAATATGGTATGAAGAAGATGTGACTTAACTAACCAGGAACAGGATAAAGGGCTTAGATGTTGAGAGTGAGCTTCGCATAAACCAAGAGCTCATGGAGGTTGCCTTGAGAAAGAACGTGGTCTGAGGTTGCCTAAGAGAAAGGAAGTAGCCAGAATGAAAATGAGATGGCGTATCAGAGGCCCCCCCCCAACTGCTCTCTGGTATCTGGGAGTTCCTTCTGGCCATTTCTCTTCAAGACCAACTGAAGCATCCCACATGGTCTAGACCAGTGGTCCCCAACCTTTTTGGCACAGGGGACCAGTTTTGTGGAAGACAATTTTTTCATGAATCAGGGCAGGGGATTGTTTGGGGATGATTAAAATGTATTAGTGCACTTTATTTCTGTTATTATTACATCAGCTGCACCTCAGATCATCAGGCACTAGATCAGGCATTAGGTAAAAGATCTTGAAGGTTGGGGATCCCTGGCCTAGAGGGTATTTGTGAAAGATCTCTTATGGGGAATGTTTGGAGAACCTGGGGTATTTACTCAGAAAATGGAAACATATGGGTTCCACAAAAACTGCTTTCAGTTATATGTAAGGAAGTAAAGTTACAGTGGATGAGGATCCTCAAGCACAGATCCAAGGATGGGGCCATGAACACTCTGAGCGAAAACTCAAGGGAGCCACAGATGTGCATGCAGGCTAAGTAGCTTCGGTCGTGTCCGACTCTTTGTGACCCTATGGACTGTAACCCACCAGGTTCCTCTGTCCATGGGGATTCTCCAGGCAAGAACATTGGAGTGGGTTGCCTCACCCTCTTCCAGGGGGTCTTTCCAACCCAAGGATCAAACCCGCATCTCCTGTGGCTCCTGCATAGCAGGTGGATTCTTTACCACTGGAGAAACCCCAGGGAACCACATGGAACCAATAGAAAGAGGAGTTTAACACAAACTCACCCATTTCAACCAAAGCTGGAACTAAGCGCTGACAGGGGCAGTGAGTATCTCAAAAGAAAAGTGTTTGGTAGAGATGGTCCAGAGGGGATTGAAAAAACAAAGTCTTTAACATTTAACCACTGAGTTTCTCTAATTCTTTTGGAGATCGCTTATAGTTCAATTTGTTTGAATAAAATGTCATTTATCCACTTATTTGTCCATATATTCAACAAATAATTAAGTGCCTATGAGCTAGGTACTGTGCCAGGCCATGTAGGGGACAGAAGAATGACTAAAACTTCATCCTTACCCTCTAGGATCTCTTTTTATGGTAAATGGCTTGAGATGAATAACAGAGTTAAAAGTATAAAAGAAAAACCTGTAAAGAAGGAGAGTCAAATGCTTTTTTTAAGAAACTTTTTTTATTTTATAGTGGAGTATAGCCAATTAACATTAGTGATAAGTTTCAGGTGAACAGAGAAAGAACTAGCCATACATACATATGTATCCATTCTGCCCAAACTGCCCTTCCATCCAGGCTGCCACATATCACTGAGCAGAGTTTCCTGTGCTAAACAGTAGGACCTTATTGGTTATCCATTTTAAATAGAGCAGTGTGTACATGTCCATCCTCAACTCCCAACTGTCTCTTAATTACATGGAGAGTGCGGTACATGGTCCTGAAATGCTTCACTGTTGCCTTTTTTTTTTTTTTTTTTTTAAGACTAGTCAAGTGCAGTAGTGAGAAGACTGTTGCCTTTTAATGGTATGCTGAAATAGACTCTGACCCACGGTACCAGTAAGAATCTCACATCACTACCTTATTTGCATCAGCTTCAGGCTCAGTGCTGGGCCTCTGTGTGAGAAATCTATGAAATCAGTATTGACATTTTGTTCTAGAAACACTCATTCAGAGCTCCCCAGTTCCCAAATTTTCTGATTTTGGTCCCCTAAAAAAAAACGCTTTAGCAATAGGAGATAGTGATAAATGAGGAAGGTTATTTGTGTGTGTGTGTGTGTGTGTGTGTGTGTGTGTGTGTGGTTAAAGAGAAATAAATAGAAGAGTAGGCTATCCCCTGGGTGTTCAAACCAAACACAAAGATTACAATATTCATCAATATGCTAATGACGTGCCATTCGTTGTAAGTATCACCTTAACGATAATTATATCAGCTTGCCCAGGAGAACTCTCAGTATCAAATAAATTCAAGGAACTCACTTAAGGTTGGTTTAGTGTCGAACATATTGTCTGCTCTCTTATTGCTGCAATGAAATCTCGTTCCCTCCCCCTGCTTGCAAGCATAGACTACTGGGTGCTTTAACAGTTGACATCAGGGCTCTCCGTTGGCCAGCTGTCAGGGGTGTCCCTCCCTGAGGGGCGGCATGCCTTACAGAAGTGACATGTGCGTTCTGCTCCTCCCAGCCTGGCAGCCAAGGCAGGCAGAGCTTCAAGTGTGCAGTCCTGGCTTCCTAATGCCTCCTGTTGCTGCACACGGAGTATCTCAGCTCTCCATCGAGAAGGAGGACAAAGAGCCAGAGAGGGGCCTACAGCCATCTTGGCTTTGGGTCTGAGAAGTTTTAGGGTCAATCCTAAAGGAAATCAACCCTGAATATTCATTGGAAGGACTGATGCTGAGGCTGAAGCTCCAGTACTTTGGCCACCTGATGCAAAGAGCCAAATCACTGGAAAAGACCCTGACGATGGGAAAGATTGAGGGCAGGAAGAGAAGGAGGATGAGATGGTTGGATGGCCTCACCAACTCAATGGACGAGTTTCAGCAAGCTCCGGGAAATAGTGAAGGACAGGGAAGCCTGATGTGCTGTGGTCCATGTAGTCACAAAGAGCTGGACACAACTGAATGACTAAACAACAGCGTCATCTACTAAACATCATTGAAAGACGGCTGTTCTGAGTAGAGGGAGATGGCTACCTTGGGGCAATTACTCATTCTTTCCATCTTTAAAGTCTTTTATTGAATCTGTTAAAATATTGCTTTTGTTGTTTATGTTTTGGTTTTTCAGCCACGAGGCATGTGGGATCTGATCTCCCCAACCAGGGACTGAACCTGCACCTTCTGCATTGGAAGGCGAAGTCTTAACCGCTGGATCACCAGGGAAGTCCCTCCTCATCCTTTTACGAGTTCTCTCTGTGTTGAAATAAGACTGGAATCCCCATGATGGCTGATGTGGCCATCATGGTCCTGCCCTCCTCCATCTTTAGAACATATAGAAAGTAGCATATGTCCATGCCCAACCTCCAATGTTCTCCATCCAGACTGAACAACCCTCATGCCTCTTATCATTTCTTCTATGGCCCGATTTCCACCTTCTCATCTTCACTGTTGCCTACTCGGAAACTTTCTAGTTTACTATGGTTTCCAGACTTTGATTCAATACTGCAGCTGAATTAACCTGTCCAGGGAACCATGGAGCTACCACTTCCTTAAATTGGCACATCTTTCCTGGATTTGACATCTTTATATTCTGTGTGTTCATTTCATGCCCATTCCAAGGCTATACAGAGCTCAGACAGAAACCCTGATAAAGACCTTCCTCCATGTAAATATAGATCCATTGTTCAAACTTCACAAGTCCACCTAACCTCGGAATCCAAATCACTGTTTCTTTCTCTCCCTGAGGATCTTGCTCATGTGTTAATTCACCAAGATTAACTGAGCACCTATTCTGTCCTAAGTGCCATACTAACATTGTTAAATTCTTTGCTGAAATCGATTTATATTAAAATTAAGACTATTTCACGTTTCCTCCTCCAAGGGGGAGGGAGATGGGTTTGATGTGGTGAAACCATGCTGTTTGCCAGCTGTTGTTTAGTCTCTCTGTCTTGTTCGATTCTTTGTGACCCCCTGAACTGTAATCCACCAGGCTCCTCTGTCCAGGAGATTTCCTAGGCAAAAATACTGGAGTGGGTTGCCATTTCCTTCTCCAGGGGATCTTCTCGAGACCATGCCTCCTGTATTGCAGGTGGATTCTTTACCACTTTGCCACCAGAGAAGCCCACTATTCCCCAGACTCCTCTTATTTTCAAAGTACATGCAAGCCCTCATGCAAATCATCTATTTCAGGGGTTCCTGTGGGTCTCTATTAAGCTTATCAAACTGGGGTTGCCATCACCTCCTTTTCTCAGCTTTTTGAAAATCAGAATGTTTGCCCATCTCTAGGATCCTGATTCTCAATCTGTAAATTCTCAGAAGCTTAGAGGGTAAACTTCACTGAAGCCTGGAGGTCTGGACTCATTTTAAAGGTTAGATGATCTCCTTGCCCACCTAGATGTCATCCTTTCCAATTCTTGAAGAAGAGTGAGAAAGCAAAGCAGGGCTGGGAGGCTCTCTTCCCTCTGATAGCTGTGAACTTCACACTATTGTTCTGGCCAGGATCTGGTTCCTTTCTGCCTCTCCTCTCAGCAGAAGGAGAAGTTGTTTCTGTTGCCTCAGGTTCCAGCTTTTCCTGACACGTGACGCTCCGTGATAATTTCATGAAGTGTATGCCGTATCTTGGACATACCCTTTTATAAGAGAACACTGTGAACAGCAGTAAAGTTTCCTCTGGCCTCTGCCTCCCTTTTCCTTCCCCAATGTAATCGTGAATGATTGTGCTGTCAGAGTTTGCTTTTCCCTTAGATCCTTCTCCCTCTTTAATGAACCACATCCACATTTATGGTCTATAACCAGGAGGCTATAACATATTTCTTTTGAAGTCTTTGAAATCTGCTTTCCGAAAATCCCATGTTTATGCCTAACTGCTGCATATTTAATTTCCTTGCTCATCTGGACTCCTGGGTGAGACTTTCACTTCATTCCAACATCTCCATTCTATCTTCATCCTCAGTAAGATCAGGACGAGTCTTAAGCAGACTGTATCTTCTGGACCAGAGAGTTATCAGCTAGGAAAAGCAAAGTTTTATGAGCCCGTGCATTGCAGTGATAACAGTGGTTATGTAATTTTATTGTAGCAACTACCAGAGGATGCTTATATAATTATTCTCCTTTACCAATGGGGACACGGAAGTTGGCAAGGATAAGCTCCTCGTATGAACTTGGGCAGGTGGTTTCTTTCTGGGACTGAACACGCTTCCCAGCTTCCCTTGAAGTTCAAGCCAGTGGACCGTGAGTGGAAGCAATTCACTCCATTCTAGTCCAACCCATTTTTAAAAAATACCATTTACCCAGCCCACTCACTTTCTTCTTCTACTGGTGCGATGCAGATGCAGGCAGGTCCTGGAAGCCAAATGTGAAATGTGGCAGAGCTAAAAAGATAAAGGAAGCTGAGTTACTGAAGCTGTGTTTGAG
The DNA here is from genome assembly GCF_014754425.2 of Oryx dammah. NCBI lineage: Eukaryota > Metazoa > Chordata > Mammalia > Artiodactyla > Bovidae > Oryx > Oryx dammah. The sequence continues at coordinate 64,022,956 of NW_024070194.1, forward strand.
AAAAGTCTCCCATTAATCAGGAACACCTTTCTGAACGTAAGAAGGAATTTTTCATAAACCATTGAGAGTTAAGATTTTACCCACTACTGCCACCAATGTTACCCTCACTAAAACAGCAGAACAATTAAAGGTACCTGGAATGAAAGTCTATATTTAATTTTAACTTTCCATCTTCAAGTTTCTCCCTTATAAAAGAGGGATGGTAAACATACTATCTCAGTGCTTGCTATGAGAGCTATGTGAGATAACACTGGTCAAGTGCTTGGCAGTGAGCAGTATGCTGGACATTTAGGATCTGCTCAGCAAAAAGTCTGATGCGACTTAGCGACTAAACCACCACCACCAGACCAAATACATGGCAGGACTAATGTTATCACTATGTTGCACTTCCATGGAGCCCTATCTGCCTCTAAAGCTACTCTGTAATCTCCTTACAGAGACTTTATCTTTGTCATTTCCTTGGCTATATATCTGGTATATCATAATACCAGCATGTTTTTTCTAATTAGCCTTCCCTTGCATATACATGCATGTTTTTCTCTGTGATTTCACCCTTAGGTTAGTGCAATCCTACACAGAAGAATGAAAACCTCTTTTTATTGATTATTATGTGTACAATTCATTTATTGCAGATTAACTATACCTTTTCTCTTTCGTCATGATAAAGCTCATGTTGTCAACTGTCCTTCGGGATTCAGGGGAGATTCATGGATACCAAAATCCAGGGATGCGCAAGTCTCATATAAAGTGGCTGTGTGTGTGTATGTGTGCACGCATGCTGTCACTCCAGTCACGTCTGACTCTTGAGACCCTATGGAGTCCCTAGCCTTCCAGGCTGCTCTGGCTATGCGATTCTCCAGGCAAGAGCGCTAGAGTGGGTTCCCATGTCCTCTTCCAGGGGATCTTCTCGACCCAGGGATTGAACCACATCTCTCACATCTCCTGCATTGGCAGGTGAGGTATTCACCACTAGCACCACCTCGGAAGCCTATAAAATGGCATAGTATTTCCATATAACCAATGGAGATACATAATATACTTTAAACCATTTTCTAGATGACTCATAATACCTAACAAAATGTAAGTGCTATGTAAATAGTTGCCAGTATGTGGCAAATTCAAGTTTTGCTTTTTGGAACTTTCTGAAATTAATTTTTCTGAATATTTTCAGAATATATTCCATCAGTATTTTCTATCTGTGGTGGCTTGAATATCCAGATTCAGAACCCACAGATATGGAGGACCAATTGAATTACCTTGGAGATAAAATCTGACTGCTTGGCTAAAATTTTCAAGTGACTTTATTCCAACTTCTGAAACAATCATCCCATTGAAGGCCTAACATAGTCTTTTAGAGTCATGCATCACAAACTTTAATTTATAGACAAATGACCTGGAGATCTTAGCAGAATACAGAATCTGATTCAGTGGAGTTGGGGTGGAGACAGATTTTGCAGAATCAGTCAGCCTGGAGTGACAAGACTCTAGAGTTTTATTTAAAAAAAAATTCATTAACCACCAATTTGGTTGCATTTCATTTAATTCATGCCAGATGATAAACTTATTCTTTGCCAAAGCCCAATAAAGAGGACGCTAAGCCATTCAATAAAGAAGAGAAATTAATAGGTCCTTTGCAGCCCAAATAAGAAAAGTCCATGTAGAAAATAGAATTGTATTTTCGAAAGATTTAGAAAAACAATGTATTATATAAGAAAGTAGAGAAATACTTTAAGAATGAGAAGGGTAAGAGAAAATATTGTCTTTTATTAGCAAAAGTTCTTAAATTCTCAGATTCAGCACACATCAGAATCACCTTAAGGCTGTTTAAAACTTGGACTGGACTTGCCTGGTGGTCCGGTGTTAAGACTCCAAGCTTTTAATGCAGGGGCATGGGTTTCATCCCTGGGTCAGGAAGATCCCTGGAGAAGAAAATGGGAACCCACTCTGGTATTCTTACCTGGAGAATCCCACGGACAGAGAAGTCTGGTGGGATATAGTCCAGGGGGTTGCAAAGAGTTTGACAGAATTTAGCAATTGAACCACCACCACTGGGAACTATGATTCCACATGCCTGCTACCTGGTGCAGCCAAGAAAGACTAAAACGTGGACTGATTATTCTGTGGTCAGATTGCCTGATCCTCTGCGTTTCTTCCAAGTGCCCACATAATGCAGGTGCTGCTCGCTGGTCGGAGGACCATGCTTTAAGAACCTCTGGATGAAAGGATGGGGGAAATTGCTGGCAAATTTTCCCAGAGTCAAGCTATTCTATTTTAGTCCAGACACAGAGAAACCTGGGGACAGAAGAAAGAAAAATGCAGCAAAATAAGAGAAACAGAATCCATTGCGGTCCCTGACAGCTTGAACTACAAACACTTAAGAACATGCCCAGAGTAATTTCAGCATCATTAGGTATCCTTTTAAAGATTTTTTTTTCTTTTGACTAAAGCAAGGATGGAACAATTCAGATTCTTCTTCAAAATGGAGAAAGAAAATGACCTGGAGAAAGTCTGGACTTCTAACTTCTCTACGTAGGAAGTTAGAGAAAAAGACAGAAAAAATAATCACAAAATCTATCTGTCAAGCACCTTGAAAAGAACAGGGCAATGAGTAATAACAAGGATTGCTTTCCAAAGAAAGTGTTCTTTCACATGGTTTTATATTTGGAAAGGACTTTAAAACCACACGGCTCCAGCAACTTATTTTAAAGATAAGAAAACTGACGTACAATGACACTTTTGGCACCCAAGTTCACGCAGCAGATAGAGGTGAGGGTCTTGGTCTCCTGGGTCATTCCTAAAGCAGTTTCGAGTTCTGCTGTTTTCAACTGTAAGGCTCAACTATACCTAGAACTTGAGCCAGTCTGATGATGGAAGACACCTATTGGGAGCCCCAGGGTGCATCGTGGCCAAGTTCAACCCATGTGCAGCATCCTGGGTTCTATTCCCAAGCCCTGTCCTGTATGTTGTATGGCCACTCAGACTCTCCCAGTCACACAGGGCACGGGAGGCAGACAGAGAGCAGGCTGGGTGTCCGGGGGAAGCCTTGCATCATACTGCCCTGTGACAAGACCTCTCATTCCATGTGCGAAATAGACTTCATTGATATCCTGAATAAGACTAATGTTCACAGTCACCCATCTGGCATTAATAAGTGCCTATAATACACAGAGAAGCATCGCTCGACATCTGGGAGTATGAAAGGAGAAAAGGTTTCCTTATCCTTAAGTGCTTACTGGGTCCACTGCTGTATCATCGAAGTTCCCTCATCCCCACATTCGTGCAGAGTACCATCTTTAGCACAATGTGTGCAACGTGACGTGTGTTAGAACTCTTCCAGTCTGACACCTCCAGATTACAGTGCCCACAGGTGAGCCTTGGTGCATAAGATCGTGATCCTTTGGTGAAAACCATGGACTGAGGGCCCCCCATGCCCTTCCCCCAAGTGTCATTTCCCTTTAGGGGATCTCTTTTACTAACATCACCACCACCATCAGCTTGTCATTGTTGTCATTTTGTTGCTAGGTTGTGTCTGACTCTTTATGATACCATGGACTGTAGCCCGCTAGACTCCTCTGTCCATGGAATTCTCCAGGCAAGAATACTGGGGTGGGTTGCCATTCCCTTCTCCAGGGCATCTTCCCCTGGAGGACCAGGTCTCCTGCTTGGCAGGCAATTTCTTTACCACTGAGCCACCTGGGAAGCCCCATCACCATCAGCATCTCCTCTAAATGTTGGATCAGCTGTTCCCCACAGCCTTTTCCTTGGCTCCTGTTGTGCGGTTGATAAAGGCTCTAATATCAGTCACTTTGCCGAGAGCAAGCGGAGGGAAGCAGAAACAGAGGATGGGATGGACATGGGCTGCTTTCCAAAGCACAGCTTCTGAAGTTCACCTGAGCCAGCTAGCCCCCTGAGACTTATAGATGCGTTGCCATTCCAGTCGTAAGCCCAGTAAAGAGGGCCCCTTTCGGGGAAGACTCCTCACAGCCCCCTTTTAATGCTTGGCCTCTTTTTCCCAATTGAGATCGGGTCCTGAGTGGCTCTCCAGAAGTGGCTTCTGTGACAAGACGAATGTTGTTCTGCACAGCCCTGTCCAATTCAGCAGGCACCAGTCAACAGCCAATGAGCTACTGAGCATTCCAAAGGTGGCTTGTGCAACTGATGAAATGAATTCTTGCTGTATATAATTTTAATCACTTTAAATTGTCATATGTGGTCAGTGGTACTACACAATAATACCATTTAAGGCACATTCTATTCTGCATAAGAGTTGGAGGTTAAAGAAGGCTGCGTGCTGAAGAATTGGTGTCTTCGGATTGCGGTACTGGAGAAGACTCTTGAGTCGCTTAGACTGCAAGGAGATCAAACCTGTCAATCCTAATCAACCCTGAATATTCATTGCAAGGGCTGATGCTGAAACTGAAGCTCCAATAATTTGGCCACCTGATGTGAAGAGCTCACTCACTGAAAAAGACCCTGATGTCTGGAAAGACTGAGGGAAAGAAGAGAAGAGGGCAGCAGAGGATGAGATGGTTGGATGGCATCATTGACTCAATGGGCATGAGTCTGAGCAAACTCCGGGAGACAGTGAAAGACAGAGAAGCCTGACGTGCTGCAGTCCCTGGGGTCCCAAAGAGTGGGACATGACTGACTGAAAACCAGCAAAATTCTGCAATATCTTTCAGCCTCACTCAAGTAAAAATGAGTTCTTAGTTCTGAAATGAAAAAATAAAATAAATAGGGCCCTTTTGTGGAGTTGCTTCAGAAAGAAGGGCAGTGAAATATAGTCCATGACCCTAACATGAGCTAGAGGACTGCCATTCGGCAGACCCACAGCCTGGGTAAAAATTAAATGAACCACTAGCTTCATCACTGACAAAAACCTCTAACACACCAACACTTGATTTGGACTGGGGGAAAAAGTCAAGTTGAAATGTTGCAACAGCCACCTTTTTTCAAGTTTCCAGCACTTCCTGATTTCTTTGGTATCAAATGACTCTGCCTGTCACATTCCTGTGACATTAGCACTTCCTGGTTCCATAAATACTGGGCATGGACATTTTGGGATCCCCAAACCAAACAAAGCAAAGCACCAAGGTTTTTGTTTTTAGTAACTTAACCTTTTGAACCTCCTTGTTGTTCATTCCAATGGGTAACAAGGGCGGGACTTAGATCCTCAGATAATCTGAAAAGCAAGGAAGCAACACTTAATTGTGAGAGTTAGAAATTAAATGATTAGTTAAGATCTGTAATTAACATCTGAGCTCTTTAAACCCTTGGTGGTTCAGATGGTAAAGAATCTGCCTGCAATGCAGGAGACCCGGGTTTGTTCCCTGGGTCAGGAAGATCCCTTGGAGGAGGGCATGGGAACCCACTCCAATATTCTTGCCTGAAGAATTCAGATTGCAGAGCATTGAGAAATGCAAGAGGGAAGAGAGAGTAGGCCAGGGCCTCGTGGGCCCCTGGGAGCAATCCAGACCTTCACAAGGAGGGGCCACTGCATGGAGGCAGGAGATGGGATAGGACAGCCTGTGAATTCAACCCAGCCTCTTCAGCCCAAGGCCCATGGGCATAGACATGACTGAGCGACTAACATTTTCACTTTCCTTACACCCTTAACAGTTGTCTTGACCTGAATTATGTCGCCTCTCCCACCCTCTCCCTTCCCTGTGTCTGGCCCCTTGAGCTCCATGCACAAATGTTTAAGAGCTGGTCTTTGGGCTCAGACTGCCTGGAGTTGAAAATTCATCTGAGTATCTGGGTGACCTTGGGCCAGCTACTCAATACTCTGGCTATATTCTCTTTACGTGCTAAATGGGGATGATAACAGCCTCATTCACAGAGTTAAGAAACAGGTGAGTTAATGTCCATAAAACACTTAGAAGAAGGTCTCGTGCATTTGCTATTGTTTACTCGCTGAGTCGTGTCTGAGTCTTCTGTGACTCATTTCTAAACACATTTAAGCAGTCACAATTAGTGACATGAAATTTTTGCTCTGCAGCCCACTGGTTATCGAAACTTCGTCTATGTGCTTCCCTTCTACGGCCTTCTGTTTGTCTTCATTGAAAAAGAACGATACACTTACGCTAAGAGGGCTGTCATGAAGAGCGCAGAAGAGGGTGCTTGTGGAAGTGACATTAGACAGGAAGCTGGTGGATGTTCTCAAAAGTTCAAGGGTGATGGCAGCTGGACTCCCCCAGAGCCTCCGGAGTATCCACGTCCACATCCAAGTCCGCTTTGCAGACTGGAAATCTGATGGGCAGCATGAGAGGCAGACACACCCCACGGCAGCAGGGCAGAATGGGGTACTGACCACAGCCACGCCATCGTGCACTCCTGAAAAGGCATTTCCTGGGTGGAGGAGGTGACCCCAGGTACGTCCCTCTCTGCAACAGGCTGAGGGTCCACTCCGGGTCAGACTGGTTCCTTCCTCCGGCCTGAGCACTCTCTCCCAATGCTGAAATAAGCATTGCCAAAATCTTGCCCCCAAGACCCACTCACACGAGTTGGTGACCAGCACGTTGCTTCCTAGATGCACACAGGCTCACTGGTTATTTCCTGGCCCTACTGACCAGGAAGTCATCTGGTCCCTTTTTACCTTTAGACGTTGATATCATCGTTTGATGCTCACAGGGTAATCTTTTTCCTTCTACTTCTCAGGGACTGCCTTCCAAGTGCCTATAACAAAAAGGCTAGAACAAATATGTGATTGTTTCAGTGCAGCTAGTGATTAAAAGTTATAGTTTCATCCTGAAAGCGTCTGAAGCCATTTTGTCCCTAGGGTGTGTTTATTTGTTTTCTTTGTGTGCCAATGCCTTCTCTTTGATCTTCCAGATCTACACCCTGTCTTCTCCACCCTGCTTCCTGCCCCAGAAGGCTGGTGGATATGGATTCCATCAATGGATTCCCTGACTCCAGGCTTGGCGGAAGGCAGGGAGGGCAGGGAGGAGCTCGGGTTATTTACTACCCTTGGCCCCTTTCTGAGATATTGTTGTTGCCTATTTGCATTGCTCCAGCAAACGTCCCTGCCCCTCTCCGGAAGGTCTCCTCTATTAGTGACTTAAGAATTCCAGACACCACTGGCCCCCGCCCTCCCGTTGTCTCCCCAGTCCTAGTCGTGGTGACTTCTCTGCTGCTATTAACCCCAGGTTACTACCATATTCCTTTGTGCTTCCCCACATTTTCATAAAGGGCCTCTTTGTGAACCAACCTTTGAAATGTCCTAATTCCAGTGAGCCATCTGTTCCTTGTTGCTGTCCTGAATGATGCACTTTGTTTCGGGTCTTAGTGTTTGCAATTTTCCACGTAGATGTATGGAATGTTAACATGTTAAGTAGTGAGCAAATGACCTCACGGCAGAAATACTTCAATGGCGTGGGAGGCAGGGACGCTGGATTCCCGGGCTCAGACCCTGATGGCATCATCCACCAGCCAAAATTGCCACCCACAGCCTCATGCCCCGAGCCACAGCTGCCAGGACACAGGAAATGAATGTCTCACCAGTGCACACGGCCCCTCCAACATCCAAAAGGACCAGTCACAGCCATGAAGAGCAGCAGTAGGAAAATTCACATTCAGTGTATTTTTATTAATTACAGACTCAATTTTTAGTGGTAAAGAGCCCGCCTGCCAATGCAGGAAAAGAGACTTGGGTTCAATCCCTATGTCAGGAAGATCCCCTGGAGGAGGGTGAGGCAACCTACTCCGTTATTCTTGCTTGGAGAATCCCACGGACAGAGGAGCTTAGTGGGCTACAGTCCATAGAGTCTCAAAGAGTCAGACACAATTGAAGTGACTTAGCACACATATACACAAAATTTTTACAGCTAGAAATTTCGTTAAGACCCCCACCTTTCATTTCCCATATAAAGAAACAAGCCCAGTCCTACCAAGCCATTGAGCCTAGATGTTTCACAGACTCTGGTCAGGGACCCAGTTTTCTTTATTTCCAGTCCAGTAACTTCTAGAAGAAGATAGCTACTTCTGAAAATTTAAGAAGCCAGTCTTCCATCAGAGGTTTTTAAACATTTAAGGCATTTCATTTGCTTAATACAGAAACTGTACCAACTTGCTTTCAATTTAGAGTTCCACTAAAACCCATCAAAAAGAAAAAAATAAAGCATGGGAATAAAAAGATTTTTTTCAGATATATCTATTCTGTTAGCACAGATGTGTGTGAAGGTATGTGTATGCCCACATGTGTGTATGTGCCGATGTGCTAACTTGTGTGTATATTTCCTTTTCAGCTTGATCTTGGCTGTCATTAGTTTAGCTTGCTGTAGCCCTAGGCATGTGCCTCTCTTTATGGCTGGTTTAGCATTCACACTTGGGAATCGTGACAGGCTTTTCTAAGCCATGAGGAGCAAGTTGGATATTGGATAGAAAAATTACCCATCAAATCACATTTTCTTGATGTGAGTTAACTTACAAAAAAATTAAGAAGAGTCATTTCTTAAACACGCTGTCTGAAGATAAAAAGGGACTTCAGGCAATGCCAGAATATTGAAATGTAGGTAAAATAGGGAGAATTGGGTTCACCAAAGGCTTGTCATAAGTACTCTGACTTTTAATTCAGATTTTATTTTGGGCGATTTTTAAGAATTGGAAGTTTCATTTTGTCACTTGAGAATGCCAAAAGTGAACATTTTCCATTTTGATGTAATTTTCTTGTTTCGACAAAATCAAGTTTAAAAAGCCAGATGGCATCTACGAAGAAATATTGTACTTCGAAACCCAGGACTTTAGCTAAGCCCAAACTCTGGAGGCCCAAACCCCAAGAATCAAGGAGTGAGATTTCCTTTTGAGCTGTGTCTTGTCTCTGGTGACCTGGAAGACACAGTACCGCGTGGACAAAAAGACTGACTACATTCTACAACAGAAAAAGTGACTCTTAAGAAGAAAAGCCAGGAGGGGACCCAGTTGAAGGGTCTAGAGGCCCCTGTGCATTTTTTCAACTTCCCTCTCAGAGCAGCTGCTGGACTGGGGTCCCAAGGCCTGGGGAGGGGTCAGTGGCTAGATGTCAGGGTTGAGCCAGAGACAGCATCCAGGAGGAAGCTGTGCCTGAAAGCCCACTGGACCGCCCAGAAGGGCTCTGCAGCGGCTGTTCAAGGCAAGTCCAGGTGCAAAGCTGCAGGACCCAAGGCAGGAGTGAAAGTGGTTGTCATGGGGACAGTGGCATCTGGATAAAACACCTGAGTCACTGGAGCACAGAAACCAGGAGGCTTTACCAGGACCTCAGAGGGGCTGTTGGGATGCCTCGCTGCCCCAGAGACAGAGGGCCTCGCTTTGCAAAGCAGTTTTTCTTTGTCTGACAACTTGTATTTGAAAATGGACCTACTTAGAAAGCCAAACTAAAAGAAACTAAGGCACAAAAGGACAGTCTAACGATTTCTTACATATTAGTTTGCAAATGTCTGGGTGGTATCTGAAAGGCAGGAGTGCAACATGCGCTGGGGATGTCCCCCAGGCCGTGCTGTTCAGCTCAGCCTTGTGGAAGACTCCTTGATCTTCTCCTCTTGGGTCAGGGCAGGCCCACCTGGGTGCAGTGGTTTTGCAGCATTAGAAAGAGTTCACATGGTCTGTAACCCTTAAAAATCTGAGGACCCTTCAGAGCAAGAAACATAGATGCCTATGGAAGTTTCATCAAATAGACATTCCTGCCATCACATATCACAGGGAGCCATGTAGCACTCACTGAGGAAGAGACCTCACCCTGAAGGGACTCTGGGGCATAAGAATGGATGAAAGTGCAGCTGTTGTTGGTTTCATTCCTGCCTTCACGACTCCCTTGCCTTTATCTACCCTCTAGTCCCATCCGCAAATGAAGCATTTAAACATCTGCTGATGCCAAGACCCTGGTGAGCCTCACACACGTAAACATGGCTATAATCAGGCATCCAGTCCTCAGTGCTGACCACAACCTGCCATCTGCTATTTTTCCACTTTCCTTGTTTACGTATATTTACTATGCAGCCACCATATTATCTCACTTAAAACATAGATTTAAAAGGTCTGGTGGGTTTGAGCTTCTTTTCCCTCCAAAATTATTGATCTGGGGAGAGGACAAATGACAGGAGAAACTGTCAAGTTGAGCTCCTCAAGGGACAAGACTGATATGTTAAAACAGCCCTAGGTGTTTGCTCCCCTCTCTCAGATGCTGGTTTTGAAAGCCAGCCAACTGGGATTGTGTCTGTCTCCACCATAGACTGGCTGTGAGAACATCTTCCAAGAGCTATTAGACCTTTCCTAGCTTCGGCTTCCTCCTCTAGCCACTGGGGATAAGGAGAGGGTCTAGCTGAGATTGCTGGGAAGGTTAAATGTGTTTGCATCTGTAAACGTGCAGAATGGAGTGGGGCTCAGACTAAGCACTGGGTGTGGGTATGGGTGTTGGTGGTGACTGCACCCTGTATTGGTGTGGGAACTTTCCTGGGTTCCAGGAGCTGAGTTACAAAACCAAACAGGCCTGGAATAAAGGGAACCTTTCCCCTAACACTGGGAAAGCCCTGTCACGCATATTTAGCTTGAAAACTTGTGCCCCTGCAGTAATGCATGTAGACATAGAGAAGAGACTTGTGGGCACAGTGGGGGAAGGAGAGGGTGGGGTGAGCTGAGAGACTAACATTGAAACATTTATATTACCATATGTAAAATAGATAGCCAGTGAGAATTTGCTGTGTGACTCAGGGAACTCAAACCTGGTGCTCTGTGACAACCTAGAGGAGTGGAGTGGTCCTCTCTAGGAAGGTCCAAGAGAGAGGGGACATATGTATACCTATGGCTGATTCATGTTGATGTATGGCAGAAGCCAACACAATATGCAAATAAGTTATCCTCCAATCAAAAATAAGTAAATTAAAAAAAAAATACTGATAGTTTTCAGGGCTCTGCAAGTGACTGTTAAACAAACCTCTCCACTTTCCAGTGTCATCGTCAAGTATCAATGCCTTCTCCTCACTTATGTGCTGACATTTTTCCTTGAGATGTTGAGCCCTCTCTCTAAATAGATCAACAAGGATTCTTTCAGAAATCTGTGTTTATTAATGTACTTTTCTCTTCTGACCCAAATGTTCTTAATCTTGTAAATTAGTAACCAGTGAAGCTGACCACTGCTGATTTTAAATACTTCGTGTTGTTTTTAATGGGTTTTACAGAGCTGGGGTCTGATGAACATACATGTAATAAAAATACATCCTCCTCTTTTGTTTTTTTCCTTAAACACATTTTCCTCATACGATTTGGCAAAAAGGCAGATACTTATAGAGTAAGTTCTTTTGCTGTTTATATTTCTCCTGGCAGAGCTCCAAAGAGCATTTAGCAGTGTATCAATCAGCCAGAATGGGAGCTCCACAGACCACTGCATTTTCCCTACTGCACCTGAGAACTCCAGCTGAATACTCAGCACTCTTGTTGAGCCAAAAATATCTTTTCAGGGTGTATTGAATTCATGGATTGCCTATTCTCACCTTTCCCTTCCAGGTGAAGGCAGAGATTGCTAGTGGGACCTCCTAGCCCTGGGATTGTGGCAAATGGGAACCATTCGCTCCTCTAGACATCGGGAGAAAAATGGTGGCTTGGCTCTTACTCATATTACACCTTAGTGTTCAGCCGAATTGCCAATAAGGGTGTAAGATGAACATAGCCATGAAAATGGGACAGTGTGATTAGTTTATCCTCTCCTTCGTGATGAATTTGAACAGGGGTGGCAGGAGCAAGCTAGACTTGAATGAAACTCAGCTGTTAGGTTTTAAGTAAAAATGGAATAAAAGGATGAAATGGATTTTTGATATTTTAGTACAAGAAAATCCAAAAAGTCAATTTATCTTCCTTTATTAGATTTGCACAGATCTAGGAAATATCATACATTTCAAGTAATAATAGTAGCTTTTCTCTCTGCAAAGATGCTGTGCTTCTAAGTCTTCCCGGGCAAGAACTGCTTCTTGCCTTGTCAGTTCTTCTTGGAGACTCTTTATATAATAAGCTAAACGTGTGAGTCGCCAGCTCTCAATTACACAAGAGAAAGGAACGCTGATCTCAGAGTCACTGAGAACCGGAGTAATTACCTCAAGGAAGATGAAGTCAACAGTGTGCCCGATGCTGGCAGAGAGAGTCTAGAAGGAATAACCACCTTTTGACAGTGTTGACATGTCAGCAAAATTAAACCTGTGGACATGAGCATTTTTTAAATTGGGCTCATTGCCTCTGCTTGTGAAGAGTGTGTGTGGGTGTGGGTGTGGGTGGGTGGGTGTATAATGGCATTTGCATGCAAAGCTATGCTGTGAAAACATAGCTTGGCTTATAAACTGCCCCAAAACAAACTTCTGAGCATAGTATTTCCTTAAAGGTGTATCTTGCATACAAGGAAGGCTCCCATATTTGTATATTTTCTCTGGCTTTGTTTTATTCTTGGAAATCTGAGGAGTCGATTCCCTGGAGCCTATTTATAACGATGCTTCAGGTTCAGCTGCGTGTCCCCTCTGGCTTTCCTCCTAAAGCAGAGAAGCATTTGTACAGAGCACACCAGGTGTTACTTTCATATTCTCAGACGTACTAGAATACATTAACACAAACACTGAATCAAAACATAGCGAAATTAATGATCATTGCCAGGATACCTAGACCAAACTCCTTATTACCACGCAGGGTCTGTGTGCTTTGCATCTCTGTTCTCATTTGATACTGAGATTGGACAATTTGGTACTGATACTAATCAGTATTTTTAACTGTGAGTGGATGTTCACATAAATTACAGACCAGAATTCATCATCTCTTTCAGTCAGCATCATGTCATCCATTTCCTCTGGCTTGTTAGATAATGACATATCCAAAGCCTGGGTTCTTGGGGTTTCATTTTGCTGGCCTGGACCCAAAGAAAACTCACCCTGCTGGCTTGAGCCCCAATTTCATGCCTGGGAGCTAAAGCACATGACAACCGTTCGTCATTCTCATTTCTTACTTTTATTTTTTCCTCTTCTATTTGGAAACCAATCCACCAAAGGAAACTAGTAAAAAGTCTCTTGTAAAACATTAAAGAAACTGAAGCATGTGGGTGTAGCTTTCCTAAAGATGCTGAAGGGCTCAGAGATCCTGGACATTCCGTAGAGCTTTCTAATTGTATCCATGCCAGGCAGCTGTATATGTGCCTCGTCCTTTCAGAGATAAACTACATCCCATGTAGCTCCTGGTAGTTCAGACTGTAAAGAATTTGCCTGCAAACCTAGGTTTGATCCCCTGGTCAGGAAGATCCCCTGGAGAAGGGAATCGCAACCCACTCCAGTATTCTTGCCTGGAGAATTCCATGGACAGAGGAACCTGGTGGGCTACAGTCCATGGGGTTGCAAAGAGTTGGACATGACTGAGCAACTAACACTTCTACTTTCTTTCATGCAGTTAAAACAAAAGCATAATTATCTTTCACGTCCTCTATTATCTGTACTTTCTTTTATTAGGCACTAATACAAATGTTTCTATATAAAATACCATCTTATTGTCTTTTTAATTATACTTTTAGCCATAGTAACCCAGCAAAAGGAAAAGCAGACTTTTTTCAAAATGTATAGATTAGGAAAATAAAATTACTATCAGGTACCTCTGTTCTTCCAGCTTACAAAAACTGCAGAAGTGAACAGAATCGGTTGCCATGAAGAAAGGAATGAAAACAAATACATCTCATTCAAATTTCTGTTACTGGCTCTTTCCCATTCCCCACAAAGGAATGACCAGTTTTATGCTTACAGTAGTAATGGAGGATTGAGAAGGATTCTGTTGATCCACTGGGAAAAATACCAGGGAAGGATCTGATCAGAGCATCTCTCAGAGACCACCTTTCCAGACTCTAGGTCCATCTTTCTGTCCAAGATAAATCCGAACAACAGTCCTGAAAAAGTTCCTAAAAGGCCAGGAACGTGTATTGAATAATAGGTGACCAAAGGCGATACAGAATTCCCTGAATAAAGCAGAAAAAGATTTACTCATCAACAAGGGAGGTAGATATTGCTAAAATTATTGAGTCAAAACGTTGCCCTTTTGTTCACAGAGGAAGCTGGGGAGAGCTCATGGAAGCAGATGGTAATTTCCAAGTTGGGGATGGAGGAAACCCTATGTAAAGAATAACAAATATTCTGGTCTTCCAATGAGTCGAGGATTCAGAATTTTCAGGAGCTTGTCCAATTTCATTGCCCCATAGATCTGCCACTAATTTCTGAGGGTGAAATGAAAAGAATTAACCCATCTAAGACCCCATGAGTAACTGTAAATTAGAGGAACTATTTTAAAACTTGAATGAGGACAAAGAATGAGAGGGTGACCGGGCAGGGGCTTATTTTAGGATCCATCCGTGGTGTTTCTCTGTACCTGCTTCCTCAACCACCCCAATTTTCTCTCCGTTCGATATCTACTCCTAGGCACTAACCGGCAAAAGAGTTAATGTTTGGTGCATTTTCTGAGTTCCCAGGATCCTGACAAAAAGAAGACGCCTACAACAAACCTGTTTGCCTCAGAAATTGCCGCAGGTGTTCCTTCCTACTCTCTCTCTTTTTTTTTTTTCCAGTTTGATTTACTTCAGTTTGAACCAGAAAGTGACTGGTATGCACTTAGTGTGTGCCAAGTTCTGTGCTGGGCACAGTGATTCAAAGATGGGCAGGAGCAAGTCCTGAGCACAGAATGCAGCGGGAGGGGCAGATGGAGAAACCAGCGGTGACTGGGCGTTGGGTGTGAAGCAGTGCTGAGGAGGAGGACGTACAGAGGAAAAGATGACTCTAACTCTGTACCAGGGCATCTGGGAAGGGTCCCCAGAGGACACCAGAAACGTCTTAAAAAGGGAGGTGCAAGGTGCAGAGAGGCAAGGTGAAGAGGCATCCAGAGATGAGAGCGTGGGGAAGGGTGCTCAGGAGGTCCCAAGAACGTGCGGGCTTTAGAAGCTACCAGGAGTTGGATGCGGGTAGGTTTTTGTCTGTGGGAGATGAAAGGGAGAGAAGAGGCTGGAGAGGAGGGCAGAGTCCAGAGCCTCTCTTCACACGACAGACCAAGGAGCTCACAGTAGTCTGTAGGGGATGCAGTGCCGCTAAAGGACTGTAAGCAGAGAAGAGGCACCATCAGCTCTGGGGACCAGTGTAGGGTATGAGCTGGAATCAGCAAAACTAGAGAGTTAGGGGGCTTCAATTTAGTCACTAGGTTGTGTTCAACTCTTTTGCAAACCCATGGACTATAGCCTGCCAGGCTCCTCTGTCCATGCCAATGTAGGAGACAAGGGTTTGATTCCTGGGTGGGGAAGATCCCCTTGGAGAAGGAAACGGCAACCCATTCCAGTATTCTTGCCTGGGAAATCCCATGGAAAGAGGAGCCTGGCGGACTACAGTCCATTGGGTCACAAAAGAGTCAGAAATGACTTAACAACTACACAACAACAACAAAAAGATAGTCCAGTAGACACAAGGTCCCTGCAGTACTCCAGGTGAAGAGGAAGAACATCCAACTGACCAGTCACCAAAAGTCCTTCTGTTGAGCGGAACAGACTGAAGCAAAGGCTCTGCCTTCTGTCTGGCCCTGCTTTCCTTCTCGGAGCAGGGCTGTGATCCTTCAAGCTCCCACAGATTATGCAGGCAGGAAAGGAATCTCTGGTGGTATGGAAAGAAAATGAAAATGGGCTGATTCTCTGGGCTGCAAGTGGTCCCAAAGGCACCTGATGGAATGTGTCCACATGAATGGTGCCTGCCACAGAGTTCCATGGGTGGCAACCCTGGAGGCGAGCAGGGGAGCAGCCCCCCATCACAAAATGGCACTCGAGTCCACATCCTGCCTGACTGGCCAGAGTAAACTCACCTTCCAGGGTCACCTTAGTAAGTGCAGTGTTTTGAGCACTGGCCAATTTAAATCTATAATTCAACTAAAAAGTGAAAGTAAAAAGTTTTTTGAAATTTTCTCTTAATATGATTTTCCCAAGGTTTAGAATCTCCTCATCCATCAACCTCACCACCAAAGTCAAGACCTGAAACAACAGAAAAAAATGCTTCCCTGACTGCTTAAATAATATTTTTTAATACCAGAATTTTCTGCCTCTACTGGTCAACATTTAGAGCTTTAGTTCACCAATATGACGTGAATTAAAGCGGGTTTCATCTGTCAACAAGTGAACAGACCTTTATGGCATGCCTCTTGGGTCTGGATGTTTTCAGTTATGGAAGATTAAGACCTAGTTAGGAGTGGCTTAAGCAACCACAGATACGCCTTATCTCACATAAGAAGTCTGAAGCTGGGCTGGCTCCAAGTTTGGTTAATTGGTAGTAGCTTGACAATGTTGTTCCAGTCCCAGAGTCTCTCTCTTTCTCAGTCTGCCACCAGTGGATCTTAGCCTGTGTTCTCGAGCTGGGCGCCTCATGATGCCAAGGCGGTTGCCACAGATCCAGGCACCACATTGCCCTTTTTAAGGATAACAGTCACAAAAGCATAGAACAGGTCCATTTCTAAACCAGCCGCTAGCAACAAGAATAGGAAGACCTAAGATTGACTTAAAATGATTAAAGTGCACCCTCTGGGCCAGGCTGAGGACTGGCTTTTCTGAAGCAGTGAAAATTAAGGATTGTGTTGGCAAGGAAGAAAGTGTAGTGGCTGATAGATAATCAATTAACAATGTTGTTTGGTTGCCAAGTTCTGCCTGACCTTTTTGTGACCCCAAGGGCTGTAGTCTACCATGCTCTTCTGTCCATGGGATTCTCCAGGCAAGAATACTGTAGTGGGTTGCCTTTCCTTGTCCAGGGGATCTTCCTCACCCAGGGATTGAACTCACATTTCCTGAACTGGCAGGTGGATTCTTTACCACTGAGTCACTTGGGAAGCCCAGTCAATTAAAAATAGTTGCTCCTTTATTCTTAGTACAGGAGACCCATTAGCACACAAGCCCCAGGAGATTCTAGCTGTCAAGAAGCTTGCCTTCTAGTTGAGGGGTAAGGACGCTAGTGGCCAACTTAGAAGAAGAGGGGGCCTTAGCTGTAGAGCTACCAGCCTCAAGAAATGAAGAACATGAGCATCTATCTCTCAGTGGGTGGGTTTTAGTTTCATCAAGTGTATACTAAATATATTAAATATATTTAACATACCCACTTATACAAGATGTTCCCAGCTCATGCCCGATGCTTTGCTTGCTCGTGCTTCCCAGACTGGCCTCCCCTTGGTGACCCCAAGGTTGTCTTTCAGCATCATGGTTTTCTGTAGTTCCCAGCTTGTCGTCTGTCTCATAAAAAGGCCCCCACTGCGTTCCCTCACAGCTACTCCCCAGCTATTCCATGGCTGGGAACCGGGGCCCTTGACCATCCTACAGATGCTGAAAACTACAAGACAAAAGACCTGGAATTGTCCCCAGCCTAGCAGAGGTCCCTTGGCCTCGCCCACTTGGAGATGCCCTGCACAGTGAGAATACTGAATCAGGCTGCGGCAAGCCTGGAGCACCAGCTCCGAGAGCAATTTCAGACACATTACATAAATTGCACCGCCTGTTTAATACCTCAGTTTCACCAGCTGTAAAATAGCAATAAAACACTCTGACGCCTGCAAAGGATCATAAAGGTATTATGAGACCCAAACGAAACGTCATGCATGAAAGCCATCTGAGAGGGACGAGTCAGAGGACAAAGGCACGGAGTTATGGTTCCTCTAGTCCCGGAGCCACAAGCCTGTCATGAGGAGGTGCTCACCCTTGCCAGGGGCCCAGCCTGTCCCCGCCCCCGACCTGTCCATCACCACATGAGCGGCAAGGCTTGAGGGTCCCTCTCAAGATACCATAGCATGGAGGCTTACCCAGCACAGACCTACTTTCTCATGGCTCTGGACACTTGGAGTTCAAGGTCAAGGTGTCAGCAGGGTTGGGGTCTGATGAAGCCTCTCCTCCTGGCTTGAGGACAGCTGCCCTCTCCACCCACACAGCTCGTGTGCAAACAGGAGAGCGATCTCTGGCATCTCTTCCTCTCCTCATGAGGACACCACTCCTATTTGATCAGGGCCCCACCCTTACGACCTCACAGAGCCTTAATTATCCCCTCAATGGGCCCATCTCTGAGGACAGTCATGTTAGGGGTTAGGTCTTCAAACCTGGATTTTAGGGGAGCCCAAGTCTTCTCTAGTGGCTCAGACAGTAAAGAATCTGCCTGCAATGCAGGAGACCTGGGTTCGATCCCTGGGTAGGGGAGATCCCCTAGAGAAAGGAATGGTAACCCTCTCCAGTATTTTTGCCTGGAGAATTCCATGGGCAGAGGAGCCTGGCGGGCTACAGTCCATGGCGTCACAAAGAGCCGGACGTGACTGAGCCACTAACACTAACGCTTTTCAGTTCAGTTCATAACAGACGCCCAGAGGGAGGACCAGCTGACTGAGTCTTTTTAAGGAGCTAGGTGATCTCTGCCCTGTGCTGTGGGCGTTGTCTCTTACAGAGAGTCCTAGCCAAGCCCGTGGGGCTTCTATTTTGACTGCTTCCAGAACAGGAGGACTGCTGACCAGTCAGTATCCATGAATGTAAGTCAACCTGCAGGAGGGTGCTGTGCTTTTAAATGGAAGGAGAGATGTTTTTGTTAATGTCGTTGCTGTTTTATTAATTTGAATACAACCACCTGAGAACATGGGGTAGGAAATGGCAACCCACTCCAGGATTCTTGCCTGGAGAATCCCAAGGACAGAGGAGCCTGGCAGGCTACCGTCCATGGGGTCACTAGGGTTGGTCATGACTGAGTGACTAAACAAGAACCTAAGAAGAGGGCAGTTAATTCCGCCCCAAGGCACACTTCACGGGGCTGGGGAAGGGGGCGGTGGCGCAGGGCTTGGAGTCCTCTGCAGGGAAGTTAGTGACAGAAGCTGAAGGGAGCTTAGAGCCCATCATTCCTGATACGAGGTAGATCTGAAAAGTGGCGGCCTAGCACATCACACCTCTTCAGTCAGGCTCCTGCCAGCAGGGCTGGATGCACAGGTGCAGAGGGAGCGTCAAGTGAGGGAGGTGGAAGAGAGATCGGCTTCACTAGGAGGAGGGCAAGAATACTTAACTACCACATTTCCATTACTTCTTTGTCTCCACAAGCTGGTGAGGCCTGGGGCATTTGGGTTAGATGATCACGGTGCTGGATTTCAAGACCCAGATTGAGGCAAGGGACAAGAAAAAGCAGAAAGGAGGAATTTCAGAAGATGGCTGAGCCTTATCTTCCCAGTATAGGTGGAGATCAGTCCTTCAGATATTGATGCAGAGAGGTTTGAGGTGGACTCTACCGGCCCCATGTCTCTTGGGACAGGACACTCATAGTGTCTAATCAAAGCATAAGGGATTAAGGAGATCAACCAGTTCAAGGACTGTGGCCGAATAAAGGATACAGGGGCCAAGGCTCTCTTCTTCCCTGGAGCAAGGTCAGCAGACTCAGAAGACCAGCTCTAATTTTGACCTTGTTTGTCTGACCAGAGAGGGTAGCCAGTACCTATCAGAGGAAAGATTTAGCAGCTGTATCTACACCCCGTTAGAGATCAGGTGTGGGGACCTTAAACTTTACTGATGCTTTAACGAGGGTGGAAATTTCCTTGGATGGCTCACCTGCTCATGTGAACACCATCTGAAAAAGCCCGTGGGCTCACAGGAGGGGCAGGATGCCAGGAGCAGAGCAGCCCAGTGCCAGGGATGGGGCCTCAGGAACACACTGCCACAGGCACAGAAATCTCCCTAGGCATGGCTCTGTCACCAGAGGAGACAGCCGGAGTGTGCGACAACTTAATCAGAATTGGGCGCGCCAGCCAACAGGGCAGGTGGGACGATGTTTGGAAGTTGATCTTGGAAAAGCCAGAGAGAATAAGCATCTGCCTCTAGATCACTGGAGGATCTTCAGCAGGCAGGCAGGGAGGTTGGACTCTGAATAAAGCTCATGATTTCGAAAGAAAGAAAAAAAAATCTCCATTAAGATCTCCTGCTCACAATCTCTGAATGAGTTCCGATTTATTTCAAGAACACATTTCCCCCCTCCCCCCAGCCCTGAAATAAGTGTGAACCGAACTGTGAAAAACAGACCGTGACCATATTGTTGTCACTAGCAATTCACAGCAACAATCTTCAGTTTCGAATTCTCACCCTCTTTTTCTTTTTTGCATGGAAGGATTTGGAGATCCAAAGAAATCTCCAGCCAAGATGACTCAAAAGATTTCCATGTTGGAAATCCTGATCCTTCTTCTCCCAGCCTGCAGCTCTGCGAGTATCACCCAGGGGTGCTCCCTGAGACATGCTTTGGGAGCAGAGGCCTTCCTTGCCCTGGCTTCTGGAGAGGTCCCTACAACATAACTGAGCCCGTCTCTGCAAAGAGAGGGAACTCCCCAGGGAAGTCAGACCTCAGCAAACCTCCTGCACAAACCAAGCCTGTTCTTTTCCATCACGTCCTCAGCCCATCTGAATGCATTACAAACCACAGAGTTGCAAATTGTACTTGATTATTTATAACCATGAAATAAATGGAATAATGTAGGTCTTGTGAATTTTTTTTTTCAATGACAGATAAGGCAAGGAATAGAAAACCCCCTGGTGCGGCTAAATGATGAATGCATGATGAATTCATAGCCTGCTTGCCTTTGACGACCTTTCTGGAACGAGTGGGAACCAGTTTCCAGGATGCAAAGCCTACATGTAGTTTCCACAACTTTCAGAATTCCTAGCCCTGAGTTCTTTCATAAAACACTGGGGTTCAGAGAAATACATAAATTTTGAAGAAGAACACATATTCGGCCCCCCTCCCACCCACCCACCAACCCGAGGCAGCTCATCTTCTTGTGGCAAAGGCCACAAAATAGCATCCTCTCACCTGATTCTAATTTGGGATAAAGGCAAAAATAATATGCCTAGATATTTACTTCTGAAATCATGCTGGAAGAATACTCTGAGATGAAAGGAAGACTTGTGAGTTGCTATCTGTCATTGGTTTCCCATGATTAAAGGTAGGTACCTATACAACCTGGACAAGCCACATCAAAGCCTTCATTAGGCCAGCAGGTACAGTCCCTAGCGTCTGACTACAGTGAGGCTCTGAAGCTAATATGCTTTCATTTGATAAAAGTCCAGATTCCTGATGAAACAACGAATGGAGACAGCGATGCTGCCCCTCTGTGCTCCTTTCTTTGGATGGACATCTGTCCTTGGTGAAGCTCTGGGTAGCTGGACCACAAAATTCCCATTGCTGTTGTTGGCGTTATGATGACAGCCAACATTTGTTGACTTACACACTCAGCACTGTGTCAAGTACTCCAGCCATGTTAGCTCACGTCATCTTTCCACTGAGAGTGTGAGATGGGTTTTATGGGTAAGGAAGGTGTCTAACATCTCTCAGCAAGGAAGGTACACTGCCAGAGCCCCAGGCCCCACTTACCTAGACTGCGTCCCCATTTCAACTTCCTACTTTCCACTCAGGGAGGGGAAAGGAGAAACCCGGAGCAGACTGGCCTATGAATTCATTCAAGGGTTCTTTCGAAGGGCCCCTAATCAGTGAGGAGTCGTGGAAAAGGCAGATGAGCCTGACTGGAGGCTGCTCTACTTTGGAGCCAAAGCTAAGGGGAAAAAATCACCCATTTGATTCTTCCTGTTCCTAAACCTCATAATCTCTGCAACGAAATCTAAATGAGCTCAAGAACTACTCTGCCTTCCTAAAACATTCATAATCTCATGTGCTGTGCTGTGCTCTGCTCAGTCGTTTCAGGTACGACTCTTTGCAAACCTACGGACTGTAGCCCACAAGGCTCCTCTGTCCATGGGATTCTCCAGGCATGAATACTGGAGTGGGTAGTCATCCCCTCCTCCGGTGGATCTCCCTGATCCAGGGATCGAACCTGGGTCTCCTGCATTTCTGGAGGATTTTTTACCCACTGAGCTACCGGGGAAGCCCTCATAATCCTATCCTGGTCCCCTAAGGGTTATAAAGGACTTCCCTGGTGGCTCAGTGGTAAAGAATCTGTCTGCCAGTGCAGGAGACGCAGGTTTGATCCCTGGGTTGAAGAGATCCCCTGGAGGAAGAAATGGCAACCCACTCCAGTATTCTTGCCTGGGAAATCCCATGGACAGAGGAGCCTGGTGGGCCATGGGGTCACAAAAGAGTCAGACGCAACATAGCAACTCAGCACGCAAGGGTTACAGCAGTGAAGATCTTACACTCCAGCAGAGGGAAAGGGAGAAGCAGTAAATACAAGAAGCTTCCACTCCCACAGCACAAGAGCCGTGTTTGAGAACACCTGCTTTTCATGGGCAGACATGCAAGCTGAAAGTAATCACCTATAAAGTGGATGTCAAGGCTGTGAGCACTGCCAACACTCCTGTCCAACGTGAGCTGACTGGTCACACATATGATGCATGGACCTACCCACCGGGAGAACTCTGTCTCCTAAGCCATGCAAGCACAGCTGGCACAACTCCCCTGAGTGAGTGAGTGAGTGTGTGTGTGTGTGTGTGTGTGTTTAGTCACTCAGTCATGTCCAGCTCTTTGCAATGCCATGGATTGTAGCCACCCAGGCTCCTCTGTCCATGGGATTTTCCAGGCAAGAACACTGGAGTGGGTTCCCATTTCCTTCTCCAGGGGACCTTCCTGACCCAGGGATGGAACTCGAGTCTCCTGCATTGGCAGCTGGATTCTTGACCAGGCTTCATGGTGAAAACCACCCCCACTTTTCAAAGAGACTGTGCTAGAAACTTAGCACCTCTCCTACACCTAGATGTAGGACAGAGTATCCACCAGGCCTCTGCAAACAGCTGTGAAGTCTAAACCCATACAGTGAATTGATGTTGCTGCTGAAACAAGCACACTTAGCACAGGGAACTACTGTGCCTGTGACATTCTCTTTTTAAGCTATTTAAAATTATAATTGCTTTGCAACGTTGTGTCAGTTTCTGCTGTACAACACTGTGAATCAGCCATATGTATACATATATCCCCTCCCTCTAGAACTCCCCTCCCGCCCTCCCACCCCACCTGTCTTGGTCATCACAGAGCCCTGAGCTGAGCTCCCTGTGTTATGCAGCAGCTTCCCACTTGCTATCTAATTTTATACCCAGAAGTGTATATAAGTCAAAGCCACTCTCTCAATTCGCTGCCCCCCCCTTCTCCCCGCATTGCGCTCACAAGTCCATTCTCTATGTCTGTGCCTCTATTCCTGCCCTGCAAATAGGTTCATCGGTACCATTTTTCTAGATTCCGTATGTACGCGTTGCTCTTCAGTGGCCACGAACTCCATGGCTGCACAAGTTGACACGCATCATCTGTACACATCGACACCATCACGCGTCCTGGCATTCCCGAAAGTAAAACGGTCCCCATCTTAATATCTTTCCATACATTTTATTTTCCAGAGTCAGGGAAAGATAAATGGTTGCTAATACAGAATTCAATCGGCAGGTGCCAAGATGCTCCAGTGCTCTCCTCTGCCCAACACTTTGCGTGGGGGGAGGACAGAGAGGTCCGCAGGAAGCAGCCACACCGCGAGGATCCTGATGTCTCTGAAATCTGGACTTTTTTTCCTGTCTTTTATGGCTAACTTTCAGAAGTAATTAGGGCACTCATTTCTAAGCTAATGCCTTCTAATGGTCACTTAATTCTGGACAAACTGCAGAGTAGAATGCTTTTGAAACTAGAATTAATTGTTTAAAAGACATTATTGGGATTAGTCTGGTAAATGGAGAGAGAGAGAAAAAAGATGTTTTACTGAGACATTAAAAATAATGAAGTCCCCTAAAGTCCCAGACCTCGTTTTGTGGGTTTCTTTCTTTCTTTCTCTCTCTCAAAGTAATCAGCCCAGAGAATGAGGCAATACCAGAGACCTTTACACCTGTTTATGAGAGTTCAATGATGTCTCCTATCATCGCATCAAATCAGTCAGGCTAAGAAAGAGAACACACAGAGCAGGAATGGGCTTTGCTGCAATTATTTTTCTCTCCTCTCTCATTTCAAAACATCCATCTGATCACTGCTGTGCTCAGAGTCTCAAGAAAGCCAGTATAAAGCACAAAGGGAATAAGTTGCAATCTTCTACAGCTTCAGGCTACTGAGGGACTAAGGCATGGAAACAGCAAAGAACACTGAGGCAAAGGCTATGACCAAAGTGAAGGGGGACTTCTGTAAGAGCCGATAAAGTGAGAGAATTTTGAGTAGGAAAAAACTGGGCAGGTTTCAAAGCCTTGACATGTATGTGGAGAAGGAAACGAAGGAAATGCTGGTTTCAGGGAACAGCTGGAGCAGAGATCTCGAGGTAGAAAAATTGACAAGGAGCTTAGGTGTATCTGACTGTCCTGGGTGTAAGGTAAGAGGGTGGCCAGAATGGAGGAAACTCCAAACGCTACAGAGTCAGGACATTGGTGTAGGAGAAACCATGAGTCATGAATGGTTTTTGAGTAGAAAACTATATTAATCAAAGTTGTAATTTCAAGTTGTCATGGTGAGTTTCTTTTCTCCCCATAGGAAAGATGAGACAGCTATAATTAAAAGGGAAAGGAAAAAAGAGGGAGACATCCCTGGTGGTCCAGTGGTAAAGAATCTGCCTTTCAGTGCAGGGGACCTGGGCTCAATCCCTGATCGGGGAACTAAGACTCCATATACCTTGGGGCACCTAAACCCGAGCGCCACAACTAAAGAGGTCCACACGCCACAACTAGAGAGCCTGCGTGCCGCAACTACTAAGCCCTTACACTCCAGAACCTACACAACACAACTAGAGAGAAGCCCCCACACGACTATCAGAGACGCTTGTACACTGCGATGAAGACCCAGCACAGCCCATAAAATAGAATAAAAATAAATTTGAAAAAAGAAAGAAAATTGATTTTAAAAAAGAAAAAAAAAAGGATGAAGAATATTGGGAAAAAGGTGGAAAACAGGACTGGGAGCCTCAGTGATACATATTTCTACTTTGTCATGCTGTTTGGGGAAAACATTCATTTTCTTTATCTACCTTGGCATTTCCTGTTTGTTGTTGAGTGTTGACAGTCTTCTCTCTTTAACTTCTTTGCAATATTTAAATATCACTTCAAAACTACATCACTGTACTGGACTTTCATCCTAAGCTTTTGTCCCAAATTTTCAAATGCCAACTTGGCATATGAAGATAGATATGCCATTGATCTTCAAATGCAAGTTTGGCATATGAAGGTAGATATGCAATTGATCTTCAGACTGGACAGAGCCAAATTTCTCTTCTAAAATCTCCCTGATTTATTCTGTCTTCCCATCACTTGACATCACCTCCATCCTCCAAATCACCCAGACAGGAACTACAGAAATTATTTTAGGCTATGCTTCCTCTCAACCCATCAACATGAAACATCTGGTCAAATCCTGTTACAAATCCTCTCTTAATTTCTCTGCATCCACCCCATTCACTTAATCCCCTCTGCTGTGGGCCTGTTTCAAGCCCACTAGCTTCTTATCACCCTTGGAACATCAGATGAAGCTCCTGATTGGTGTCCTTGTCTCCAGTCTCTTCCCTCGCTAATCTATCCTTCAACGTGTGGCCAAAATCACAGATCAGAAGGTGTTAGACTTTTTCTCACAAAACTTTGCTGATCTCTCCACACTGCTACACAGAAAGGCCACCACCTGAATATGACATCCAGCATCTTGGAAGGATCCACCCAAACCTCCATTAAGCCCTCTGTGATTTCTGGATCCCTTGTTCTCCAAGCCTGGACCTTTTCCTCCAGATTTACCTGTTGAACTCCTGCTGATTTTTCAAGTCCTAACTCATAGGTTGCTCTTGTTTTTTAGTTGCTAAGTTGTATCTGACTCTTTTGCAACCCCATGGATTATAGCCTACCAGACTCCTTTGTCCATGGATTTCCCAGGCACGAATACTGGAGTGGGTTGCCATTTCCTTGTCCAAGGGATCTTCCTGAACCAGGGATTGAACCTGCGTCTCCAGCACTGGCAGGCGGATTCTTTACCGCTGGCCCACTGGGGAAGCCCAGCTCTTAGGTTACTGCTGCTGTAAAACCTCTCTGATTTCCCTAGGACAGATGAATAAATGGCTACTACCTCTTCATGTGCATGCATGCATGTGTGCACACACACTCAAACACACACACACATATACAAACACACAAGTTCCTCAAGTGTCCTATTCCTGTTATTTATTATTAAATGTGTTTCCCAATTTTAAACTCCTTGAGTATAGGGTCATGTTACATCCATAGTATGTTCCCTACGATCTAGCATAATGGCTTGCAAATAATGGACTCAGAGAATGAATGTAGATTTGATTTATCCTTGAATTTCTTCCCAAGCAATAAAATTTCTGTAATTATAAGATTTCTGACCAGGGACCAAATCAGCCAATTAAAATAGAAATTGTATCATTACCTGTTTATTAAGTAATTTGGGCCTTAAGTTCTTAATGGTTAATCAAATACGTCTTGGGTCTTAACTATATATTCTAATAAATAATTTATTCATATACTCATTAAACAAATAGTTATTAAACATTGGCTTTGCTCCTAGGACTGTTCTAGGTGCTTCAGATATGGTAATGAACAAATGAACTAGTTCAGTTGCATCTAGTTTAATTTCTAGTGGGAAACTGATGTTTAAAACTGGATAGAAATACATAGGGGGATGAAGATAAAACAGAGGAATAAGATACTTGGGTATCTTATTGGGTAGTCAGTTACTTGGGTAGTCAGTGAAATCTCTCCAAGGAGATGACATTTCATCCTACAAACCCAGGTGCCTGCAGCAATAAGGGTACATATTAGTGACTGCAAGGAACACCAGGCTTTTATTTTGTATATAAGTGAATTCCTGGATCAGAAGCAACACTGTGCATTAGACCTTAATGATAGTTTCCTTCCTAAGATGGAAAGGCTGCCACTGATTTACTGCTGTCTACTCATACCCTCTGGAGAAGGCAATGGCATCCCACTCCAGTACTCTTGCCTGGAAAATCCTATGGACAGAGGAGCCTGGTAGGCTGCATTCCATGGGGTTGCACAGAGTCGGACATGACTGAAGTGACTTAGCACCCATACCCTCACCCTAGGAATATACTGTATCAGGGTTACTGATGCTGATAAGTCTCTTAGGGAGGGCAGTATCAGATAAACTCTACTGACGAAATGCGCAAGCTGCTGAAGCTATGCTGAGCCTCACCTCTGTCACCAGGGTCACTTTGCTCATACACTCATGGAGGAGTCTAAAATAGCTGGACAATGAGGTTGGCTACTATCTACAAGGATTGTTGTTCTTTAGTCGCTCAGTGGAGTCTGACTCTTGGTGAACCCAGGGGCTGTAGCCCGTCGGGCTCCTCTGCTTATGGGACTTGCCGGACAAGAATACTGGAGTTGGTTGCCATTTTCTTCTCCAGGGGATCTTCCCGACCCAGAGATCCAACCCACATCTCCTGCCTTGGCAGGCAGATTCCCTACCTTTGAGCCACGTGGGAAGCCCCCATCCATAGAGATAACTCATCTTGAAAATCTAACAGCCAAGACATATTTCTGCCATGGAATCCTTTCACATTTGTGTGCATCAAGCATATCTCAGTCTGAACCCATTCCAGCAGGTCCATCCACAAGACAGCCTCCCTCCCTCACCGCCTGGCGAGCCCCTCAGTATCTTTCCTCCATGTATCCAACTATAGAGCCACGTCATTACCTATCCCCAGAGCAGAAGCTGGTACAGATTCTGATCTCAGGCTCTCGCTCTTTTCTGACAGTGTGGCTTTGAGATATTCCTATTCAGTTATTTGTGCTGGAAAAACTTCCTTTCTCCCCTCCCCTCAGGACCACCTGTGATAAATGCAGCTGTAATAACACAGCAGTCCCTCCCCAGTGGGACCGGCACACTTGCACATAGCAGAGCCATCTGGAAACCAGGCTTAAAGATGATGCCTCTGCAGCCATCTTTCCATGGGACCTCCTAGAGGGTTGCAGGGCAGATTCAGGAGGGTGTGGCAGAGGAGGGGGGGAGTTACCCTGGGAATGTGAGCCATGTGCTTATACAACTGACTTGTACCCTCATAACCTGCTGATTTCTGCCTCACAGACATTGCTTCCATGTGCTGAAGGCCTGCTGGGGATGTCTGATTTTCTGGCAACAGGAATCAGATAATGCTCAGATAATTCTTACTCCATCATGGGCAATGTGAGTCACATGGTGGCTTGGAGTTTGTGACACTAAAGCCGGGTATAGAAAAGCTTTCTTCCAAAAGAAGAATATGTTCTTCAAAATATGTTTTCCTCCCCAATTCTGGTGATATCCTATTACATGCTTTGTATGTCATGTGGGCATTTTATTTTTTAAGACTCTTAAAGCACCAGCAATACGTGAACCGTGAACTTCCAGACGTTCAAGCTGGTTTTAGAAAAGGCAGAGGAACCAGAGATCAAATTGCCAACATCTGCTGGATCATGGAAAAAGAAAGAGAGTTCCAGAAAAACATCCACTTCTGCTTTATTAACTATGCAAAAGCCTTTGACTTTGTGGATCACAATAAACTGTGGGAAATTCTGAAAGAAATGGGAATACCAGACCACCTGACCTGCCTCTTGAGAAACCTATATGTAGGTCAGGAAGCAACAGTTAGAACTGGACATGGAACAACAGACTGGTTCCAAATAGGAAAAGGAGTACGTCAAGGCTGTATATTGTCACCCTGCTTATATACACAGTACCTCATGAGAAACGCTGGGCTGGAAGAAGCACAAGCTGGAATCAAGATTGCCGGGAGAAATATCAATAACCTCAGATATGTAGATGACACCACCCTTATGGCAGAAAGTGAAGAGGAACTAAAAAGCCTCTTGATGAAAGTGAAAGAAGAGAGTGAAAAAGTTGGCTTAAAGCTCAACATTCAGAAAACAAAGATCATGGCATCCGGTCCCATCACTTCATGGCAAATAGATAGGGAAACAGTGGAAACAGTGTCAGACCATTCTGGGGGGCTCCAAAATCACTGCAGATGGTGATTGATTGCAGCCATGAAATTAAGACGCTTACTCCTTGGAAGGAAAGTTATGACCAAGCTAGATAGCATATTGAAAAGCAGAGACATTACTTTGCCAACAAAGGTCCATCTAGTCAAGGCTATGGTTTTTCCAGTGGTCATGTATGGATGTGAGAGTTGGACTGTGAAGAAAGCTGAGCGCCAAAGAATTGGTGCTTTTGAACTGTGGTGTTGGAGAAGACTCTTGAGCATCCCTTGGACTGCAAGGAGATCCAACCAGTCCATTCTAAAGGAGATCAGTCCTGGACATTCTTTGGAAGGACTGATGCTAAAGCAGAAACTCCAATACTTTGGCCACCTCATGTGAAGAGTTGACTCATTGGAAAACACTCTGATGCTGGGAGGGATTAGGGGCAGGAGGAGAAGGGGATGACAGAGGATGAGATGGCCGGATGGCATCACTGACTCAATGGACGTGAGTTTGAGTGAACTCAGGGAGTTGGTGATGGACAGGGAGGCCTGGCATGCTGCGATTCATAGGGTCACAAAGAGTAGGACATGACTGAGCGACTGAACTGAACTGAAAGCACCAGAATTCTGCTAGGCCAGGAGAATTGAATAAGTGGCTCATCCTCAGCTTGCACTGACCAGAGATCATCATTTTTCTGTAGCTTCCCCCCAGTCTTGTAATTTACCTTGTATTAATAAATGGATTAGAGTGGAGCATGCAGACATTGTATATATTATCTCTCAGACCCAAAGAGGCTCCCACTTAGTGATATGAAGTCCAAGTACAGTTTTTTCAGGAGCACCTAGAAGTTAGCAGTCACCATAATGTCACTAAAGTGATTCTGCCTATATTTTCAAGATATCTACCTTAGATCTTCTGGTTTGCATGTGTCTTACAGGAACATCATGACCTGACCTGCAGTGGACAGCTGCAGAAAGAAAGGATTCTGACTCCACCTGGCTGTGTGTAAGTTCAGACTTAGAGGTGGAGAAATGACAGGCACCGTGTTGGAACAGGAAATGAGCCAGCATAGCCCAAAGCAAAGGGTAGTGCTAAGCGGAATTAAGACATTAACGGCCATTGGAGGGTTCATCTTTAAGTGTATTTGAATAATCTTAACTCCACAGAGTCCAACAGGAATGGGAAATGTTAGTAGGCATTCTAGTCGCCCCAATTCCCTAGTAACTCATTATCAAATACTAGCTCATCCAAACTCCAGGAGCAGAGGGACCATAAACATCTTTTATGAGAAGCTTTTTCTTTGATCCGTTCAGGTGAGACAGATGAATCCTCGAGTCCTTGTTCCAAGAAAGCTCTCTAACTGCTGAGACTAGACTTGGTTTCATCAATAAATGAGCTGTTAAAATCGATTTCTCCTCATTGAAAGGCACTTCATTCACAAACATCCTCTGCCACATGGAGACCGTTTTAGTCCACAGTCTGGGCTGTTCCAAATGGAACTCTTTCACCACAAGCATGCCTTTCAGAACTCTTATTGGTGGTGTCAGTGTGTAAAATCCTATTTTTCCACAGATTCACAGTACCTCCAACAGTACCTCCAACTTGAATGTCAGTCAGGGTTTCAGGGTTCTTTCATCCTTAAAAACAAAACTTGTGAGTTTAGAAACCCTTGCAGCCCCCACCAGTGAACTGTTTGGGAAAGGTGTGTGTGTGTGTGTGTGTGTGTGTGTGTGTGTGTGTGTGTGTGTGGTAGTTGCTCAGTTGTGTCTGACTCTGCGACCCTATAGACTACAGCCCGCCAAGCTCCTCTGTCCATGGAATTCTCCAGGCCAGAATACTGGAGTGAGTTGCCATTCCCTTCTCCAGGAGATCTACCCAACCCAGGGATCAAACTCAGGTCTCCCACATTGCAGGTGGATTCTTTACCGTCTGAGCCACCGGGGAAGACCTCTGTTTGGGAAGGATAAATATCACTTAAGGAAAGACAATTTGTGATTGTCTTCTCAGTATCCCATGATAGCACGAGTCAGTGTACCACATGAGTGAGAGAACATTTACTCTGTTACTCCCATTCTCGGGGAGGAAAACACCTCTGCCAGAATAACATTGGTCATATTTTTGGAAATCAGGGAAATGTATAAAAATTCAGCTTAAAAAAAAAATGTGTGGGCTGTCAAATACCGTCTCCATTCTTTTGACAGACAGGCAAGAGCAAGAAATTAACAAGCTGGCACAGCGTTAGGATACCTCTGCAGGGGGAACTGCCGATGGACACCATCTCCCTGTCCCAATTTTGCTGTCTGTCTCTTTTGTTTCCCTCTGAAACTCAAAGAGGGAACCTATGACAATGTGCAAATTCAATGGTGAGCACATTTGAAAAGATGTCTGGGATCAACCTATTGTGAAATAAATATAATTATGGATAGCTTCCTGAAAGTGCCTGACAAGAAATGTTTAAATTTCCAAGATGGTTAATACTGTTCAGACTCAGCAAACTCCTTGCTGAACTCCTGGTCCACTATCTCCCTCCTCCACAGTCCAAGGTGGATGCTCCTCTTCTCTACTTCACACCCCCAAAGTGGTCTCTATTTGTCTGTACCTAGTTCTATACGTTTCTTGTGACATCTGCTGGTATTTCCATTTAAAATAAGAAGATCATTGTAATTTCCAACCATGTCTCTTCTCATTTGGAGATGTGAGCCATTTTACAGTGCCTTATCCATGAAGGCTAGGATTTGTTTGGCTTCCATGTGAAACATCTTGGTTTAGGAAAATGCCTTTTGTTTTTTGCAGAAATACTTGAAAACAGTCCAGGGTAGGGAGCTCAGCACTGGGATAGGCATGGGACAATGAGGCATTCTTATTTACTTCACCTTTTGCTTTTTCTCAAACTGTTTACAATAAGAAAGCGAGGCAAGCTTTTGTTCCTTAGAAACTGAGAAGGAAAGAAGAAAAATGATTATCCTCTACAGATAATGGGTGGTCAGCAATTATATAAAAATGGAACAAACATTCAGAAGGGCCAAGCTATTCTATCAGCACAGCTGCACAATGACAACCATATGCTCTGGCCTGAGGGGTTAACTATTACACTGAAACTGATTAGAGTAGTTTATCTTCATGGAAAACAGCTCCATCTGAACAGATCATTACCCGCAATAGGTAAACATCAATGGGTTAAGAGCTTGCTTTATGTACTTCCAACTATGCTCAGAATATTATCCAAGAATTGATTATCCAATCA
Organism: Oryx dammah; assembly: GCF_014754425.2. Lineage (NCBI taxonomy): Eukaryota > Metazoa > Chordata > Mammalia > Artiodactyla > Bovidae > Oryx > Oryx dammah. The sequence goes on from NW_024070194.1 coordinate 64,055,079, forward strand.
GACTTGAATTCACACACTAACATTAAGGAAATGTTTTAATAGCATGAGGTTCTAAACAGCTGAAAGGATTAGAAAAAAGGCAGTAGACTGTCCAAGAAAGGTTCCCATTTTGTTGGAACCCCATGTTAGAGAGATAGAGCCCTAAAAACGTTAGGTCACAGTTCTCAGTGGACGGGAGAGATGGACAGAACTGTCTGGGTGACTTTTTCAGTCTGTCCACCAACCTCATGCTTGCTCTCTTCAATTCCAATGTGTTTCCATAAGATTAAGCTAGTGTATGTGACTGTGTGTGCATATGTGTCCACATGTGTGCACAGGTCAGTCTTTTTTCCACTGTTTTTATTCTTTATCCAGAATTAGAAAATGCCATGTGTGGATCCAAATGGGAAGTGGCTTCTTTTCTCCTGCATCGATTAACTGATTCCTCCATTCATTCAATGGCATTTATTGAGATATTGTCTTAGGTGTTGGGATATATTGGTAAATGAGACATAGAAAGGCACTTAATAAATGGTATAAATAAATGTAAACTCATCTCAAACCTAAACTAGGATGTAAAGAAGGACAGACCATCCCTAAAGTAATCTGCCTGATGAGAAAGTGGTAAAGATGATGATTATGTTCATTATTAGTAATAGCATGATGCTTGTGCAGTAATTTTACATGCATAGTATTTCAATTGTTTAAAACTATTATCATGTGGTATGCCATCTGTCTGCATTATATATATATATATATATATAATTATATATATATATATATATATATATATATCAGTTTGTAGTGACTTATGAGACTAACTATTGTACCGTGTATATGTGTGATCTTCCTGAGTAGGTTGTAAATTCCACAAAGGCAGATCGTGTGCTTTTCATTTATTTATTAGCTGACTTTTTAAATTTACTTTTTAATTGGAGGAAAATTGCTTTACAATGTTGTGTTGGCCTCTGCCTTACAGCAATGCAAATCAGCCGTAATTATCCGTATATCACCTCCCTCCCGTCCTCCCAGCCCAGCCCTCTAGGTCATCACGGAGCGTCAAGCTGGGCCCCCTGTTTTATGTAATAACTTTTCCCAACCATCTATTTTACGCATGGTAGTGTGTATAGGTTGATGCTGCTTTCTCCGTTCATCCCACCCTTTCCTTCCCCCACTGTGGGGGGGATTAGTCCGTTCTCTCTATCTCCGTCTCTGTCCCTTCCTGCAACTAGGTTCATCTTTACCAATTTCTAGATTCCATATATATCCATTAATGTATGATATTCGTTTTTCTCTTTCTGATTTACTTCACTCTGTGTAAGAGGCTATAGGTTCATCCACCTCTTTTCATTTCTTGATTTTTCCTAATGACTATCAATGTGCTGGGGTTAAAGTAGGTAGTAAAATATTGCCTCTCATTTATACAAATCTTAATAGTTTCCAAACGCTTTTATAGATTATCTCATTTGATTTTTATAATATCTTGTTAGTGAATTCCAATGATGAGAAAGGAGAAGTTCGACGAGAATACATTATTTATTTATTCAAGATCACATAATTAGTTAGAAGCCAAGTCCTTTGTCTTTTGGCTTTCTCTTTTGCTTAATGCTTTTTTTTTTTTTTTTTTCATTGTACCATGTGGCTTCTCATGTGGCTGTGTGTATCGGATTTTTCAGGCACATGTCAGATATATATCAAATATCTATTTATATACTGTGAGGAATGAACTCATTTTGGGAAATTAGGGATGCAAGCAGAGAAGATTAGATTGCCTGATAACTCAAATCAAGCTGCTTATCTTCGGGTAGCCAAGATGGTCTGAGAATTCTGTGAGCAAAGGCAGAGATGTGACTGCATCACAGCTGTGGTTCAGGGGGACTGATGAGCTGAGGCCATTCACAGAATAAGTCATGAACACCCAGAGTCAAATGCAGATGAGTCTCTGTCATCAAAGAACGCACTTGGGGGCACGGCAGGAAACAAAGGGCTGTGGGAATGATAACAGGGCCAGAGTGAAGGAGTTGCCCCAGCCTGCATCCCAGCCTTGCTCTTCATGCCTTCTCCCTGCTTTTCTGAAAATGAATGCCAATGCCATTCCAGGGCTTTCTTCATTTGTGTTGCAGGTCTTGACATAGAATATATTAGTCTGTCCACAGAAGTATGTAGCTTGTGTCTGATTATCAAGCAAGAGATATAAAAACAATTAAAGCCACCACCAGCCCTAGAACTCGATGGGGGGTCGGGACACAAACTGTTTCTACTGTTTCTGAACATCACATGGTTCCAGCCAGACTCAGCCTTGTTTGTTGCAAATGCATGTCCAGAAAAATCAATCAGGGATTCATGTCCTGCTTTTCTACAATTTAGCAGCAAGCATCAAACAGCAGCAATGTCAGCCATGAGACATAACTTTTAAGCTAGTTTCGGCTATGCCCTATAAAGTTTTTTTTTTTCCCTCAAATCCATAAGGTCACAAAGACCTTCTCCTTCAATAACATAGCTTAGATGTACAAATTAAAATTCCATTTCTTGCATCCTTTCCATTCATAAGATGCAATTAAAGTAGAGGATCTAATATACTCTGATGTATATTAGATGTTGGCAAGGACCTTAATCTTTATTTGCCTGAATGGGTGCTGCCAAAATAGCTCTTTCATTTATTAAAGCCATTTGTGATCACCACCAACTTTGAGCTGAATGGCATCCCAAGGCCAGTATGTTCATTCTTCCACTTGTTTCAAGAAGCAAAAACCACTAGGTGAGCCATCAACTGATTGCATGCTAAGTCGTTTTAGTCGCATCCGACTCTTTGTGAACCCATTGACTGTAGCCCACCAGGCTCCTCTTTTCATGGGGATTCTCCAGTCAAGAGTACTGGAGTTGTCATGCCCTCCTCCAGGGGATCTTCCCAACCCAGGGATCGAACCCTCATCTCTTACATTTCCTGCATTGACAGGCGGGTTCTGCACCACTATCTCCACCTGGGAAGCCTGTGCCAGTTTTTTATATTAGCATCTTTATCTCCATATTGAAACAAAATACACAATAGTGAAAACTGTTGCTTTTTTATTTTTTGCAGGAAACTGCCCTCAGCCAGAAAACTCTTTTCTTGTCAATTTAGCAAAAGTACATTGTAACTAACTTTTAAATAAGGTACCCCCAAGCTCTGGCCCCAGCACATTTTTCTAATCTTTGATCACACAATGTCTTGCCTAACCTGTTGGCTATATCCATAGATCAAAGAAGTAGAAATGAAGAATAAGTGTTTAACAGGGGACCAGATCTCTTCCCTAGCTTCCTTTTCAGTCATCTCATGAACAAACTGTGTGAACAAGATAACATCTGAAGATAGATCACAAGAAGCTGACAAGCTTGCACGCAGTGGAGGGATGCTGACGATGTTGACCCCTATCTCAACGAGTAACTAACTAGGCGTACATCCCTGTTTCTCTTTAACAACTGTCATGGCTGAGCAGAATCTTCGGAGCTGGTTTTGGAGGACATGAGTCCACCTCCTCCTGATATTGCCAGCTTTCTGATCAAAAGCACCTTTCCTTGCTACAAACACTTGCATCTCTTTGTGTTGATTTTTGAGCAGCAAGAAGCCGGACCTGAGTTTAGTAACAGTAAGCCTCTACAGAACATGTAAAACTGTGCCAGCAGTGACAGGGAGATTGTTCTGCAGGTTTAGCCTTTTGTTTGGCTGCCAGTGGCAATACACCCTCAGAAATCAAGCTGGGCTGTCCTGGGAGTAACAGAAGCTCACCTGGCCACCCCACCTTGGGCTGCTGGTCACTGCAGGCTAGGAATCACAGAAGGCAGCCTCTGTGGTAGGAGGCAGGCCCCGGGAAGAAAGCTCATGGTTTCACTTTGTGGGAGGTGAGAGAATGCACGCTGATTTTCCTCTGTTTGTCAGGCCCCACCACACAAATTGGGCTTCCCCTGTGGTTCAGCTGGTAAAGAATCTGCCTGCAATGCTGGAGACCTGGGTTCAATCCCTGGGTTAGGAAGATCCCCTGGAGAAGGGAACAGCTAGCCACTCCAGTATTCTGGCCTGGAGAATTCCATGGACTCTATAGTCCATGGGGTCGCAAAGAGTTGGACATGACTGAGCAACTTTGACTTTCACACAAATTATCTCATTTATTTCCCACAAGCGTGTGAACTAGGTATTAACCCACTGTGTAGATGAAACAACCAAGGATCTGAAAGTAGCTTGACCCAAGTTCAGAGAGCTATTAAGCTACGAAACCAGGCTTTCAACACAAGTCTGGCTTACTCTGGAGTCTCTTTCTACTTTAACAGTTTTCATGTAAACTCAGTAAGATCTCTAAGTCATAGAAGTGCACTTATATACATAATACAGAAGCAGAATGACAACTCTAAAATAGCCCGAATAAGTACAGTGTGAAAATACAAATAACAAAGTGGAGAAATACACAGTCTTCCAACCATTATCTTAGATAGTTAGAGGGGGGAGAAAACTCCTTTTTGATTATTTTATCTATAGGCTTCCCAGGTGGAACTAGTGGTAAAGAACCCACCTGCCAATGCAGGTTAGATGAAAGAGAAATGGATTTGATCCCTAGGTAGGGAAGATCCCAGGAGGAAGGCATGGCAACAAGCTCCAGTATTCTTGCCTGGAAAATCCCATCGTGTCTGACTCTTTGTGATCCTGTGAACTGTAGCCCGCCAGACTTCTCAGTCCATGAGATTCTCCAGGCAAGAATACTGGAGTGGGTTGCCATTCCCTTCTCCAGGGGATCTTCCTGACCCAGGAATCGAACCTGGGTCTCATGAATTGCAGGCAGATCCTTTACCATCTGAGCCGTTAGGGAAGCCCATGGATAGATAGCTAGATAGAGATGATATACATGTCTATAGATACCGATATAGGCTCCGAATGGCAGGTTTGGAGAATGATAACAAAAGTACTATGTTAAGGGTGGAAACTGGAAAACACAGTCCATTGGAATCCTGCCCTTGATGGCAATCCCCTAAACATCTGCCTAAAGTGGAATCCGTGTGATGACCCAAGTAGAAACTGCCCAGCTTCTGTGTATGTTCGTGTGTATGCTCAATTGTGTCTGACTCTTTGTGACCCCATAGGCTGTGGCCCACCAGGCTCCTCTGCCCATGGGATTTTCCCAGGCAGGTATACTGGAGTGGGTTGCCAGCAGGATCCTCTATGATCCACCTCCCATGGAAATAAAAGCTAAAATAAACAAATGGGATCCAATTAAAATTAAAAGCTTCTGCACAACAAAGGAAACTATAAGCAAGGTGAAAAGACAGCCTTCGGAATGGGAGAAAATAATAGCAAATGAAGCAACTGATAAACAACTAATCTCAAAAATATACAAGCAACTTATGCAGCTCAATTCCAGAAAAATAAATGACCCAATCAAAAAATGGGCCAAAGAACTAAATAGACATTTCTCCAAAGAAGACATACGGATGGCTAACAAACACATGAAAAGATGCTCAAAATCACTCATTATCAGAGAAATGCAAATCAAGACCACAATGAGGTACCATTTCATACCAGTCAGAATGGCTGTGATCCAAAAGTCTGCAAGCAATAAATGCTGGAGAAGGTGTGCAGAAAAGGAAACCCTCTTACACTGTTGGTGGGAATGCAAACTAGTACAGCCACTATGGAGAACAGTGTGGAGATTTCTTAAAAAACTACAAATAGAACTGCCTTATGACCCAGCAATCCCACTGCTGGGCATACACACAGAGGAAACCAGAATTGAAAGAGACACATGTACCCCAATGTTCATCGCAGCACTGTTTATAATAGCCAGGACATGGAAACAACCTAGATGTCCATCAGCAGATGAATGGATAAGAAAGCTGTGGTACATATACACTATGGAGTATTACTCAGCCATTAAAAAGAATACATTTGAATCAGTTCTAATGAGGTGGGTGAAACTGGAGCCTATTATACAGAGTGAAGTAAGCCAGAAAGAAAAACACCAATACAGTATACTAACACATATATATGGAATTTAGAAAGATGGTAATGATAACCCTATATGCGAGACAGCAAAAGAGACAGATGTAAAGAACAGACTTTTGGACTCTGTGGGAGAGGGAGAGGGTGGGATGATTTGGGAGAATGGCATTGAAACATGTATACTATCATGTAAGAAATGAATCACTAGTCTAGGTTCCATACAGGATACAGGATGCTTGCGGCTGGTGCACTGGGATGACCCAGAGAGACGATATGGGGAGGGTGGTGGGAGGGGGTTCAGGGTTGGGAACTCATGTACACCTGTGGTGGATTCATGTCAATGTATGGCAAAACCAATACAGTATTGTAAAGTAAAAAAATAAAATTTAAATTAAAATAAATAAATAAATGCTAAAATAAAGAAAGAATTTGTTGATTCAATTCCCTCCTAAAAATTAATCATACAGAAAATCTATCAGATTATCTGTTTTAACAACAGAGGTCATGTCTAATTTATCTTTATTTTTTATTTATTTTTAAAAAAATTGTGGGAAGTCACATAATATAAAATATACTCTTTGAACCATTTAAAACTGTATATTTCAGTGTCACTAAGTACATTCACATTTTTGTGAAACTCTCACCATCTTCCATCTCCTGAATTCTTCACTTTCCTAAAAGGAAACTCTGTGTCCATTAAACACTCAGTCCCCATTCCTCCTCCCTTCCCCTCCCTCCACTCCCCCGCTCCCCCCGCTCCCCCACCCCCGCCTCTGAAGGTATCTTGTTGTGGTGGCTGTTTATTAAGTGTCGGGTTTAGAAAGGAACATCAGCCGTGTGAAACCTACCCTTCAAGAACTGGCATCATGTTAGCTGACTTGGCCAGTCAAGCCTTCACTGGAAGCTTGCCATTTAATTGGGACTAGAGCAAGGACACAGCCCATTTCCGCAGCCAAGGGCTTAACAGTCTGGCTCAGGGAAAATAACTTATTTTTTTTAAGTGTATACTACACAGAAGGGGCTTCCCAAGTGGCTCAGGGGTAAAGAATCTGCCTGCCAATGCGGGAGATGCAGGTTCGATCCCTGGGTCAGGAAGATTTCTTGGAGAAGGAAATGGCAACCCACTCCAGTATTTTTGCCTGGAAAATCCCATGGATAGAAGAGCCTGGCAGGCTACAGTCCACAGGGTCACAAAGAGTCGGACAAGAGTGAGCACTCACATACACAGTGATACTACACTGTGATACCAAAAAAGTGTGACTGAGATCTCAGTCTACAGAGAATTTATTATGCTTGGGACATCTTCTTAGTTCACAAGGATTCTTCTTTCTGATGTCTAGATCTTTCTCCAGAGAAAGCAGATATGTCTCTACAAGACACCCATCCTCTTGGCTCTAAGCCCTTCATGCAGGACTGGACCATTGGGCAACCAAAGCTAAACTGGCTCTATCAGATTCTTCTCTGTGGGAAGTCAGAATTTCCCAAGTGTCTCCTTGCAGCTGAATACTGTTGGCATTGATACTCAAGAGAGGAAGTTTGTGCTGTTTGGTCCCTGAAGTCACTAGAGCTGCCCTTCTTTCTTCCCTTCTGAAGTTTTATTTGTTCACTTTTTCCTGGAATTCTATTATATCCTTTCAATGAATTCCTTCTCTTGATTTCCTCAGAGGTGGTTTCTACTAAGTGCAACCAAACGAAATTTCAGCACTTCAGAAGTACAGCTAGATGACTCTAAGAATCAGCATAGCCAGAACTAAGTGAGCTGAAACTGGAAAGAAAGCAGATATGCAAAGCTGGATATAGAAAGAAACATTGTTTTGTACAGTAGAGTGAAACAAAGCGACTCAAAGTGAAGGAGTGGGCTAAATGACATGGAAAACATAGCATGGAATCAGCTGGGAGACTGGGAGTGAGGAGGAGAGCTCTGTTGCCAGGGGAACCATGGGCTCCATCCCAACAGTCAAGAGAAGATAATTGTGATGGAGGAGGCTGGCCAGATACCTAGGTAAAATTTAAGGGTTTCTTTTTTTGTTGTTGTCCCTTTGATCTGGGACTTTATGAAGCAACATTCCATTTTACAGGTTCATGTCACAGTAAATTTGTGCAGTGGCTTGGCATATCATAGCACTGATATGGCTATATGAAAGGACATTTAACAAGGAACATCTTAAATAGAACTTCAAATCTCATGCATTTCGAGGGATGAGTGACCCTGGTGGCTGTCACAGGACAGCTAAACCCCACCTACAACATGGGATTACCTGGGGTTTGGCCAAGGCCTTCCACGCTATGATGGCTAGACCTGCCCAAGGACTGGTTGAGGCAGTCATGATCAAATGCAACATCCCTTTGGCAGGAGAGATCTCCTGGAGCCATACCCTGACACAATTGGGGGAGATTACTTGATTTGAGTTTTTTATTTTGGGAGATGCAGACCAAGCTCTTTGTTGGCCCTTGGGGGTGGGTGGGTCCAGCCCATCTCAGTGTCAGCATGAGGAAGTGGTCCATACAGGAACAGCAAATGTGACTTCACAGCCCATCATGGGTCTGGCTTCCTCAGATCCTCATCCACAGCTGCAGCTTCTGGATTCAGTTCCCTAGACCTGTCAGCCCAGAGAAGCGTGTGAGGCTTTTATCAATTTTACTTATTTAACATAGTGAAAGCAAAGTTAAATATATTTTGCTTAAAAAATTTAGTTCCAAAGTCCAGTTTTCCTGAACCAAGTTCATACATATAAAAATCCCAAGAAATCAGAATGCAGTGTGGTTTTTTGGCTAAATCTGTTTCCATCGCATCTTCTATTCAATGTCTTCCAATATGTCCTTTGAACCCTTCCAGTAAATTTTCTTAGCGAGAGGTGTCAGAGACTAAAAGGTAATTTTGAGAGTGATGACTGAATGTATTTGACCAATTGGATCTTCTTCAATTAAAAGCTGAGGCTGATGTAGTAAATCGGTACAGTTTACTTTGGAGAACAGTGTAGAGGGCAGTATGGAGGTTACTTAAAAAACTAAGAATGGAGCTACCATATGACCCAGCAACACCACTCCTAGCTATATATCCAGAGAAAACATAATTCAAAAAGACACATGCACCCCAGTGCTCATTGTAGCTCTATTCATAGTAGCCAGGGCATAGAAGCAACCTAAATGTTCATCAGCAGAGGAATGGATAAAGATGTGGTACATACATACGGTGAACTATTAGTCATAAAAAGGAATGAAATTGTGCCATTAACAGAGATGCGGATAGACCTAGAGACCGTCACACAGAGTGAAATAAGTCAGAAAGAGAAAAACAAATAGTAGTATCAAATAAAATTGCTTATATGTGGAATTTAGAAAATGGTACAAGTGAATTTACTTGCAAAGCAGAGATAGAAACACAGATGTAGAGAACAAATGTATGAATACCAAGGGGGTAAGGAGCATGGGGCGAACTGGGAGATTGGGATTGACATATATCTAACACTATATATATATAACAGATAACTAATGAGAACCGACTGTGTATTGCACAGAGAACTCTACTCAGTGCTCTCTGGTGACCTAAATGGGAAGGAAATCCAAAACAGAGGGATATATGTATACATATAGCTGATTCAATTTGCTGTACAGCAGAAACTAACATAACATTGTAAAGCAACTATAGTCCAATGAAAATCTTTTTAAAAAGCCCATGACTTCCCAAATTTTACCATATGAGAACAAATTATGCCTCCAGAAATCTTGACATTGGCTATCAAAATCTAATAGTATTAGTAATTTGCTTCAGGGCTCACTGACCCAGGAAGTAAATGCTGTCCTTAAAAAATGATTTCTCACCATGCTAAAAGCATTTAGAGAAGTGGTTAATTCTCAAAATGATAAGCAACTATTTTCATTTCAGTAGGTTCCTATAATTATAATTTTCATTGAGGACTATGGTTTAGTTCTATAACTTTAAGCGCTAAATAAACAGCATACCCTAAACTTCAGTCCAGACTCTGTCCTGGCCCAAAGGAAACTGATGAACAATTTTTCATTTGCACTTTTTCTTTTTGTCAGAGTCCTAAGTGAAGCACAGAAATATCCCCAGAAAATCCATCCTCTTGGTATTTGCAACATGGCAGGAAGTTCTGAAAGTCTTCTGAGAGCAGGTTAGGGAAGTTCTATGATATTTCCTGCCTACTGTAGGATATTTATCCCAACCCAAACCTTGTTTTTTAAAAAGATTCATTTATTCCTAGTTTTGGGTTTCACACTGGGCTTTTCCACTGACCACAGAAATGCAGCAATAATCTTTGCTTGAGCCTCTGCAGAAAATATTAGACATCTGAAGCAGAATCTTGAATTATAACAGCTCTTAAGTAACCAGTTCATCTTAATAACAAGTCTCCCCCACAAACTTTCCAAAACCATTCCAAGGCATTTGGAGCCTGTCTTTTCATATTGTTGCTTTGAGAACAAAATGAGTTTCTCTTGCAAGATTAATTAAAACGGACATGTTGTAGAAGCACAAACAAAACTAGAATTTCTTCACTATAAATGCTTATCATGACAACATTTGCTATAATGTCAGTCTGACATCTTGCTTTATTTCTTTAAATATGAAAAACAAATAAGGGAGGAAGACTTGCAGTAAAAGAAAAAAAATTATGTCAACCCCATTTCTTATCACAAACATAAAGGAATAAGGGTTAAGAGTTCTCTCTTCTCTCCAGTTGGATAAAAGTTGCACTAGAAAAAACAAAGAGACAAATTTGGCATTAATAAGATTATTAGCAATAATCAATACAGAGAGAAATGCTTTCCGAAGACCAGTGTTTGGCAAATTTGTTGTTTTTCAGTTGTTAAGTCTTGTCTGACTCTTTGCAACCCCATGGTCTGCATCATGCCAGACTTCCTTGTCCTTCACTATCTCTTGGAGTTTGCTCAAACTCATGTGACTGAGTTGGTAATGCTATCTAAACATCTCATCCTCTGCTGCCCTCTTCCCCTTTTGCCTTCTGTCTTTCCCAGCATTAGGGTCTTTTTCAGTGAATCAGCTCTTCATGTCAGGTGGCCAAAGTATTGGAGCTTCAGCTATAGCATCAGTCCCTCCAATGAATATTCAGGGTTGATTTCCTTTAGAATTGAGTGGTTTGATCTCCTTGCTGTCCAAGGGACTCTCAAGAGTCTTCTCCAGCATGACAATTTGAAAGCATCAGTTTTTCAGCCCTCGGCCTTTTTTATGGTCCAACTCTCACATCCATACATGACTATTGGAAAAACCACAGCTTTGTCTATAATGACCTTTGTTGGCAAAGTGATGTCTTTGCTTTTTAATATGCTGTCTAGGTTTGTCATAGCTCTCCTTCCAAGAAGCCAGCATCATCTAATTTCATGGCTGCAGTCACCACTTGCAGTGATTTTGGAGCCCAAGAAAAGAAAATCTGCCACTGCTTCTACTTTGTCCCTTTCTATTTGCCATGAAGTGATGGGACCTGATGCCCTGATCTTAGCTTTTTTAATGTTGAGTTTTATGCCAGCTTTTTCACTCTCCTTTTTCACCCTCATCAAGAGACTCTTTAGTCCCTCTTCACTTTCTGCCATAAGAGTGGTATCATCGGCGTATCTGAGACTCCAGCATGTGACTTATCCAGCCCGACATTTTGCATGATGTACTCTGCATTTAAGTTAAATAAACAGGGTGACAATATACAGCCTTATCATACTCATTTGGCAAATAATCGCAAACAATACAAAATAAGTGCATGGATATGTATAACTGAAACACATTGCTGAACATCTGAAAGCAACACAACATTGTTCATCAACTAGACTCCAATATAGAATAAAAATTTTAAAGTAAGTCCTTCTAATAACTTACCTGCAGAGTAAGAGATAAGAATATGAGGCACGTCATAAAAGAAATAAGGTATAATAAGTTCTTTCTGAAAATGGACTTGATTTTTGAAGTGAGGATGATTGAAAAAGACTTAGGGAAGGAAAGAAGAAAGTCTTCCAATTTGAGTATTATGTGCAAAGTCAAGGAGAAACTGACTTGAGGAGGAAGATGGTAAGTTCCTTGGGAATGGAAATGTTGGGAGGGGTGCAGTGTCTCCCCCATGCAGAGTCTGATAGAGTTGGAAACATGGAACTGGAACTCAGGGGCCTTCTGGGCTGGAGATGGAGGCAGCAGAGGGCAGGGTGGGGCATTAAAGGAAGTCGTGGTCAGAGTTGAGCCCATTCAGGAAACTGAAGGAGGGGCTTGCTAAAGACAGATACCTGCAATTTTCCAGAGTTGAACAGGGGAAGCGTTTCATGAGAAACACAAAGAAAAGGAGAAAGAGAAACAAGGAGGGAGTGGTATCGTGAAAGACAAAAGAAGGACCTACTACAGTGAGAGTGTAGACAGCAGCGACAAGTGTTCTGGGGGAGTAAGATCTGAGTGTGTGGGGTCTTCAGACCCTGTGGCCTTACGCCTGCAGTGCTCTTAGAAGGCGGAGAAGGCAATGGCACCCCACTCCAGTGCTCTTGCCTGGAAAATCCCATGGAAGGAGGAGCCTGGTGGGCAGCAGTCCATGGGGTCTCAAAGAGTCGGACACAACTGAGCGACTTCACTTTCACTTTTCACTTTCATGCATTGGAGAAGGAAATGGCAACCCACTCCAGTGTTCCTGTCTGGAGAATCCCAGGGATGGGGGAGCCTGGTGGGCTGCCGTCTCTGGGGTCGTACAGAGTTGGACACGACTGAAGCGACTTAGCACAGCAGCAGCAGCAGCTGTTATAAGGAAACAAAGACCAAGGAAAATTAAAGCACTTGTTAATCATACAGCCAGTTAGGAGGGAGCCAAGACCAGAACTTAGATCCTGGACTTCTTGCTATGCTGTCTCTGCTCTGTCAGCCTGCACCTTGGGTTAATGGAACCCTGTTTCGCCAAAGGAAAAATGTAGGAGATCAGGTTTAGCAAGATAAGTCCAGGTGATGCTGAAAAGATACTAAAGTAGGGGTTTTAAATGTTATTCTAAGGAATGAGGATTCACTAAAGAACTTTGAGCAGGAGAGTCTTCCTAATCAAAGAGGTATTGGGGAAATATTTATGTGGTAGTTTTCAGATGAACTGTCAATATTTTGCTCAGATCAGTCTTAGATTAAACAATTATGAATTAATTGCTTCCCTAAATGATTTATACTGAATAAAATGCCTTAATTTTATCACAAATTAATAATGATAAGAAAGGGAAAATCTCAATTTTAAAGTCATCTATTGCTTAGCTCTATCATACCACCTAAGAAATATCTAGAAATAAAACGAAAGGTCCAACGATATTTGAAATCACCCTAGTCTTTAGGTAAAAGCCTGATTTGGCCTAAGTCCACTATAGCCCACCCCTACATACATCCATAACTCTCCTAAGACTAATGATTAATGCCATATGGTGATAGCTTATTTTACACGATCCCTCCCTTTTCCTTCTGTACATGTGCATCTGTTAGAAAGAAGAATAAAAGCATATTCTTATACCTTTGGAAGAATGCCTTAGGAAAAATGCCCTGCACACAGGGCAGACTTTGTCTAAAGGGGCTGCCCTCCATGAGCAGATTGCTCTGGTTCCAGTCAAAGCCCTGGATGAGCTCTGCCAGTTTCTCCTCTCTCCACTCAGATCTTCACAGCTTTGAGATTCTCCAAAGTCAAGATAATGGTCTGCCTCATTGAGGGGCAATACACTGATGGGTAGAAATTGACCTGACACTCCGAAAACCCCAAGGTCCCATGGTTCCCGAAGTCTGATTAGCTGGTTCATTGCAAGACGAACATCAAGCACTGGAACATAGGGGGGGAAATGCCACAAATAGTGCTTCAAATTGATTTTAGGGTCACGGCCATCTGCACTTCTGACCCTGACTTTGACCCCCCTCACATCTCACTTTCCATCTCTGCTGCTATCCTGACTGTCCACGCTCTGAGCAGAGAGGACACCCGCTTTACATGTGCTTGGGCTGAACACCGCCGTGGGATTGTTGCCGGGCAACAGCAGCCAGAACAATTTGTTTGGGGAGCATTTTGAGAATGATTGCACTTGCGGGTTGGGGTGGGTTGGTAGTGTGTCGTCGTTCTTTTTTTTCTTCCTGTGGTACCTATTCCTGGATGTTGTAAATATTCATCTGAATTTTGCATAGATGAGGGGAAAACGTTATTTAAATGAGCTTGGGAGGGTAATTTGCTCGGGTGCATCACTACACTCTTTTATGTTTTGCAGGCAGTCTGCTGCAGAAGGGGAAAAGCCATTTTGTGACCATTATTGACACAGATGACAATGCTGTGCTGGCTTGTTCCAGTTGCATGCAACAATGGCAGCAGAAGAAGATGCAGTTTAATGAAGGCATTTAGCAAATTGTTGGTAAATGGTGGGGATACAAGGGCCCCAGCGAAGTCATCAGGCACATTTCCTCTCTAATGTGGCTGCAGTTACTCTCCTGGCCTCCCCGCTCCTCCTCTCCGAGAGGCAGACTTCCTCTTCCTCTCCTTTCCACGCTGGAATACAGCACTTGGCTAAACCCAAGAGAGCTGATTTGAAAGGTAATGGGAAGAAACAGTTCCTTTCCAAAGGAATCTGGCAGCCTTAAAGATCTGCAGCGCACCGATTTCAGATGAATCTGTCGGGGAGGAATTGCAAATAACTTAGAAAATCATCAGTGTCAATATTGCCCACATCCCTGGAATATTAATATGTACACACACCCACGCACCCCCCTGGAGATGCGTTTATTTCACAATTCACAAATGGTAAAGAAACCTTTCCTGAATTTCTTTTCCTTAGGGACTTGGGGAGCCAGGAGTAAATTGTGATTCTTCCAAATGCTTCCCCATATGACTTAAATACTCCCATTAAAGTGAATTTCCTCGGTCTACACACATTCTGTTGGTCTTAGTGACCACCTTCCTGACTCATGAAAGAGAAACTCTCCTTGAGGCTGCTATGCCCCTCTCTCGGCTGTGACTTAGTCAGGAGCCTCTGACCCTATGTGACGGAATTCGAGGTTGTAACACCAGCCAAACACAGCAGTTGTGTTTAGGGCTCAGTGAGTTACAAACTCCATCTCTCCATCCGCAGGGACGTGTCTGTGGATGTAAGACAGGCCTCTGGGCCATCTGACCATGTGAGCCCCTAAGTTGTGGGCTTCTGGTCCAAACTGTGTTCAAGTAGATATTCCTTCTAAAGGAGTCCCATCCCAGGGCTATCATCCCAGATCTTCTAGCTTATTTTTTAAGCTGTCTTATACAGGAGGCAGCTTTTGGCCAAGAATTCAGTAAAACTCTTTCTGGTTCATGGTTACCTCAAGAACAAGTCAAAGATGAAGTTCCATTTTGGGTGAGAGCACTCAAATAGGAGCCTCCACGTTGTTCTCCATAAAGTTACCGTGTGTTGTGGTGCAGTTGTTCAGTAGTGTCCGACTCTTTGTGAGCCCACGGACTGCCATATGATCCAGTAATCCCACTCTAGGCATATATCCAGAGAAAAAGCTAATTCAAAAAGATACATGCATCCCAATGTTCATAGCAGCACTGTTTACAAGAGCCAAGATGTGGAAGCAACCTAAGTGTTCATTGACAGATGAATAGATAAAGAAGATGTGGCTAAACATATACAGTGGAGTATTACCCAGCCATCAAAAAAAAAAATGAAATAATACCATTTGCAGCAACTTGGATGGACCTAGAGATTATCATACTAAGCAAAGTAAGTAAGACTGAGAAAGACAAATATCATATGATATTGCTTATATGTGGAATCTGAAAAAAAAGATACAAATGAGCTTATTTATAAATCAGAAATAGACACACAGACATAGAAAGCAAACTCATGGTTAGCAAAGGAGAAAGGTGGTGTGGGGTATAAATTGGGATTCACATACACACTATGAAATATAAAATAAATATCAAGTACCTACTGTATAGCACTGTGAAGAAAGCTGAGCGCTGAAGAATTGATGCCTTTGAACTGTGGTGTTGGAGAAGACTCTTGAGAGTCCCTTGGACTGCAAGGAGATCCAACCAGTCCATCCTAAAGGAGATCAGTCCTGGGTGTTCACTGGAAGGACTGATGCTACAGCTGAAGCTCCAGTACTTCGGCCACGTCATGTGAAGAGTTGACTCATTGGAAAAGACTCTGATGCTGGGAGGGATTAGGGGCAGGAGGAGAAGGGGACGACAGAGGATGAGATGGCTGGATGACAGCACCAACTCGATGGACATGAGTCTGAGTAAACTCCAGGAGTTGGTGATGGACAGGGAGGCCTGGCGTGCTGCAATTTATGGGGTCGCAAAGAGTCGGACAGGACTAAGCAACTGAACTGAACTGAACCACACAGTACAAAGAATTATACTCAAATTTAATAATAACCTATAAGGGAAAAGAATCTGAAAAATAATATATATATTCTTATATAAATATATATATGACTGAATCGCTCTGGTGTACACCTTGAAACTAACACAATACTGTAAATCAAATATACTTCAGTTTAAAAGAAACACAAACTGGGGTCAAAGGTCGATAGTAAAGAGGATAGAGATGTAGTGGAAAACAAATTCAAAAGTGAATACATTGTTTACCATTCATCAAGGCATCCAGTGCTGGGTTAGAACACCAGGTCCCTCAAAAGTTTCCATCTGGACACTGCCTTCAAGACGACCTTGAAAGCCCACAACTTCCATGAAAGTGAAAGTGAAAAGAGTCGTGTCCGACTCTTTGTGACCCCATGGACTATAGAGTCCATGGAATTTTCCAGGACTGAATACTGGAGTGGGTAGCCTTTCCCCTCTCCAGTGGATCTTTCCTACTCAGGAATTGAACCAGGATCTTCTGCATTGCAGGTGGATTCTTTACCAACTGAGCTATCAGGCAAGCCTCCGCAACTTCCATATTTCCACCAAACCTGTTTGTTGAGCACGTGTTAGGTGCAAGCCATGTTCATAGGTCTTGCATAGGCTACTGGATGGTAAAATGCAGACTCTCCCCTCAAGATTGCAGCACAGGCTTTCTCATGGCTTTGGTGGGAGAGATTCAGCCTCAGGCAACAGCACCTCCATCAATCCAGCACTGCGATACAGCACCCAGCCCCTCAGAGAGGACGTCTGTCTCCAGCAATGACCTGCAGCCCCCTTTGCTTCTACTCCCCTTTGAAAGATATCCTTTATCTCCTGATTCAAAGTTTACCTCCGGGAACAACCCTTCTCTTTTGCTCACACCTCTAGGCGAAGAGCGTGTGTCACAAATGCCACAGCCATATTTAGACGTGTCTGGTGTTCAGCTCCACTGAGCCCGCCCCCAAGTTACCTTTTCCATGGCAATTACTCATGAAATCTGAACACGCCTGCAAATTAGTGTTAGGTTGCTTTCATTTCCCAATTAAATGCCCACCTGCTAGTATACAATTCTGGTTTGGCATGGTCAGCGTTTTCCCCTTCAGCTTTTAGGACGAATAAAAAAAAAGGTACCCACCTTCTTTACACAGAGAATAATTATTGTGCAGAGCTGTCCACCTAAGGCAATAATGCAACATGCACTGAGTGTATTCGAAGAAGAGCTGGACAAGGATGACGAAAGTTCCACGGTATAAACATTAGACAGACAGGTGGATGGGTCTGTATAGACCATATGGCCCCCTTCTGCCTTGAAACATACAGAATTATATTTTGTGAAAATCCCTTCAAGAACTGTGTCTAAACAGTAAATTATGGCAAAGAAAATTCTCGTGATGCCTTAGCCGTGTCCATTATTTCGATGTCGATTTTGTATTTCTGGGGATATGTTTTCAAGATAAAGCTAACACACTTGTCGTAGCATAAATGAGGTGGCGGAGGGTAAGGAGAGAGACAGGGAGGAGGAATTCTGTCTTGTTTTCTCAAGAGAAATGGATATATTCTTGACTAACTCGTAGACGAGGAAAACGCTCGTACCCCAGTGCAGCCCCTGGAAGAAGCAACCACTGTGATGCGAATCCAATGTTCCAAGCTGAACGACAGACACAAAACTCACCAGATAATGAGAAACAGTGTCATTTCTGGAAAACATTAGAGAATATTTTTCTCCCCCTCAGGAAGGCAGAGCATATGATTCCCATTCTCACATTATGACAGAAACGCTGCGTGCTCTGTATGTGGAGGATTGCCGCCTGAAACTCCGAGAGCCCATACTTGATGAGGAGCTTCAAACATGCTTCTTCAAGCCCAGTTTAATTGACACCCTGGTTGACAAGATAACACAGTTTTGACAGCAACTCTGCACTAAAAGCATTTCTCTTCCGATTTTCAAGAAGTTCTCCCCCAGAGGTTGGGATATGAGAAATCCATAGCCTTTCCGAGCAACTTAGTCTGAGCTGTTGAATCATGGCTGGTGTTTGGTGAGACCACTCCAGCCTAAGAACAGCAGGAAGGTCCTTTGCATCGTGACAAAATGGTACTTTTCTGTCTCACTCACCTCTGGCCACACACGGGCAGAATGGCCTGCCCCTCTAATCCTCATGCTCCATCCCAGGGGACCCTAGAGGTTACTCCTTTGTGCCTGAGGCCTCTCAGGTACTCAGTGGCACCCTCCATGGCCCTTTGATCTAGCTTCTTGCTGAGATGCCTCTAGTCGCTACTGACACTCAACTTGTCACAGTGATGCCAGCAGCCTGATCCTTCCACCAGCACCTTAAGTGTCCAGGGCCACTGTGGTACTTCCGAGGTGGCACCAGAGCCTGCAGTGCTTATGGAAATGCACCAACCCAGAAATACCTGTGTGGCTACTGGGGCAAAGGCCCTTGCTGGAGCTGTGTCACGTCCCAGCAACAAGCTGGAAGGGAGAGCATTCCCTCCGTCCACACTGGCGCTACGCTCTCATGCCAGCCAGGAGGCCGTGGCTCCTCGCATGTGATATAGGGATCTCAGGGAAACAGCACTTGTCTGTGACGTTGAGGTCTTTGTTGTTACTTCCTCTTCCTAGGGCTGCTGTCTGAGTCCTTGGGGGTTTGGGTGAAAGATATTAGAGAGACAGTTGTTACAGGGCCCTTAATCACGTTCTTCCACGTACCTCAATACATACTCAGGCTGAGACCTTCCCCAGGAGGATTCCCCGTCGTCATGCAACTAGACACCTAGCAGAGTGATATCAGCACCCTCAGGACACTGTCACCAAACTGGGCCCCATGTCACAGTGCTAAGAATTGAACAGAACAGTATTTCTATATACCCTTGAATTTACTTTTATATAAACTAATACCAAATCTCCAGCAAGAAAGTCTAGCAGGTGTTAGATGATTCTACTGCAAGTAAAAAAAGAGATTCCATGAATCCGTAAAGAGGAATAATTTCACTTTTTCTTCTGTTCTCTTGTCATGGATGAGACTATGGGAGAGTGTCAGGAGGTAGCCCATCCCTCTGAAGTTTGGGAGAATCGCATTGTTTACAACAAAGAGAAGAGCAAGTAAAATATACTAATACTAAACATCAAAAAAGCAAAGGAGCTAATCAGATAGTCTTTTCAATCTTTTCTCTACTCTGCCAGCAAAACTAATTTAGGTGATAACTACAAGACATCATACTAACCTTGGCCAGCAAATAAAAATTAGGCATTTAACCAACCCTTTTAGCTATATAAGGCCAAGTAATTGGTTTGATTCACTTTTTCCCACCAACAAGACTGATTCATAGATTGCCTTGGTTGGTTGGCATTTGATAAACACACTAACGGGAGACTCCAGAAGGAAGTCATCACCAGCCTCCCTTTAAAAATATCCTTTCTTTTTTAATGCATCAAATACAATAAAAATAATTTTGTAGGCAATGTTATATGTTTTCTCAGTTCATTTAATCATGCAATCCATATGGCTCAAAAATAAGGAACATGTTTATAACCTTTAAAGGAATATGATATCCTTCTAAACTTTTTAAAAACTTCTTCTAAGCTTCTTTCTAAAAGTTCAAGTCTGGGTAAAAGATAATGCTTTTCAACTATTTCTCATTATGAAAATGCCAACAGTACAAACCTACTTGTTATATTTTATAGCTTAGACTTACTGAAGCTACACAAGATGACTGCAATCGATATTTGTGAGAAGACCAAAGTGAGAAATCCATCTTTTAGACCCTGAAAACTGAAAAAGGGTACTGTGCCCCTCTCCATAAACAACCTAAAATGCTACCCATCAGGGTTCATTCTGAGGTTAGAAATCTGCCAGTTTCAGAGGGAGATAAGCATCTCCTTCAAGAATTTTAGCCTTTTCACCATTTCCTTGTATCACTTAACAAAACAAATACAGTCAGCCAATACACCCCCGAGAAAAGTATCGGTGTATTGCCTTTTCAGTTTCTTGTGAATTCGAAGCCATCAAAGACATAATTAAAACACTTCCACAAAAAGAAAGCCCAGCCTGAGACAGCTTCAATCCACAATCCCTGTCTCTTCAGAACCTGTAATTACTCCATGTACTCAGTGCACAAAATAAGAATTGCTTATAATTTGGGGACCACGCTTTCTCTTATATGTGTAAAGAAACACTTGTGTCAAATGATACCCCATTTTACAGAATGTCAGCTCTTGGTGGCTCAGTGGTAAAGAATCTGCCTGCCATGCAGGAGACACAGGAGACATGGGTTCGACTCCTGGGTCAGGAAGTTCCCCTGGAGAAGGAAATGGCAAACCACTCCAGCATTCTTGCCTGGAGAATCACATGGACGGAGGAGCCTGACGGGCTAGAGTCCGTGGGATCACAAACAGTCGAACACAGCTGAGCAACAAGACGACAACAACAAAGGTCTTCCTGCACTAAAAGATGACAGCGCTTGGCTACCTGGATGTGGACCCGGGATGGGACAATTACAATGAATGTAACAGAAACTCACACCCTTTTATAAACTACCTCAAGAGATAACAATAATTTTAATTTTTCTGACACCCTAGCTTATGGGTCTAAAATATATGCTTTTAGAAGACAAGGACTGCAGAACCCCAGCGACAAAGTGTGGTAGTTACCCAAAGGTTGGGAATTCCCTGGGTAATTCGTCTATCAGAAAAGGAGCATCAGGACTTCCCTAGCAGTCCAGTGGTTAAGATTTTGCCTTCCAAGGCAGGGGCTGTGGGGTGGATTCGTGGTTGGGGAACTAAAATCCCACATGCCTCAACAGCCAGTAAACCAAAACCTAAAACAGAAGCAATATTGTAACAAATTCAATAAAGACTTTTAAAACAGTACACATTAAAAAAATTTTTTTTAAAATAAGGAGCATCATCTGTATTTGGCAAATCTGCACCAAACAGTGCCTTCTCAGATTTCTCACCATTTCCAATTTACCCTGAATTATGGGCTATACTCTAGGGTCAATGGAGGTAGTAGTTCACTTGTCTCTGAGGGGGTCTGGTGAAGCACAGAGGTAGAGAGGGTGGATTTCTTGTAGAGATCCCTCTGTGTATATCCTGATAGAGTGAAGGGGTTGAAGAAGGAAAACACACACACACACACACACAAGCATTTGTGCTCATTCACTCCCCTTAAGACATCAAAGCACCCACCAGAGCGCTCATTTTGTGCTAAATACTGTGATAGATGCTTAAGACGAGAAGCCTTCAAATGCGCTTTACAACCAGGGGCTGGCACACATCCATCATTGGTTGAGTCTCTCATTTCTCAGCTACTCTCTGATGCCTAAGTGTGAAAAAGTCAGTATGCCTGAATTGAATTTTTAGATCGCTTTACGTCAATACACATTTGTTTGTTTTCTAAATCAACAACAAATACAACATAAATACTTGGGCTGCTCAGTTGTGCAGCCTTGCCTGCTGCCTGCTGCTGAAACGGGGTTCAGCTTGCTAACTCGTGGATTAAGCCTCATTCCATGAAGAGGAGTAAATGATTTCCTTATAGAAAACCAGCATGGTGGCTTGTGCACACCTCTGTGTGTGTGTCTGTGTATGTGGCATACGTGCCTGCGTGTATACATGCTGGCAGTTGTTTCCGCGACGTTCAGAAATAGCTAAGGAACAGTCTTAAAGAGGTGGTTACGAAGGTAGTGTACTCAGTTGTGTCTGGGCTGACGGAACCCCATATGTAGTTCTGATTTTAAAGTGAAGTTGCACTGTCCACAAGCTGGAGAAAGCTCTAGTCCCTCTGAAGAAGCAAGCATGTGGGGAAAGGCTGACTGCATTAAATATCAGAAATGTTGTTTCCAATTAGTCTCACAAATCCCATGGATATAGCCTTGAGTTAAAAAAAAAAAAAAACGCAAATGTGAAAAATATCCGTAATTTAATAAAGACAAACCCTTCATGATTTCTGCCTAACCAAGCAGGGGAAGATGGACCAGCTGTTCTTGCTGAGTGAGGGAGCAATGCTGTTCCTCTCAGATCCCAGAGGGCATGCCTGCTCTTTAGGGAAGCACCACCCACCCGAGTATCTTCTCTCCTGCTCTTTCACCCTGCAAAAGAAACCTGGTTGAGAAGCTTCAGCATGGTAATTTAGGGTTTGAAAGACTTCTCTTCACTTATTCATTCATTCAATTGTATATGAGCTCTTTCCATCTATGTAAGTCTATAGATGCCTCCTTGCTCCCAAGTTCAAGCTCATACTGCTTATCGCATGTCAGGCTGATAAATCAAGAGATAGGGTGTTGAAGAAAGGAACACTACTGCTGTTTGGAAAGTCAGCAGACAGAGAAGATGATGGACTAGTGTCCCAGAGAACAATCTTACCAGAGTTAGAATTCAGACTTCTTTTATACTAAAAGGAAGGGCTTGTGGCTGGTTGTTGCAAACTTCTTGATGCTGGAATCCTTTGTTCTTACAGCTGTCCAAGTAGGTCTGGTCACAATGTTTCTGTAAACCTGCAACAAGACAGTTGCTATTCTCTGTTCTGCAACTTTTTTATGTCTATGCGAATGGGAAAATGTTATACCTTTAAAGGACAGAGCTTTGAGAATGGGCTCTACTGTGTATTTCAGGGTATAGGCAACACTCTTACAAAAGGTACAGAGCCAGCATGGCTAAGCTCAGACAACAGAGCACAGCGTTAGAGCTAAAGGAATACATTCAATATGGAAGTCTGTTCTTCTCTCAGATTTGTTCTTCTCTGTGACATCCTTAGTGCCACTTGCACTTCAAAGGTGATGGGGGGAAAGACTTAAGCTTCACAGCATGTCCTGGAACTGAAGTCAGAGAAACTTTCTATGGATAAAGAGAGCAAACGAAAGAAACTAAAGGAAATGTATTCACATCTCCTATAGTTCCCTTGCAGCTGGAGTCTGACCTTCAAGATTAAAGCCATGTTTGACCATGGGCTTGGTCTGGTGCCCACGGTAGAGCCACGAGCAGTTTATCTACTGTGAGGGTTTCCTCCAGCTGGAGTGTCAATGAGTCCACTCCTAGGTAGCCTGACCAGGGATAGGCCTCCTCTGAGGGTGTCTTTCCTCTGGGGCTCCCTGTCTTATGACATGCATACCCGCTAATTCCCCTGCATTCATTGATAGGGAGGGAGGTGAGGTGATGCATTAGTTTCCTAGGGCTGCTTGTAGAAACTACTACAAACTGGGTGATGCAAAACAACAGGAATGTATTGTTTCATGGTTCTGGGAATCAGAAGTCCAAATCAAGGTGCTGGCAGGACTGGCTCTTCTGGAGGCTCTGAGGAAGAGTCTGTTCCATGCTCCTCTCTTAGCTCTGCCAGCTCCCCTTGCCTTGTGGTTGTATCACGTTTCTGTAGTCACATGGCTTTCATCTGTCTGCATAAATGTCCCTGTCTTTTTTTCCATCTTTATACGAGTCATGTTCGATTAGTGACTTACTGTACTATCCAGGATGACCTCAGTTCAGTTCAGTTCAGCCACTCAGTCATGTCTGACTCTTTGTAACCCCATGGACTGCAGCACGCCAGGCTTCTCTGTCCATCACCAACTCCCAGAGCTTAATCAAACTCACATCCATCGAATCAGTGATGCCATCCAACCATTTCATCTGTCATCCCCTTCTCCTCCTGCCTTCAATCTTTCCCAGCGTGAGGGACTTTTCCAGTGAGTCAGATCTTCGCATCAGGTGGCCAAAGTATTGGAGCTTCAGCTTCAGCACCAATCCTTCCAATGAATATTCAGGACTGATCTCCTTTAGGATGGACTCGTTGGATCTCCTTGCAGTCTAAGAGACTCTCAAGAGCCTTCTCCAACATCACAGTTCAAAAGCATGAGTTCTTCAGCACTCAGGTTTCTTTATGGTCCACCTCTCACATCCATACATGACTACTAGAAAAAACATAACTTTGACTAGACAGACCTTTGTCGGTGGCTTCATTTGAACTAATTTTATCTGCAAAGACCCTGTTTCCAAAAAGAGTCACATTCACAGGTATCAAAAATAGGATTTGAATCTCACTGTGGCACACAGTTCAGCCCACAATAAATGGCAAGTCATGTCATACTCAAGGGCCTCTGTATACTAAAATCAAGTATAATGCTTTTTCATTAGAGTATAGTTGCTTTACAATATTGTGTTGATTTCTGCTGTACAGTGAAGTGAATCAGCTATATGTATTACTCAGGTATTAAAAAGAATGGAATCGGCTCATGTGTAGAGACATGGATGGACCCAGAGACTGTCATACAGAATGAAATGTCAGAAAGAGAAAAACAAATATCATATGTTCACATATATAGGTAGAACTAGGAAAACGAGCAGGTGAACCTATTCGCAGGGCAGGAGTAGAGATGCAGACACAGAGAGCAGAAGTGTGGCTGTGGCAAGGGGGCGGGATAAAATGAACTGGGTATTTACATATAGTTTTAATATTATTCAGTAGGCAGCACAAGGGAATGGAGGAAAGGCATGGGAGACATAACAAGAGAGGAGAATCCTAGAGACCTAGACAGAGGCCGTTGCGGCAGCTCAGACAGCGGAGGTGTGGCAGGAGCAGTGGCCCAGCTTGACGAGGGGAGGAGAAGCCACAAACCCCTTCTGTTTGCCTGCTCTGTGAACAGGACATCCCACACACAGCCAAGGTCCAGGGCTTGGACCTAACAGACTGTTCCTCCCACATCAAATCTACAATTGGCTTCATGTTTATAGTGCAGTATCTTGAAAGACATAGACAGCAGTATATTTCCAACTGATAGGGGGAGGAATTACTTATAAGTAACTCTACGACCCTGAAAAACTCACAGGCAGAAGGAGGCCTTCAGTGTTCAGATGACCCTGACTTGGGAAGACGTGGGCATGTGTCTTCTCAAGACTCCCTTGGGTTGGAGGAAGGCATGCGAGTGAAACTGAAAGTCGCTCAGTCGTGTCCAACTCTGTGACCCCATGGACTTTACAGTCCATGGAATTCTCCAGTCCAAAATGCTGGAGTGGATAGCTGTTTCCTTCTCCAGGGGATCTTCCCAACCCAGGGATGGAACCCAAGTCTCCTGCATTGCAGGCAGGTTTCTTTATCAGCAGAGCCACCAGGCATGAGAGAGAAGGCGCCAGTTCCATTTAGGAATCCCTCTGTTGGGACCTGAAACAGATGGAATGATGGCAGATCCCAGGCTGCAGGTGGTCCTGCTCTCACTACACCCAGCCACCCACTCAGCGGGTAGAGCCCCTATGGGGACTCAAGAGGCTGGTAGATGAGCCAATGGGCTAGAAGTCCGTCCAGAATTTCAGAGGCAAGAGGACCAAATGATTGATGCTTTATTCACAAGATCTGCATTCTCTGATGCTGTGCTCTGTTCAGCATATGCCTTTCATCAGTTTGTGCAGATGGAAACCACCTATGAAAGACATTTTAAAAAATATTCAGAAGCTACTGAAGAAGGGAAAGCTTCTAGAACTTGTCAGTGCTGGCTTTCACTTTAACATCACGCTGGGGTTCAGTTGGCAAGGATGGGGTGAGACCAACATCATTATTTGATGAGAAATCTAATAGGTCCAAGGAGTGAAATTAAATACTGGGGCACCCCACCTTCTCTGTGAATGGTTGTACCATTTCCCATAGATTCAATCTGCTGCCCTTGACTTCTTACCACCAACCAAAGATGGTATTTTCTATTTGTCTCTCTTCATAAAGCTCATCACTTTAAAAAAAGAAAATTGTGTTAAATTTGACTCAGGTAATAGAATTCTACAGGCTGCTGACTTGTGAGGAAAGTAAGACAGCTGTTTTCATGTGTTAAGAAGAACTTGAATCGACAGTTCACACAATCTTCTGTGAACATTTTCCCCCACTGTGAGTAGAAAACTATGTTTGGCTTGAGTTGTTGAATCTCTGAATTTGCACATATGTATTGATATGTGATGAGCCGCAGAGAACTAATCGTCCACAGCATAGTCTGACAGCTCATGTTCCAAACGAGCACTCTTTCCTAGGGTCAATCACCTTCAAAAAGAAAAAATAAATCTTAACGTTTTCCTCTCAACCAACAGGGACATTTCCTGTGTGCTGTTGACCAGACGTGGACAGACCTGGTCCAGGAGTCCCGAGGCTAAGACCGCATAGGTGTCTGTGCTCGTGTTCAAGCAAGCACAGTCAGTGAGAAGAGCGGCTGTCCAGCAGCCCTGAGAGTGGAACTGAGAACTGTCCCCCTCCAGGGGGAAGGGGAAGCTGGCTTGGTTGAAGGCAGGCCAGTTGGAGGCCTTGCAACAGGCAGAAAGCGCTGATTGCATTCTCTGAATTTTCAAAATGCCCAACAGGAAGGGAAACCCAGAAAAAAAAGCATCAGCTCAATCAAAAAGAGGAAGATCTCAACTTACCAGAAGGAAGGTCTGTGCTCCAAGATATGAGATGCTTAAATGGCATACCACATTTGGCGATGGCACCCCACTCCAGTACTCTTGCCTGGAAAATCCCATGGATGGAGGAGCCTGGTGGGCTGCAGTCCATGGGGTCGCTAAGAGTTGGACACGGCTGAGTGACTTCACTTTCACTTTTCACTTTCATGCATTGGAGAAGGAAATGGCAACCCACTCCAGGGTTCTTGCCTGGAGAATCCCAGGGACGGGGGAGCCTGGTGGGCTGCCGTCTCTGGGGTCGCACAGAGTCAGACACGACTGAAGCGATTTAGCAGCAGCAGCAGCAGCAGCAAGACAACACAGGGGCTTCCCAGGTGATGTTAGTGGTAAAGAATCCACCTGCCAATGCAGGAAACTTTAGAGATGCAGTGTCAATCCCTGGGTCAGGAAGATCCCCTGGAAAAGAGTATGGCAACTCACTCCAGTATTCTTGCTTAAAGAGTCCCCACAGAGAGAGAAGCCGAGCAGGCTACACTGGTTAGTCCTTAGGGTAGCAAAGAGTCATATACGACTCAAGTGACTTAGCATGCATGCACGTGTGACCACCATCTATCTTGCTCTAAGGAGATTTTCTTCTACTTTTTTAAAAATAAGGGGTAAGAATGGACAGGAAGTGGGAAAGAGATTTAAGAAGGAGGGGATTTGTGTCCATCTGTGGTTAATTCATTTTAACGTAGGACAGAAATCAAACCAATATTGTAAAGCAATCATCAATCAATTATAAATAAATACATATTAAAAATAAATAATTCTTAATAAATAAATATGTAATATGTAAATCGTACAATGAAGTATAGTGTAATATCAAGAGTAAAGTAATAAATACATGAATAAAATACATAAGTAATAAACACTAGTTATACAAATTATAAACATTGCAAATAAAACTGAGCTTCCCCCAGACCATGCTCTTCCTCAGACCTGATTTCTGTTTCAAAATATGTGTTATGCAATAGGTAATCTTCTCTGTCCTTTTCCAGATCTTTTTCTTACATGCACACACATGCACATACCCAGTACATATTCTTGTAGGGAGTATTCTATTCACACATGATAGATACTGTCTTACTACACATGTTATTCTATATTTTTCATTTCAAAAATATTCATTTTGCTTATCTTTCCATGTCAGTATATACTGAACCACCTTTTGCAAAGTATTCCATGATATGGATCTAATGAGTTTATTTCCTTATTATAGATATTTAAGCTATTCTTAATTTTTTTTGCAGACAGTGGTGAAAGTATCAACTTACAGGCAGCAATGTATAGAGAACACATTTCCTCCCACACTTGCCAACACTTGGTATCATTATTGGGTCCTTTAAAAAGAAAGTGTAAGCCTGGTCTGTCCTGGGTGACTTTGTCATTCACTTACTGAAAGACAGAAAGTCAGAGAGAAGATCCCTCAAGGTCCACAGTAACTCATTGATTCAATGACGATGAGTAAAAGGATTCTGCGTGATGTTCTACAGGAAGATTATCTGGAATGGCATATTTTTTTAAAGGTTTTTTTTTTGTGTGTGTGTGTACCCCAAATTAATATTACTTCATTGTATGCCACTTAGAGTTTCTAATTTTTAGTTATTATAAAGAGTTACTTCAGTGGACAATTGCATATGTGTTTGTGTATAGATAGCTGGATAAATAGATCATTTTCTTAGAATAAGGCCTAATAGAAGACTGACTAGGTCAAAGATGATGAGCATTTTTGCAATCCAAGTTTGGATCCCAGGTCAGCCTTTCAGAGTCATCTGTGCCAGGAGCTGCTGATTTGGGGCCAGTTTCCTTTGGCGAGGGGTGGACCATCCTAATGGACAGTTTTAATTTATCATGGGTATCATACCAGTTGGCAGACTCAAGCCTCCGTGAGCTTGGCAGAAATGGGTTCCATCCAAGGCTGATTGTTACCTCCACCTGCCCAGAGTTCATTATGGACCCTGGAGGAAGGCCCATCCATCCACAATGAGCTCCTCATGGGCAAAGGGAACAATGGTGGCTATTGAGATGCTGGCGGGAGATGTCAACTCTGTGCAGACAGCTGCCTCTCCCCTTCAGCTCACCAGCCGCCTCTGGAGAGCTAAGTGAACTGCTCCCCCCTCCAACGGCCTTCCTCTCTGTATGAGGGAGAAGGATAACGAATGTCTACTACATGAAGCAATTAATCTTTAGAAAAAATAAGAACTAACGTGGGAAGAGCATCTGTAGAAGACGCTGTATTCTATTTTCGGCAAAACGTGAGCATCTATAGATAAACTGCTCTGTCTACAGCACATTCAGATTTTACCACCTGTGAATTTAATTGAGTCAGTACCTAAGTACCGATTTAAGTAATATGCTCGCTTATAAAGTTGGTGCCTGTAATGTATTCTTACAACAAAGAGGAGTCGATTTTCCTTGGATTTTCAAAGTTAAAAACATGGTTATCTTACCTTAGGTTAGCTTAAAGTTTAAAGGAGGGCAGTGACCCAGGGTCATCGGTCACTTTGTGCAAACATCTGCTTTCCTCTGGGTCACAAAGACGCATAGCTTCCCTGTTTTCAATTATTGTATCATTCTCAGGGCTTCAGGGAGTCCCTGTCCAGCCACTGTGGGTTCCCCAGGCTGCCCTCAAACAGCAGCTCTGAAATGGCAGCCAGTGCAGAATCCGGGTTTATTGGCAACACATGGACAGGGGAAAGGATGTGTTTCGGAGTGAAGCAGTTGACACATCTGTACAAAGAGTGTGCGGGTGTTTGATGATTATGTTCAACCTTGGATCACTCACGGGACACATCTACACCGTACAGGCAGCACAGCTTTGCCTCAGCAAGTCAGTCTCTCTGTGGTTTGAACTGGAAGCTGAAGGATTCTGGATGTCCATTCTTTGCAAGGAGAGATGGCCAGAGTATCCTCCATACCCATTTTCAGAGCCCAGCATTTGACTGAGCCCACACTGTGGCAGGGAAAGGGCCTTAACATAATAGATACTTCTCATGGCATTCAGATTCATTCTAGGGATAAAACCTGGGAAGCGATGTCTCCACTGATCCCACGGCCAATATTGTTCCCTGTGGTGAGTATGTGTGTACGTATGTACGTATTGTTCCTTTGTGTGTACAGGTGTGTATTTCTCTGCCAGACTCCCAAAGTATTTAAAGGTGGTAGGATTATGAATAGTTCTATTGAAAGGCTCTTTATTTTTTTCTGTATTTCCCATTTTTACCATAAACATATTATGGTTTGGTGGTTTAGTCGCTAAGTCGTGTCTGACTCTTGCGACCCCATGGACTGTAGCCTGCCAGGCTCCCCTGTCCATGGGATTTTCCGGGCAAGAATACTAGAGTGGGTTGTCATTTCCTTCTTCATGGGATCTACCTGACCCAGGAATCGAACCCAGGTCTCCTGCATTGCAGGTAGATTCTTTACCAACTGAGCTATGAGGGAAGCCCAAACATATTATATTAGAAAATAAATATGTATTTAAAGTTCTTAGGTTTACAGTTGAAGTTTGTCTTTATCATTCAAAATCTCCTGAAGACATTTACTGGATTCCTAAATGTATTATTTTAAGAAGTGCTAACCCAGTTGTCTCAAACCACCCTAAGTCTTTCTAGATACTTCTAGACCTATGGACTTTGAAATTCCAGTCTATTAATCCCTTGATACTGTCTTTGAAATAGTTAGCAGTTTCTAATATTCCTCTACCTGAAGGAGATGGGTGGAGGGTAAAAGGAAAATTTTTTTAAAAAATGAAGAGTAGATATTTAAGTTATTTCCCTGGCTGTCCAGGGATTAAGACTTTCTTCCAGTGCAAGGCATGCAGGTTCAATCCCTGGTTGGGGAATTAAGATCCCACATGCCTCGGGGCCAAAAAATCAAAACAGGAAACAGAAGCAGTATTGTAAGAAATTCAATAAAGACTAAAAATGGTCCCAATACAAAAAAAGAGAGAGAGAGAAGATGTTTAACATCTCATATTTTCTCACTTATAGATCTTTAAATAAGCTTTCTGGTTGTTGGAACCTAAAAAGATGCCAGAGGTACTGACAACCCTGAGTTTTATTTACCTACTAGGTGCAACCAGGATCCTCCAACGGTTTTATTTCATTCCACTCTCATTCGGACCTTCCAGAAGTAAAGGAGTTAGGCATCAGGCAAATGCAGAGAAAACTCGCCTCTGGTTTGGCTTGATTCTCTGGAAACCCCTCCACTCAAGCCCTGCATCCCAGAGCCACGACTGATGGTCTCATGTCCGACAAGCACTTTACTCTAGGGTTAACATAGCATTTGTAGCAACTCAGGACATTTACCATGGGCTGGAGGCCTTCGTGTAAAGCACCTTGTCGTTTTTATTGCCTTTCTTTGAAGAAATATTTGCCCAACAATTTTTTTTTTATTAATAGATATATTTTTCTTGTAGCAAGAAGGGATTATTTGCAGACACTAAAGTATTTATTTTTCCCATAACCTTTCAAAGTATTGGCCTCGGGTTTGGAATTCACTTTCCCTATCAGGAGACTAGGATAGAAAGAATTCCTCAAACGTGACCCGTGAAGATAAACAGGCCAGTTGAGGAGCCTGCTTTCAGCAACGCCAGTCATGCGAACATCTTTGTCTTGCCAGAGCAGAAAGGGCATATTCTGACCTTCTCCTTACCATGTTCCCTTCTGAAGGAGCCCAGGGACTCAGCTGTGAAAAAGAATGAAATAATGCCTTTTGCAGCGACATGGATGGACTTGGAGATTATCTCACTAACTGAAGTAAGGCAGACAGAGAAAGACAGATATCATATGATGTCACTTATATGTGAAATTTTAAAAAATGATGCAAATGAACTTACAAAACAGAAATAGACTCACAAACAGAGACAAGAAACTTATAGCTACCAAAGTGGAAAGGGGGTCAGAGGGACAAGCTAGGATTTGGGGGTTAACAAGTGTGCGTGCAGGCTAAGTCACTTCAGTCATGTCCGACTCCTTGCAACCCACTGGACTGCAGCCCTCCAGGCTCCTATGTCCTTGGGGATTCTCCAGGCAAAATAGTGAAGCGAGTTGCCGTGTCCTGCTCCAGGGGCTCTTCCTGACCCAGGGACTGAACCTGCATCTCCTGAATTGGAAGGCAGGTGCTTGACCACCAGCACCACCTGGAAGCCACTGGGGAGTTAACAGATACACACTGCTATATATAAAATAGATAAGCAACAAGGACCTACTGTATAGCCCAGGGAACTGTACGCAATATTTTATAATAACCTATAAGGGAAAAGATTCTGAAAAAGAATAAATTTATGTGTGTATGTATAAATGAAGAATTTTATACATACACACACACACACACACACACACACACATATATATATAACTGAATCACTTTTCTGTACACCTGAAACTAACATAACATTGTAAATCAGCTATATTTCAGTTTTATAAAATCTTTAAAAAAAAAGAAAAAAGAATGAAGGAGCCCAGGGCACTCACATACCCTGAGAGTCAAAAAGGATCTAAAAAGACTGTAGCTGAAAAATCTCCCAAGTTGATGAAAAAAGATAAGGCAAATCAAAAGGAATCAAAACGCCAAGTATGTTACTGTTAAATTAGACTTTTAAATATGCCATTGATATCAGAGGGGTTTGAGTGCAATTGTCTCCTTAAATTTGGCAGGGAAATCATTAATCATTCAATGTTAAAATTATACAGATTGTTGAATAAATGAGAGGCAGTAGGCCCACATGGTGGTGAACCAAAAGGAAAAAAAAGAAAGAAAGAGGGAGACGAGAGAAAGGAGAGGGAAGAAATAAAAAATTTCCTCTTTGCAGGCAACTGAAAAAGCAAACCCAACCTTCATGGTCATTTCAAGCCCCAGTCTTTGGACTCTTGCATTCCTAAATGGCAAGTTGTTTTAAAAGTTTGAAAGAGCTTCCCAGGTCCAAAGATAGAGCTTTTAATAGATGTGAACTCAGCGCAGATACGAGTGTTGCATAACTTTGGGGCTTATGGCGTCCACTTGCTTGTCATCTGGTGAGCTGCCAGGGCTCCTGTCATCACTGGGCATCAACATGTACAGTCCAGATGCTGAACAGCGTTCAGGGGACACAACGCTTCTGCTTTAATGGGGCTTCATGAGTGTGACTTTACAACTTTCAATCCATGTGGCGCCCAGATGACACGGGTTCCCCCCTGCCTCCTAACACAGTTGTACCAAACCAGGTTTAGGGACCCTGAGTTCTACTTTTGCTGTTTGCCTAACAGCATGGTGAGGGAAAGACTGCAACACATACAGATGGCAGATTGAGGAAGCCAGAGAGGTAAAAATCTACCAGATTTCTGGAACAAGCTGTTTTAGCATGTCTTCTATTAACTGGACATCTTATCCAGTGGAAATTGTCAGTTGTATAAACTTGAGTAGAACAACCATCCTGGACCTGCTTTGTCTTATGACTGTATTACTCAAATGTTCACAGGTCACTCAGTATAAACTTGAGTAGAACAACCATCCTGGACCTGCTTTGTCTTATGACTGTATTACTCAAATGTTCACAAGTCACTCAGTCAATTATCCATCAGAGTTTTTAACTGAGCATCTATGCACTCAGGTCATAACACTGTATAGATACTACAGAGATCATGGGAATGGAGATGAGATCTCTGCCATCAAAGACCATGTCCGTACCAAGCTTGCTATCTATTTCATAGCAGGAATTCCCAAATCACCTCCCCTTCCAGTCAAAGACATTATTTTCTTGAGCAACTTGAGACTCTGAGTCATCTCAGTCGGTAAGAATATTAAGCCATCGCCAACCTTCTTTATCCACCCTCCACCCATCAGATGTGTTTCCCACACCCCAGGTCATGGTTCCCAGCCCACCTGGCCTCACTGGTGATGGTCTTCTCCTATGTCTCCAGATCTCAAGATACGCCAATCACCCTGCACAGGTGAACGGATTCATCTTGCAAAAATTCCAGTTCCATTATATCACCTTCCTGAAGAACCCACTGAAGCTCCCCACCAAGATCCAATCTGGATTCCTCCCTGGGCACTCGGACAGAACCCCATTATGGCACTGATGCAAAATTAGGAGATGTGCTAAGCTGCTCAGTCATGTCTCACTCTTTGCAACCCTATGGACTGTAGTGCAGCAGGCTCCCCTGTCCATGGGATTCTCTAGGCAAGAATACTGGAGTGGGTTGCCATTTCCTCCTCCAACGGATCTTCTTGATCCAGGGATTGAACCTGAGTCTCCTGCATTGGCAGGCAGATTTCTTACCTCTGAGCCACTGGGGAAGCCCAGTAGGAGATGTGGTAGAGTTCCCCGCCCAGTCTAAATACGTTAAGTGAGAATCACATTTGAATTGGCCTTACCTGTGGTATGTGGGGCTGCATTAATTTTTGTGAGTGGCACCCACCGTTATGCATATAAATTGGGTAATTATACTAGTATATTGGAACTTTTGCATTTAGAATCAGCACCTGTAAATAACAGGAGGCGAGAGAAAGAAGGCCAATTGAAACTTTGGCCCTTAATATTTGAAAGCAGCACTTTGTAGACAGCTTGAAGACTGAAAGATTTTGAAGAGACCTCACAGATAAAGAGGAAACAAAACAAGAGTACCTAACCATTTTGTTTGTACATTATTTTCTATTTAAAGATAATAAGATGGTACAGAAAAGTTGAAACATGAAAATTATATATTTGGTCATCTCATCTCAACTTCCTGCAGAGTAACAGTTGTCATAAAATTACCATACTTGTGTTGGACATAATTTGTTGCAACCTGATGGCCTGAAAGCTCACATCTACCCTGATACTGTGAATCCTGCCCTCACTGCCTTTCCAGGAAAAGCAGGGATGATAAATGGAGTTTGTTGAGGATTAACTTTGTCAATCAGCCATCATTGATAATATTCTGTCAGTGCTGATCTGGAGTAAATCTGGATTAAATCAAAGCCTCATTTCTGCCAAGAGGAAATTGACCATTTGGAAAGTGAAATTAACATTGTAGGTAAGCCTGCAATGTTAATCCGGCCATTTACCTGTGTTATGTCAACTCATCTCAGTGACACTGTGAATTAGGTAGTATTGTCCCTGTCTTGAGAAGGCAATGGCACCCCACTCCAGTACTCTTGCCTGGAAAATCCCATGGACGGAGGAGCCTGATGGGCTGCAATCCATGGGGTCACTAAGAGTTGGACACGACTGAGCGACTTCACTTTCACTTTTCACTTTCATGCATTGGAGAAGGAAATGGCAACCCACTTCAGTGTTCTTGCCTGGAGAATCCCAGAGACGGGGAGCCTGGTGGGCTGCTGTCTATGGGGTCGCACAGAGTCGGACACGACTGAAGGGACTTAGCAGCAGCAGTCCCTGTCTTATAAATTTAGGAAACTAAGAAAAATTCAGTAACCTATCTACAGTCCCTTGGCTGGTGAGTTGCAGAACTAAGACTCAACACCCTGCGGTTTAGGTGTGGGTCGGCCCTTAACCAGAGATGGAGAAGCTGGCAAAAGACCTAGTATCTTCTCAAGCTACCACCCTAGCAAGACGCTCCGGGAGTCTGAGGGGCAAGACAGCTCAGTCACTGTGGCCACTAGAATCTTCTTCA
This sequence comes from Oryx dammah, assembly GCF_014754425.2. Classification (NCBI taxonomy): domain Eukaryota; kingdom Metazoa; phylum Chordata; class Mammalia; order Artiodactyla; family Bovidae; genus Oryx; species Oryx dammah. The sequence continues at coordinate 64,090,359 of NW_024070194.1, forward strand.
GTAATGTTAACATACAAAACAAGAGGGAAACCTTTCAAAACTCTGCCACTGTGTGTCTCCCTGACATCTTAAAGTCCTCTTCCAACAATAAACATTAAAAATTTTAAATCGCTAGTCATGAAGCATCAGGACCTTTGGATTTGGCCTCTGTATCATTTTATCTCTAATATTATTTTTAAAGCCAACATAATATTCAGGCTATCATAGCAGGACCTGAGAGACAGAGGAAACGACTTTCTTGGACAACATGCCCTACTGGTCCGGACTCCGTGCTCCTTCCCAGGACTCTGTTTTTGGCGTTAGTGCATCACCAATGTTTGCTAAAATTTAAACTGAATCTAGGAGTTTAACAAACTCAACCACTAACCTCTTTTGCAAGCCTGCGCTTGTGCTTCTATGCATACACACACACACACATGTACACATGGACACACCCACATGCATACAAACACAGAGAAAAAGACACACACACACACAGACACACACACACACAGACACACACACACACAGACACACACACACGTGCTCAGGCAGTTCATGGCAACTAGACTGAGTTTATCAGGTTATTCTTAGCCAAGTGCAGAGTCTGAAGAAGGCGGGCAAGAAAGGAAATCTGTTTAGATGGAAAATGAGATCAAAGCAGATGCAGAGCCTGGGCACTTGCTGGGTGGCCATTGGGTGGGGTACCAAGAAGCACAGACGGAGAGCCGAAGAAGCTGATCCAGGGCACTGAGAGGCCAGAGCAAGCCCTTTACTTTCCAGACACTCCCCGAACTGCCTCCAAGGATGCTCCGGTCTCCAGCACTCTGACTTGACTGTGTTGACTTTCAGGACCTGGGCTGTTATAATCCACTCTACATAAAGCTGTTTCGTGGCCAAGAAAGAATGAACTGTGATTCCCACAACCCCTGCATGAGGCCTGAGGTGGGAGGACACAGATGTTCTCACAGTGGCTGTGGTCCACTTGCTCTAGAAAGTTTACGTAGACGCTCTTGCGGCACTCAGAAGCCATCTTTACATACGAGTGGGGCCAAGTGTGTTTATGGAAATATCCATGTTCTGACTTAGCCGGAATTTATCTGTGAAATCCTCATTCACGATAGTGAAGAGCAAAGTTTGGCCTGGATGAAGGAACTGTGATTGTTTGTTGAAACAGTTTATGCTATGTATTAAACGAGCAGCTGTTTTTAGGCTCTGAAGTTCTCTTTTATTTCCACAGCAGCACTTACATTGTGTACAACACACACTCCCAAGGAAAATAAAAAGAGCCATAGCCCAAAAAGGTGCTCAGAGCTCCAGAAAGCTACAGGAAGAGATGCCATAAATAGGAAAGGTAAGTGACATACTAATTTACTTAAAATGATGGCAGTGATAGCAGCCGTCTCCAACCTCTACATTAGTGGACTTTTTAACCCATGAACTCTCCCAACAGCAACCACAGGAGGTGGGTACTCATATTACCCCTGTTTTATGGATGGAGACACCCAGGTACAGGAAGACTAAGTTGTCCTAGGTCATTGAGATATAAACCCAGGCAGCTGCGTCCTTACCTTCTTGAGATGTGAGTGACACGCTTGGACCAAGTCATCCTGGAGGTCTTATAGCCCTGCCTTTCTGCAGAAGAGCATCGATCCCAGTGGGGGCGGGGACAGAGGTGTAAAATCAGAAGTTAATGCGAATGACCCACATCTGTGCTGTATCATATGCCAAGTCAAAGTGTGGAAAACTGGAAGTTTTCACTTTCTTGGAAAACTCCAGATTTTTACTTTTCTTCCACTCTTGGCATTTCGAGGTGATAGAATCCCTGTTTGTCATAAATAGACTAAAACTTCAACAACAGCAACAAGAGGGATCAAAAACACACAAAAACTTAGGAACAGCTTCAAGGTTTCTCTCTGAGAACAAAATACATGCAGGATTTCTGTTATCTCTGGCACATTTTTGCAATAATCAACAAGAGATTTTCTCCCCAGGGAGAAAATGAGGACTGGAAATACCAGCTGTATTAGACGATGTTGTTTTCTTTCTTTTTTTTATTTTTTAACCTATGGATCTATTTTCCTAGAAAAAATGAGCTACTGTCACCTCAAACAAGTAGCTTTGCCCCTGAGTGTCATTGACAGGCCTTCTGAGATAAGTCAAACATGTAGTCCCTTTAGACAGGTCTCGGCATCTGTTGTTCGTGTAGAATTGTAGGCAGGGCAGAAGCTAGGAAGGCTGAAAGGAAGCTATTTAAAGAAAGAAGCCTAAACAATATTTGAAAACAAATTTAGAATGATGGAAATGCTATCTTCCTTTCTCATCAGGCAGCACTGTTTTTCTAAGGAGGTTTGGGGATAGTGATCTGGTCTTTGAATGTAGGTGAAGTTTATGCTCAAAAAGGACCACAGCATTTAGTTACTGTGTTACTCCAAAACTGAACGCAGTTTTGACCACAGCCATTAGTAGCAACTTGGCCTTTCCATAACCCATCAGCTCTGCCCTAGGCTTCTGTGGCCTAAGAGGCATCATTTGTTCTTTTAAGTACTGGCACTCAGCCATCCTTTCTCTCACACATTCCACCTTCACATGTCTGTCTGGTGATAGGCTTTCCACTTTTCTCTCCTTACTCCTCGAACATGCCCTGTCCTATGGCAGGGTTTTTTTTTTAATTGACTCTCAAATGATCTTGAAGGTAGCTCATAAAATCAGAACCTCAGGCTCTCCTCATGGCTGCCAGCTCTGAGAGCTCTGTGTGATCTTTTAAACATTTTTGAAGAAAGGTGTCTGTGTGTACTAATCTTAGCAGCCCCCAGGGACCCTTTCTTCCCCAGACCCCAGTGGCCTCAGGCTGCATTTCCCATTAAGGATTTATTTTCTGCTAAGAAGTGATGTTCCTGCCCCCTTGCAAGAGGTTCCATTCCCATTTAGTGCCTGTTAGAAGCTCCTGGGTTGAGCAGGCAGTCTCAGTGTACAGGTTTCAATGCACATTATTCATACAGAAAATAAAATCAGGGCTGAGAAAGCCCAGTTTTGCGATAGGTGGGAGGGAGGCAAGCCGTCACTCTTGCTTGATCCTGGGTGATGCACTGAGCCTGTGTCTTCACCCCTGCAGAGAGTAAAAGGAAGCAAACTAATTCCCCTCCCCGCCTTGTGAGAGCCTCCTGTGGGCAGTGACATGATGCTTTCGGAGTTTTTCGGTGTCCTTGCCTGGGGGCTGGAAGAATGATGGGTACTACACTTACCAATGGTCCCATGTGAGATGGGCATTTTTTTGGCTGACATGCCATCAGAATTGGATCTGAATTGTTTGCGATGCACCAAGGCACAGCCTGTTGATAAATAGGAATCCAGGACTCACACACGGGCTGGCCTCGGGTAAACCACAGCTCATGCTCTATTTTTAGTTAATAGAGCTGTGCTGAAATATGGTGCTGAGTACAAGCTTCCTCACCCGTGGTTCGTCTGGGTCACACATAATAGCTGAATAGAATAAGGAGGTCACGCTGAGCCATGTTAAGGTATACAACAAAAACTAAGCCTGGTGTGGGGCTCAATGGCCATACACACCCCAGTGTCACTGTCTCCCTCTGGGCAGTGATCTTCACACCGTGCCCCACTGTTCCCCCCAGGAGCCTGGCCAGGTGCTCAGAGCTCACCCTGCTTTCTGCTGAGCACCCCACGCTCCCACCGCGGGTGTCCACTCGGATTGAGACAGTTACGGCCTTCTCACTTTCTGCAGCAAATTGTCTCCACTGGGTTGCATCCCTCCTGCCGCAGCCAAGCCCCTGCCTGTTGACTCTGATGCATCTCTCACAGATTCTCGTTTTCATCCCCGTCACTGGAGTCCAAATGCCAATGTCCTGATTATTCTCGCTGTGACAAATACACAATCTCTTTAGCAGTCTCTTCAGATCTCGGTCTCCTGGGAAAACAATTCCCTCCTCTCTGAGCCTTCGCATAATACCACACCCTCAGATCACCACCATCCTCCTGCCCTCCGAATCCTTCACAAGCTCATCTGGCCCATTTTTCACGTCTATTCTGAGATGGCATCTTTGCTCAAGTTCTGCTTCACCTGCTTCCTGCCTGTCAGTGTGTCTCTGGGCAGCTTCTTGGTCCACGAGACATATCCTGCTGCCCCTGTAGGTGGCTGCCAGGCTTAATTTTAGCGCTCCACCAATTACAGTAAGTCTTGTCATCAGATCAAAGCATCTGCTTGCTGGCCAGAGTGGGGATAATTCTTCAGACACAGCAAACAACCTCGAGAATTTCTTCTGAGTCAGCTGTGGGGTGCTCAGGCATGCGAAATCACAGGGCAAGTTCACACATTCAAACCTAATGATGGGGAGGATCATTTGATATGAAAGTCAGGCTTGTATGCTAGCTGCCCCATAGGCCAGGCTGAAGGACACGCTTCTTTGGAAATAGTTCTTTGGAGCTTAGTCCACCTCAAAACACCCCCACTCAGGTAACTGAGTCCTACGAGTAAATTTGATGCCCTTTTGATGAAGAGGCCCAGAATGCCCTGTCAGTCCCTCCCATGTGTGACCACAAAGAGGTCTTCCTTAAGCTTTTGGATTGAAAAACAGTCAAATGACTGTTTCTATAAATATTTTACAATGTTGATAAGTTATCCATAAAAAATTATCAAATGAATTATCAACCTTACTTCTTTCTGTTTTATACATGCCCACTAAATTTTCAGCAAGGAAACCGCCATTCAGTTTCACAAATAGCAGGTCAAGGACTTTCAGATCACTACTCGACTGGTCCACCAAGAATATCCAGGTCAGTAGACAAGGCCCAGTATGCCCATGAGGAGAGGTGGAACTCAGATTATAAAACCAGATACTGCCCCCCATTGCTCTCCCTGAATGGTCTCAGCAAATGCCTCCCTATATAGAAATGATGTGTTCCAAAGAATCTCCCCTGATCAGTGGTTCCAGTTTGTAGAATCTTTTTATTGGCCTATTTTTCTATTAAAATAACAGTTGAGAAGACCTCTCCTCGGCTCTTACCAGTGGCATTGGGGAGAGTGGTGTGTGCCCATAGCAGACTCTGGACTGTTCTTTCTGAGTATCTCTGGTATCCCAAGAATTTAAACCTTAGGGATGTTGACAGGAGGGCTGACATTTCCCATCTGAAGTCTGGAAGGAGATCAGTGCTGTGAAACAGATAGGCTGCTCTTGAAATAAAGTTCATTGGAGTATGATTAAGGGAAAATCTCAGAAGCCAAGGATTATCAGGTAACAGAGGTGATTGCCAAGCCTACTATGAGCAGTTAAAAAATCAGAGAAGTTGCTATATATGTGAAATGTATTTTGTTTCAGAAAATGAGTAAAATTTTAAAAATAAATCAGGGAAATGGGTTTTGTTCTTTTGTTCACATTCTCTTCCTTTGTTATATAAAAACATGGAGAAAACAGATCATTTGCTCTTCTTATTCCACCTTACTTGCTACATATTTTTATTATCTTCCTATATATTAATTATTACAAAAATATTTTAATCACCAAGTTAAATTAAAAATTTATTCATGTCATATAAGTGAAGAAATACACAGTATTAGAAGGTCCTAGAAGGCATGGAACGCTGAGTTCCAGCACTTTTCACAATGCCCAGCACATAGTAAGTACTCACTAAACACTTCAATTAATGGATCAATGGAGGAATTTAAGAAATCTACTTTACAGGCTTGGGTTAAGAATTAAATGAGATGACTGTTCCCGGTACAGAGTAGATATTTAATACTTTCTCTTTTCCTTCCCCCACGAAATAGGGAAATCTATTTCAGACCACCAATTAGTATTGGAGAAGGAAATGGCAACCCACTCCAGTGCTCTTGCCTGGAGAATCCCAAGGATGGGGCAGCCTGGTGGGCTGCCGTCTATGGGGTCGCACAGAGTGGGACACGACTGAAGCAACTTAGCAGCAACCAGAATTCACAAATGGCATGTCAAGGACATTCAGGTCTTTACTTGACCACCAGGAATATCCAGATCAACAGGCAAGGGCCAATATGCCCATGAGGAGAGGTAGAACTCAGATTATAAAGTCAAATACTGCTCTATATTGCCTGAGCTCTAGAATCCCCCAGATGGTCTCAGCAAATGCCTCCCTACAGAAAAGATCTGTTTCAGAGAACCTCTCCCCCATCAGTAAGTTGCCAAGGCTGAGTCCAACTCTGTATTCCTGCCTGTGGCTGCCCTTGGCCAGAAAGAAGTTTGAAGAAGGAATCCAGTTCTTGTTTATTTGGTCAGCAACAAGAGCTGAGCAGCAAAGGGATGGTGAGTAATTCTAGATTGCTCTACACTTTTTATTTTAAGGATAAGCTGGGGTCTTCCTTAGATGATTTGAGTATAATCCTTACCTAAAATATGGCAACAAGCTTCAGACCTCTTGAGTGCTTTCCATGCCTAGAAATCTTGGGATGATTTAAAATACTCACATACTAAGCTAAAAGAAAAAAATCTTGTATGGAAAGGGCCCCTTCGTTCCTCCACTGGGAAACTCCCTCAGCTGGTGGGACACACATTATTACCTAAGCATGCATGAGTACAATCTGGCCAAAGGAAACCACAGTTGAATAAACTTAAACATCAAACTCCTTGGAACAATTCCTTCCAACTCATCATTTTTCTCAAATAAAATGGCAATACCAACTGTACATTTTATTTAAGTAAATGTTTGAAAAGTCATTATAAAGTAACCATGGAAGATCAGAATGTTTTTATTATAACCTTAGATCAGTATTTGCACTAAAGAATTAAAGAGAAATGGAACCATCACGCAGCAGTTTTATTTTTTTCATGTAAAGTTTCAATCCTGTTTGGTGTCAGTTTCCTTGGTTATATCTTTAAAGTTTACATTTGGTAATTAAGACCCCTAGGAAACAACAAGTAGAGATCTGGTAGCCATCTCCATGACCAAGTAACCCAAGTTAACATCACCAAGCATGGGACCATGGATACACATCTCCCCATGTGATGCATTAAGAAGGATATGGCTTCATTTTTGTAGTATTACTACCAAAAATTCATAACTTGAATCTATTCACAAGGAAACATCACATAAACACATACTGAGAGTGGTTTACAAAATAAACCTGTACTTTCCAAAAATGGCAAGGTGTGGATGACTTCACAATGGAAGGAAGTTTCGTAATAATTTCCGCTTCTACTTTGCCTCCTATGCTCTCCTCCCCTCTTCATCTCCTAGCGTCTTGGCTGGGGTGAATTCATGCCTACTTATTCAATCAACAACCAGCGGCAAGAATTGGAATTTAGCTTTGGCCTCCGATGAGTCTGGGCAGCACAACAATCCAGGTTTCAGTTTGGCCAGAATCATAAGCAAAGATCAGCAAGTTCTGGCACAGATAAGAGGGAAATTTGATTAACGATCGTTTGATGGAATGGACAGAAGGTGAGTCTTGACTGTTTTGGTTGCAGAAATGTTCACACACTACATGTGAACACCACCTGCTATCTTTCTTTGTACCTAAACAGAGACACTGGAAATGAACTGAGATATCAGAGACGGTCAGAATAATTCTTGATGTATAAGGTTTAATGTACAAAAATCTGACCCATAGAAAAATGTTGTGTTAGTTCTCTCAAGTTTAGATAGGAGATTCCAAGTGGATTCCTGTAATATATAGTTTACAAATCCTCTCTAATCCTCACACTTCCTCTCTTTTAGAGACCACAGAGAAGCAATAAATGTCAGGGACATATCCAAAGAGCCCTTGTTCATTCTGAGAGCTTGGGGGTAGGGGGTGGTCCACACATTTTTCAACACTATGTGAAACCATTAGAAATCATGGCACCACTGCATGACTTTTTTTCACACCCCTGTAGATAGCACTGACCCACTGAAATAGATTACTTCAAAACACGTAAAAGAAGTAGATGTGGCACCTTTATTTTGTCAAGATGGATGAAATCAGACTCCTTGCATTTGGTACTATCATGACAAAAGGAACAATTTCAGCTTCACTGTACAGTAGAAAGATTTATGGCTGGAAAGCACTCTTCCCTCCCTTGGGCAAGAACATTTGGAATTATTAACAGAAATGCTGTGACTATTTCTTGGCTGGAATTTTTTATACTACTGGTGTGGTCCAATCAACTGGAGAAAAAACTTGGTTTACATATATATATATATATATATATAGAGAGAGAGAGAGAGAGAGACATAGGAGAGAGAGGGGAGAAAACATTTTTATAATTTAACTCATGAGTTTGGGGCTTTTCATGCACCAGATTATGCTTTTAGCCATTATATTCTTAGAGTAGTAAAAAATGACAGTTTCTCAATGTAAATATTTGCAAAATTCCAGTTTAGTTCAGGGCACTTGAAAAATAGTGTATTTACAATCCTCCAATAAAAACCTCTAAAATTACTATGAGCAGTGGGACTCTGTTTATTTGTAGTTTATTTGTAGTTGGGATGACCATGAAAATTGAGGTGAGATATTAATCACAGGGAAAATTCACTTATAATGTATTCAAACATTCAAGAGATGAAACTGGTTAGTTGTAGGCTTAAATATGTTCTTTATCATAGGCAGCTTCAAAAGATACTCATGATCTGCGCTTGGAACCCCTGCCTTTTACTGCCCTGGCTTAATTTTCCTGTCTGAAGCCAAATGGAAAAGGGAGATGAAGGAAGTTAAGAACATTAATCCACTTTAGAGGTCCTGAGAGCAATGGATGAAATTGTTCAGCAAAAAGCAAAGTCTTTGGGGGCACATCAGAGGTGCAACTTAGATATATAATATGACTAAGAACTGGGGCCTCTGTTTTACATTCCCATCTAAACCCCCATCTAGATCCCCAGCTTCCTGTTGCTTCCAGGTTTGGACCACCTGGTTCCCATGTGACAGCTTAGATGTCTCACTATCCCACCCAACATGAGGTCCCCTCTCTCCTCACATTCAAAGTTTGATGAATCCTTCTCATTATTCTGGACATTAACCATTAATTTATTTTGACCAAACTTCATCTCTGATTTAAGTGTCTCCCTTTATGTTTTTCTCACCAATTAATGCTTGGCCTTTTCAAAACCCCGTATAAAAAGACGTATCACCTCCGATACTTGAACTTTCTTAGTTCACTCCCCTGCAATGAACTTCACAGTTCTTTTGTTGCCTTTTTTGCTCAGCTTCAGCTATAATTATTTACTTGTCAGTGCTTTCCTTCTCTGTTACCTATTTTCCATTAAAATTTTTTTTTTTACTGGAGTATGGTTGATTTCTAGTGTTGAGTAATTTTCAGATGTACAGCAGAGCAAATCAGTCATACATACAGTGGCTCAGAGAGTAAAGAATCTGCCTGAAATGCAGGACCTGAGTTTAACCCATGGGTCTGGAAAACCCCTGGAGAAGGGAATAGCTACCCACTCCAGTATTCTTGCCTGAAAAATTCCTTGGACAGAGGAGCCTTGTGGGCCACAGCTACAGTCCATGGGATTGCAAAGTGTTGGACATGACTGAGAAACGAACACTTTCACTTTCACATACATACATCCATTCTTTTTCAGATTCTTTCCCATATAGGTGCATACAGAGTACTGAATAGGGTTCCCTGTGCTATAAGTGGGTCTTTATTAGTTATCTATTCTGTACATATAGTATAGAGCTTCTCCATCTTTGGCTGCAAAGAATATAATCAATCTGATTTTGTTATTGACCATCTGGTGATGTCCATGTGTAGAGTCTTCTCTTGTGTTGTTGGAAGAGGGTGTTTGCTATGATCAGTGTATTCTCTTGGCAAAACTCTATTAGCCTTTGCCCCGCTTCATTCTGTACTCCAAGGCCAAATTTCCCTGTTACTCCAGGTATTACTTGACTTCCTACTTTTGCATTCCAGTCCCCCATAGTGAAAATGACATCTTTTTAGGGTGTTAGTTCTAGAAGGTCTTGTAAGTCTTCATAGAACTGTTCAACTTCAGCTTCTTCAGCATTACTGGTCAGGGCATAGACTTGGATTACTGTGATATTGAATGGTTTGCCTTGGAAATGAACAGAGATCATTCTGTCATTTTTGAGACTGCATCCAAGTACTGCTTTTTGGACTCTTTTGTTGACTGTGATGGCTACTCTATTTCTTCTAAGGGATTCTTGCCCACAGAAGTAGATATAATGGTCATCTGAGTTAAATTCACCCATTCCAGTACATTTTAGTTTGCTGATTCCTAAAATACCAAAACTTTTGATTGTGTGGATCACCACAAGCTGTGGAAAATTCTTCAAGAGGTGGGAATACCAGATCACCTGACCTTCCTCTTGATAAATCTGTATGCAGGTCAGGAAGCAACAGTTAGAACTGGACATGGAACAACAGACTGGTTCCAAATCAGGAAAGAATACATCAAGGCTGTATATTGTCACTCTGCTTATATAACTTATATGCAGAGACCATCATGAGAAATTCTCGGCTAGATGAAGCACAAGCTGAAATTGAGATTGCTGAGAGAAATATCAATAACCTCAGATATACAGATGACACCACCCTTATGGCAGAAAGTGAAGAAGAGCTAAAAAGCCTCTTGATGAAAGTGAAAGAGGAGAGTGGAAAAAATTGGCTTAAAACTCACCATTTAGAAAACTAAGATCATGGCATCTGGTCCCACCACTTCATGGCAAATAGATGGGGAAACAGTGAAAATAATGACAAACTTTATTTTGGGGGGCTCCAAAATCACTGCAAATGGTGATTGCAGCCATAAAATTAAAAGACACTTGCTCCTTGGAAGAAAAGTTATGACCAACCTAGATAGCATATTAACCAGCCCAGACATTACTTTGCAACAAAGGTCCATCTAGTCAAAGCGATGGTTTTTCCAATAGTCATGTATGGATGTGAAAGTTTGACTATAAAGAAAGCTGAGCACCGAAGAATTGATGCTTTTGAACTGTGGTGCTGGAGAAGACTCTTGAGAGTCCCTTGGACAGCAAGGAGATCCAACCAGTCCATCCTAAAGGAAATCAATCCTGAATATTCATTGGAAGGAGTGATGCTGAAGCTGAAACTCCAATACTTTAGCTACCTGATGTGAAGAACTGACTCATTGGAAAAGACCTTAATGCCGGGCAAGATTGAAGGCAGGAGGAGAAGGGGACGACAGAGGTTGAAATGGTTGGATGGCATCACTGACTCAATGGACATGGGTTTGAGTAAACTCCAGGAGTTGGTGATGGACAGGGAGGCCTGGAGTGCTGCAGTCCATGGGGTCGTAGAGTTGGAAACGACTAAGCGACTGAACTGAACTTGACTGCATATATATAGAAGCGCATATTTTCCATGTTTTTTCTCATCTTCTGGGATCTTTAACTCTGGAACTACATTGAAAACCATGATGCACTTGGATACAGGTTGTGTGAAGAGCATTGCTTCAAAGAAAATTGCCCAACTGTGTGGCAAAAGCTTCAACCTCCAGGCTTACTCTTCCCAAAGGATTGTTTGGAAAAGCATCTAGTTTCTACCATTTTACCTGATTTGATTAGTTTATTCTCAGTCCCAAACCACAAAGTTGGTTAGACATACACTTAAGAGAAAATTTTAAGTTATTAGAGTTAAAAAAAAAAAAACCAACAATTTTTTTTAAACAGAGTAGTGAAAAATATAAGTAAGAACATATAAACCATTAACTGAAGACCATTGAAAAGGGAAATTTCTAATTTGGCAAATTGTTTAGTATTTATTCCTGTTAACATAACTTTTTAGGTCCCTACTTGAACCGTATTCCATGGGACAGAAAGATGGAGAAGAACTTTTTCTTTCCCCTCTCAAGCTGAGAGCAGCAAGAATGCATTTTGTTAGTTGAACTTATTGTAAATCATTGCCAAAGGGAGAAACTTTTTTGGAAGTTTGTCATGGTAAATCAATGTATTTGTCATGGGTTAAAGAATGGCAGAAGATACATGAAAACCTGATGCTGATCGCTTGGTTACAAATTACTTGCAGATGTTAAAATGTGTTTCCCAATAAAAAGGGGGGAAAAAGACAAAATGCCAGGCTGCCTGGCAAGAAGGGGCCAGACACCTGCCTAAAAAAAAACTGAGAATCAAAATAAGTGGCAACCATTAAGATAGTCTAGAAACTTCCTTCCTAAAAGCTAAGAATAGCTCCTTCCATATTCTTTTTTTCATGTGAACCACAGATTTCTAGACTATATACATACCAAGTGCATTGTGATCATTTCTTTCTCAGCATAGATGAGACTTAGTTACTTTGCAACTTTGGTAACATCGTGATTTAGCAAGGATCAAGTATTAATCCCCTCCTTGCTCTATTTAGTGATAGTAGAACACTCCTTCAGATATTCTGGCAAAGTCCAGCATTGGACTCTAAGGGACTACCACCTGCCTGCTTGCTCTTCATGTTCATCATAGAAGTTCAAGGAAATGTTTACAATGTGACAAACACCATTGCAATAAACCCTCTGATTCTCTTACCAGTATGAGATAGAGATCAACTCTTAAGTTGGGTCATTTCTCAAAAACAGGCCAATCAAATTCCTAGAAGGCATTCTAGTCTGAGACAAAGGAGCTACAGGTCACCCACCACAAAAAGCAAGTGTATTTCTCTGGTCAAGAGGCAAATACCCAATTACCTTCTAGAATAATCAGACCTCACTGAGACCCAACTTTCACATTTATAGGCAAGTCTGATGAGTGGATTAAAGGATTTGCAGGCTCAAGAAGCACATACAGAAAATGGATTATGACAGTCCTCAAGGATTAATCAAACATTCTGAACTTCTTATTTTACTGTAAATGTTATAAAGATATCATTGTGACATGGTTGAAGATACACTGCAGTTAGACTCTGTGGATATAAAATTTTGATTCAAAGACCAAACAAAGAATCCTTTTAAAATAAATTTAGGAAAACATCAAATCAGTAAGCTCTCCAGATAAGAAAACAATAAACATTACTTTTAAAAGAAATCGCTTTCTCTCCGTAAATAGTAGGAAATGTTATTTCTTTATTCACACACAAGGGCTCTTCTCCAATGGCTCATTGGGTAAATAATCCGACCGCCAATGCAGGAGATGCAATGAATGCAGGTTCGATCCCTGGGTCAGGAAAATCCCCTGGAGGAGGAAATGGCAACCCACTCCAGTATTCTTGCTTGAAACATTCCACGGACAGAGGAGCCTGGTTGGCTACAGTCCATGGGGTCACAAAGAGGCAGGCATGACTGAGTGACTAAGCAAACAAGCATCTTACTTGGGCTTTGGGAGGATTTTAATTTCCAGTAGAAATTGGTATGGGGACTTTCAGAGTTTGAGTTAATGTTTATTCTTTAAATATTTGTTTTGATCAAATGTGAGTTAACTGCATCTAAACCTATTTAAAAGGTATAATTAAAAATAGGATGTTGAGGCCAAACATTTTTAGAGTCTATTGCTTTGGCAGTTTAATTTTATGCAAAAAAAAAAAAAAAAAAACAATGAAGCCCACTTAAATGAACACCTGCTCAAAGAATAGCCTTATGGAAAAGATCATTTCTGAAATCAAACAAATGTAAATTTTAAAAAGCCACACTATAAAATGATACATCATTACTCTTGGTAAGCCTCTAATGAAATAATGAACATTTATACAATAAAATGATGAAACAGAATGTAGACAACCACATAGTCATTTTTCATTTCCAGTCTCAATTAATCACAATCATTCTTGGTAAAACAATTCTCAGGTGAAAATATAAACAGATATAAAAGCTATTAAAATGAAGATATTCATAAATTTATTCATAGTCTCGCACGGCACACAATGCATGATAAAAGTACACATGGAAATATCCAACCACCAGCTGAAAAATGTCCAGAGATCTGCCTTATTAATCTTCATTTCTAACATTTCCATAGTTAATTAAAGGATAAGCTATCTATTTTTGGTATATCATTCCTATGGAATTTTGTAAATGTCATTTACTTTTATAAATTCAAAAACTCAGAAAAGATATGGCTTATCTTAGATATTACTTAGATATATTCCCTCCAATTCCATCCTCTAATAGCTATTCAGAAAATTTGTACTCTAAGATTATCCTATTTTACATTATTTTTATGTAAGATAAGGCTATAAATTACATTTAGGGTCCTGAGATAAAATTTCAGCTTTTCCTTAAGCATAATGATCAGATTGTACTTCAAACATTTCTCTAAACAGAGTCAAAATTCTTTGGACAGAGTCCATGCAAGAAAAGTAATATTAATTTCATTACAGAATTTTTTTTTTCGGATGTAGAACATGTAAGCAAGATCACTGTAGTACTTGACTCATCTTGTATTTAATTAGTCATAGAAGATTCCTGAGTTTGCATTTGAGATGGCAGCCACCTCACATGAAAACTCTAGAAGCTTTCTGACCAGCATTTCAGGAGTCCTATCTAGTGGGATTTCTACAGAGTAACACTGTCAGGAAACGTGCTCTCAGAACATGTTTACAGTCTTAAAGAGCTGGCATGACTACAGAGTTCGTATCCCAAACTTACAGAAGAGGAAGTCTTGATAAGATATTGATATTAGGGGAATAGGGACCAAAACAGGCTTTTCCTGTGATTAGCACAATGGAAACATATGACCATTCTATTTTTATTTACCCCATGTTATTAGCAGAGCTTATGTACACTCTAATTCCCCTAGAAAAACTAGGAGATTGTTAAGAATTTCTATTACGTTTTGTAAATGCTGAAGTGGAAGTGAAGTTCATTTGGGTCTAGGGGATCCAGTCATGTTTCAGAGATTCCCATGAATAGAACTGCAGCCCCTGAGATGTGCACAAACCCTGGTGGCCATATTTTCACAGGAACACACCAAGCAGAAGGAAGGGCAGCTTGAGAGCCAGAGGCAGTGGCTTCTCATGTAATCTGTGCAATTACTTGCTGCCTTGAAGGATGCAAATTTGCCTAGAGAAGGGGCTGGCTCCTGCAAAGTGGAGGAAAATAATAGAGGAAACCCATAAACAGCAAAGAGCAATGTCTTTCTTAGCTCCCCATTCCCACTCCTGGTTCCATGATGCAACTTCTTCCTAGTTACTAAAGACTAATCTTGGCCAAGGTGCCAACCAAGTTTCAAGCACTGATCTCTCTTCAACTTTGGCCTTTATGGACCAAACTGTCATCATAATTCAAGGCAATGAATTAATAACAACAGTATCAATATGTCTGGAGTGTCTACCATGGGTCAGGGGCTTCACACACTCTGTTGCTTAAACACCACAATAACCCTACTGAAGAGGAATTATTCTCAGATGTTCCAAATGAAGCCTTGGAGAGGTAAGGAATTTGTCCAATGACAACCTCTCATCAGTGGCAAATCCAGGATTTGGAATCAGGTAAGTTGAATGCCAAATCCAGTGCTCATGCCACTTCACCACACTGCTTAGGTATGAACTTTCAGAATATGTGACAAAAGATAGGGGAGAGATTGTTTTATAAAGGCGTCCTTCTCGTCCACTTCTATTCCCATCACCTGTCCACCTGGCTAACTTCAAGACCATATTTCTTCTAAGTGTTACTCAGTCTTTTTTATATATATATTGCTTTACCAAATCCAAGTACAGTCTCTTAACCCATGACTCTTAACTGCATGACTTAAATAGTATCCCAGACAAAAACTTTATAAATCGTCACCAGATTAGAGTGAGAGTTTAGGTTAATTGAGTGGCCCCAAACAGGGGATTTATTTCATACTGGGGACAATTTGGTAATGCAGGGAACTGCTGCATCAAGACAGCCTCTGAATCCTCTGGCCTGGATTGGCTAAGACCAGGGAAGCCTGTTAAGGCTCCTCCCACCCCTGTCCCACACTGTGTAGTGTAATTGCCCAAGGGAGCTGAACTTTATCTCATCTTCCAGTTTCTTGCGTTCAGTGCACTGCATGAGCCTCTGTTCCCCTATCTGTTCTGTCCTACCCCACCACAGCCTTCATCTTGTGTCTCAAACTTCCTGGGTCTGTAATACTCCTATGTGTTCACTGATTCATTAATAAATATTTATTTTCTATGTGTTCAGCATCATGAACACGGACAGTGAGGAAGACATAGACTTCCCAAGGGTTCTTATCTCTTACTCCTGATTGCCTTGGTTGGTACAGATCAGACATAGAGCACGTTACCCAGAACTAGCTCAATAGGTCTCTGCTAGTCATAGTGCAACAGAGAACAAACCTGACTCCATATTGGATGTATTCCTTTAGCTCTAACTCTGTGCTCTGTTGCCTGAGCTTAGCCATGCTGGCTCTGCACCTTTCTTAAAAGAATGTTGCCCACAACCAGGAAAGCCCATCCTTGAGGTTCTGGCCTTTAAAGGTACAACACTTTTCCATTCATATAGAAGTTTAAAAATTGCAGAACAGAGAATAACTATTGCTGTCTTGGAGGTTTACAGAAACATGTGACCAGATCTATCTGGACAGGTGCAAGAACAAAGGATTCTAGCATGGAGAAGTTTGCATGAACCAGCCACAGCCCCTCCCCTTTGACTAGAAAAGAAGCCCAAATTCTAGCTCAGATAAAATAGTAATTTGTGACGCTAGTCCACCATTTTCTCTGTCTGCTGGCTTTTCAAATAAAGTCACTATTCCTTGCCCAAACTCCTTATCTCCCAATTTATCAGTCTGTTGTGTGGCAAGCACTATGGGCTTGGACTAGGTAACAGTAAGCAAGCATGGATGAAGTTGATAAAGAGTTAGTGCTCATTTCCAGAGCTGCAAAGAGTGCTACAGAAAGTACTACTTCCTCTGTTGCCAGAAGGACTGGTGTCTCTTGAAGAGGTGGATTCTTCTAAGCATCTGGGTTTGGATGATTAAAGAACATTCCTAATCTTGATAAATTGTCCCTTGGTCTTTGTTATTTTATACGCCGGTTTGATAACATCTTTTTATCTGGCAGCAGAGGGGCTTCTGAACCAGAATGGGTGGATGATTTTCTCTGGAAAATGGAGAAAGGTGATCTGGTTGGTTTCCTTTGATGTTTTTGAACAAGACAGATGATTATCCTGGGTCCAGTGATTCGCATGTGTGGGAGACCCTCCTTTGTAGTAGGGAGTTTCTTTCTTCCCAGGCCTTCCCTAAATGAAGTTTTATCTTACAGATCCATCTCTAATTTGAAATTCCTTGTGAGTGACGTGAATAAACCTTCGGCTCTTGATCTGTATGATCCTCTTGGCTTCTTCAATATTGAAATGAATTCTTAAGTAAGATCTGTAGGAGGACAATTTGCATTAATTATGATCACATCTGAAATTCTTGTCTTGACCGTTCACTAATCTAATTATTCTCATTTTTGTTGTCAACCTAAAACAGAAGGAAACGATAGAGTAGTTAGAAGGATTTGTCTGGGAGGTATTTAGATCAGATAAGTGATTTTTAAATTGCATCCTTTCTTTTTTTTTTTTTTTGCAGTAGTGTCCTTTATTCCAACAGTATTATAAATTCATATATAAAAAGATCATAGAATTGTTCTTATTGAAACAAAGAACAGAACCTTCTCCATCTTGCCCCTGCTTTCCTTTCCTCTGTCTACACTCTTTCCCATCATGTGGGACTTTGGGAAGGGTCTATGTGAACATCTAGAAGTAGTTTGAAAATGAGAAAACTAGATTATCTATGTCTGCAATCATGCCTAGCTCTAAAATTCACATCATTGATTCCAAGGTCAGTCTCAGCCTTATCACGATCGTGTCTCTCCAAAATGACTGTTTCAAGATATTTCGAATCTGATGCAGATTATAATTACTGCTCCCATCACAATGTTAGTGGTTCTTTCCCTGTATCATATAAGGCGTCCATTCCCCGAGTTGCCCTAGTAAAACTGTATCTTCCATAGAACCAAGCATAGAACGAGATACATTATGTTTTTCAGTTTATAGATATTTGGCCCCCTACAGATCAAATGTTTTTTTTAAAATGTCGGTTGCTTTATGAAATTCTCTTAACAAGCCCAAGAATTAAAATCACTATGTGGGACAAGGTCTATGAGGGCAGAAACCATGTCTGTCTTCCTCACCTTTGCAGTGCCAATGGCACAGAGCAGGTGCTCAATAAATGCTCATTGAATGAATAACATTAATTAATTTCCATTAATCTACTAAATGTTCATTTTATCTTGTTTTTCTAGTTTATATCACTCTATGGTTCTGTATTTTCAGCTGCAAAATAGTATCTGGCCCATAGGGGTTGTTGGAGAAATTAAATGTGTTTAGTACAAAGTAAGCACTTAGTTAATATTTGTCAATAAGAGAAGAATGCTGCCTTTTTAACATAAGCCAAGTGTTTGAATTCACTGAATTAGTCATTTGCTTTATTATCTTACTGAGGTAGGATTGTTTTGATTTTTTTTAACCTGGAAATCAGACTGACCAACAAATAGTAATAAATGTGCCTTTTACATAACTCTTAGAGTGTTATGAGGATTTCTGTTCAGATAACTTTCTTTGTTGAGTTTTGCAGAGATTATAAAACAAAGTATTTTACAATGGAACTAGCCATTTTGACTTAATTCACCAATAACTCAGAAGCAGCTGCAGGCAATCTTTCTCTTATGTTTCAAAAAGAAAAGAAAAAAAAATTGGCCTAAAAAAAAGAAGCAAGGAAGAATTTAACCCCAAAGGATAATGTTTTGGAAAGTTTCAATGGACTGAAACTTGGGGTTACAATAGAAATTTCTTACAAACCTAACTACAGCTTCCACTAGAGTGTAGAGCATAATGCATATTATGGTACCCAACTTAATTTACTCTGTAATTGTACCAGACGGCAAACAGGACACAAACAAAGAGAACAGCAACGCCTTGTAAAATGAATAGCTGGTCAGAGAATATTGACAAAGGGTATTTGTCAGCAAAAAAAAAAAAAAAAAAAAAACACAGAAGTGGGGCCTATATGGACATAGTTGTTCCCTCTATCCCTTGACAAGGTATTCATTTAAAAGGAATTCGCTATTCTCTCATGTCGTTTACTTGTCAGATGGTACAATTACAGTTATTTTGCAGTCAATTTTCTGTTATATAATCACACAGACTTGTGTCTAATGCAACAGAAAATTGCCTGGGTGGAATAACTTTCAGGTGTTGGTTTGACTCTTGGGGGTTTCCATTTGCTTTTTGGTCCCAAAGTTTCCTTTCTATTCAAATCCATCCTAGAGAAATCTGAGTCCCAACCCCACTCAGAAGAAGCACTGTGTGTAGCTGTTAAGGGAATGAGTGTTCAAATCAGACACACCAGTGTTCACAGGGGTGAAATTCTGGTCCTACCACCTAGCTGCCATTTATTTGTGAGTCTATCCAGTTGCCAACACATCTTATGAGAGAAAGAGGAGTTTGGTACTTATTGCCTTGATGGACAGTACCACCTCCAAACAGTACTGGAAGCATCTTGGGAAGAAAAAGAGAAGATTGGATCCTACTGAGGATTTGAAGTTTAGTTTCAAAGGTAAGTTTGACAAAAGCTGAGCCCTGATTCAAATCAAGTTAGGATTACAGTACAGCAGTCCAGATAAACGAAAAGAGTGAGGTGAGGGTTTTCAGACTAAGGATTCAAAGAATGTTAAGACATCAACCATCCGTTTATACTTTCCATTGAAGGGGTGGTGGATCTTGTGGTTAAATTTCTGACATGAACTTTCCAACCATTTGGCCGGCAACACGCTTCCCGGAACAATAAAGCAAGGCTATTTCTACCCGGTGACAAACTTCTTGAAAGTAAGTATCATACTTCTATGTTGTCTGTGCCACGGAACCGAATGCATGGCCTGAGCTCAAGAAACAGCTGCTGATCAGAAGTCTCCCCACTCCACGCCTCCCTCACCCCACAACCCCTTTAATCCCAGACAGAGGGTTAGAGGAAAATTTCATTTTCCTTATCTGTATTATATCATTTCTTGCCACATAACATCTCTTAACATTGTTTGTATTGCCTCAGAAGATCCCATGTTTCCAAGGTCACAATGGAGCTGTATCTGCTAGACATTTTAACAGTGTAGTCAAACTCAGTCTAAAAATCGAACCACTCCAGATGTCTTTAATGGGGGAAACAATGCCTGAGGCTTTGGGAAACATGCTTCAAGACTTACTGCCTTCCCTTCAGTCTACTGGAGTCGTTGGGAGAGGGAGCATTAGAGGCTGCAAACAGGAGCTGAGGTTTTCCTGCTCAGAAGCAGACCTTCCCGTGGATCTTGGGAATCTCAGCAGCATGGAAGGCACTGCCCACGCAACTTCTTTGCGGAAGATTTCCTGCCATTGTGCATTCTCCCTGGCAGTCATGTTCCAGACCGAGCTGTGCCATGGGCCGGATGGACTTGTTCTCCTCATTAGAATCTCAAATGCCCCAGGGGAAGAAAAGGACCATTGTGTCTGGCACACCTTGGCACTATCTGGTCTCAGTTCAATTCTGCCTATTTATTTCTCATGCTTTCTCTTTCTCTGAAGCCCTTTGGTATTATTCCAGCTCTTAATAGCCTACGTTCTGATGTTTTTCCCAAACAAAGCATCCTTGTGTCAGCTGTCAAATACTTATATTAGACTTTGCTTTTTTTGGACAAATAGGAGAAATGTTTTAGTTCTCTTCATTACTCTAAAACAGCAATTAAGACACTGACCAGAACTCTCTTGCGCCCTATTGGAAACAAAGCCATCCCACTCAGCCTTCCCTAGAATTGAATTATGGAAGCTTGATGTCATTTTGGTTTCCATGCAGTACAACCCCTTAAGAGCAATTTCATCCTTTCTTAGGCCTGATAACCAGTCCGAGTGCCAATTCTCTGAGGTACCGGGGATCGAATCTTACAAGACCATAATTTCATTTTCCTTATCTGTATTATATCATTTCTTGCCACATAACATCTCTTAACATTGTTTGTATTGCCTTTATTATATCTGTGAATGAAGTTAATAAAACTTAGGCCATTTAAAATACATGGAAGATTTTAAAATCATTTTGGTAAAATAATTTTAGCATGCCTGGTGGAGCTGACTTGCCTCTTCCAAATGATACTGCAATCACACCATTCCAACACCTCATAATAATTTTTTATATTTTTCTTATGAATTAAAGTCTTCTGATCAATTTTGTTATCTACCTTATACATTTCTGCTCAGTTTAAAACTATCAGTGACCAAGTTCTTTACATGTGTTTTGTACCAACCCCTTGTAATAGGCTTCAGAGTTGAAAGATCAGTCTCTTTTCTTATAGGTAACCAATTTTCATTTCAACAGAAAAATAATAATTATTTTAGTTGTACTATTTCTTTAATGGAAATAGCGATCAATGACTCTGGAACTAGTCTAACCTTGTTGGCTGCACTTTGAAATAACAGACTTATTATTACAGGAAAGAACTGAATTTGTACTATCATTTTAACTTAATCTAAAAAAACAGAAAAATGTTCTGCAAATTATTGTCATGGAATTGAAGAAGATTATACTGCCTTGTGACTAGTTTCCAGGACACCAAGATGCCCATCTCTTCCTAAGGCTTGCTTTTTACCTTTTGCTAAAATCCCTTGAGTCCCTTGGGAGAGGACAGGGCAGGATCCCCTAAATATGCATGGGCTGCCTCTGTCATCTGCTGCTGTATTGGCGTCTCAGGAGCCAGCGAAGTGATCTGGTGAGCTACAGCTAGCTGGTTATTAAACTGCTGTAGCCACGGCTTCCCTGGTGGCTCAGCTGGTAAAGAACCCATCTGCAAAGCAGGCGACCCCAGTTTGATTCCTGGGGCAGGAAGATCTGCTAGAGAAGGGATAAGATACCCACTCCAGTATTCTTGGGCTTCCCTTGTGGCTCAGCTGGTAAAGAATCCACCTGCAATGCAGGAGACCTGGGTTCGATCCCTGGGTTGGGAAGATCCCCTGGAGAAGAGAAAGGCTACTCTCTCCAGTATTCTGGCCTGGAGAATTCAATGGACTATACAGTCCATGGAAAGGACTACTCCAGACACCATGTGTGGGTGTTTTCCCCACACCAGGCGACTCTGTGACACCAGCAGCGTGTCCTAGAATTTGATTCAATATGTGCTCCAGGCTTGTTTGTGTCTGACTCGTTGCACCCCATGAACTGCAGCCTGCCAGGCTCCTCTGTCTGTGGGGTTCTCCAGGCAAGAATACTGGAGTGGATTGCCATTTCCTCCTTCAGGAGATCTTCCCAACCAAGGGATCAAACCCACATCTCTTGTGTCTCCTGCATTGGCAGGTGGATTCTTTACAAGTTAACTCAATTCTGATACTATTTACCTGGAGGTAGCACCACATCTCACAGGTTAAGGGCTCAGCCCCACTTGGGATGCCAGTCACAAAGAGTAGGTCCCCAGATTACCTGCAACTTCCATCTGACTTGGCTACAATTCAGAGGTTCCCACAATGTCCTCCTCGGGTTCTATTAAATTGCCAGAGTAGGTCACAGAACTCAGGGAAACAGCACTTATATTTGCAGTTTATTAAAGGATAGAGTGGGCTTCCCTGGTGGCTCAGTAAAGAATCTTCCTGCCGATGCAAGAGATGTGAGTTCGATCCCTGGGGCGGGAATATCCCCTGGAGAAGGAAATGGCAACCCACTCCAGTATTCTTGCCTGGGAAATCCCATGGACAGGAAAGGCTGGTGGGCTACAACCCATGGAGTCACAGAGTCGGACACGACTGAGCAACTAAACAACAACCAAAAGGATAGAGAAAAGGATGCAGAAGAACAGCCAGATGTGCAGATTCACGGCGCAGTTCTGGAAGGGCCCTGAGGGCAGGCTCTTCAGGCCCGTGGGCTTGGGCTGTGTCGCCTCCTGGTCCGTGGATGTGTTCATCAACCTAGATACTCCCAGAACGCCACACCTGTGGGATTTTGTGGAGGTTCAATATGATACAGATCAATATGATCAATACAGATCAATACGATCTCCCTCTCCAGCTTCTCTCCCCTCTGGAGGATGGGGGTAGGGCTAAAAATTCCAAGCCTCTCATCATGATTTGATCTTTTTGGTGACTGCCCCCGAGTCAGGAGTCTACCTAGAATACCCTCAGTGGAACAAAAAACACTCCTATCACCCAGGAAATCCCCAGGGATTTAGGAGCTCCGTGTCAGGAACTGGTGTCAAGGACCAAACGTTAGAACAAAAGGTGATCCTGGTGCTCTTATCACTTAGGAAATTACAAGGGTTTTAAAACCTCTGTCCCAGGAATCGGGGGCTGAAGCCAAACCAAAAAATATATTTTCTATGATAAGGCACAATATCTTCATCTTGAAAAACAGAAGCTCAGTTTCCTCTCAGAGAACTAAGCTGGAGTTAATTTCGGTGTAAGCAGGGTTGCTGTGTACAGTTGTATATGTTCCGCACTGCACAACAAATTGAATGGCATTCCCTAGAGCTGTATGGAGATCCTGTTGTCCTTCAAGTGACATGGTACAAATGCTTCCATTTAGCCGTAGACTCATCATAAAAGTAATGCACATTTTGCTTTCCTAGCAGGGCTGTTAGATGCCAGCTCACTGATCTCCATTCCCTTTGTCACTGTGAAATTTTGGCTGGCTGGCTCAGTCAACATCTTCTGTATGCCGTGCTCATGTGAAGGAGAAGAGACTTTTATGTTATATTAACTTTTTCTCATAGTTTCAATGATACACTTCATATATCAGTTTTAAACCAATGTGTCCCAAGAGTTATGAATTATGAGTAGATAAGGATGAGGTCTCTGAGTTCTTGAGAGGGTGATCAGAATTCTTTGTGGGATGGGGAATTATGTGTCATTGCAAAAAGCTATAAAATAGCCGTTTATGTTAGAGAGAAACAATTCTTAGCAACATAATGCAAAGAAAGCAAAGGTTGACAAGATCTTCCCTGGGCTGATAGTCAGGTGACTTTCAGGCAGGTGGGATGTTCTCCTTCGGGGGACATATTGGGACCCTTACAGGAGGGGGAGTAAGAGGACAGTGGTTTCATTTTTCAAAGCAACATGGAGCACGGACTATGAAAGGAACACTCCACAGGTAGATTAACCTCTAGTCTGACTAGAGGTCATATGTGCAAATGTGTTGAGATTCTATCAGAAAATAGCAATAAAAGCAGACTTGCAATCAGACGGACCCTTGGCTCTACCATCTTCCAGCTCTGTGATCTTGAACAAATTATCTAACCTCTCTGAGCCTCAGTTTTATCATCATCAGTTGGGGTTACTTACTAGTCATCATCTCTTAGGATAAAGCGTATGAAAAAATAATGCGCACAAAAAGCAAGTTGCTTAAATTTAAATTTAGGCCATCTTTTGATTTCCTAACTGTTACCCAAACTCTTCCTTTTCTTAAAGAAATCAGAGATCCCAAATCTATTTGTGTGTATTTAAAAGTTTTGGTGTGAAATGCAAGTGACGTTGACCTGTGTCCACTGTCAGAGAAAGGTCACCAGAGGCTTAGCTTTCCATCAAACCAGTCCCAAGAGACAAGTGAGAATGTCTGTGCCTCCTGGTTCTCCTGGAGGTTCTCCTGGTCTTTGGAGGCAAAAGAGTCAATTTCCGGGAGAGAGAATTTCCTGGGAGCCCGGGAGCAGAGGAAAATAACCAGGCAGAACATATCAGGGTGCAGTTACTTCCATAGTCAAGGGTGTTACTTGCTTGCAGGACACAGCTCTGGACAACTTTCCAAATCCAGACAAAAGAGAGAGAGATCGAGCCAACTCAGGCTTTGTCTCTTTGCCTCTCCACTCCCACCCATATTCAAAGACAGCCAAAAAATCTGGCTGTGTAGATAAAATACTCATTTTTAAGTTGAATATTTCATATTTTTATTTGGATGTTTGACAGCATGTATTTATGTACTTATGTATGCCCTACATACCACCCCTGAGGGTTCGATATGGCAACATCACAAAGACAGCCTTAGGTTATAATTTGCTCTAAAAACCCTCCAACACATGCCTTACAAAAACAGTGTTTGAAGAGGAGTTCTGGGCCTACATAAACATAACACCACTAATTTCGGTAGTAAATGAAATTAATAAACAACATATTAGGCATAAAATCAAATCCACAAATGTATCTTAAAATGCCAGCATGTACGCAATCATTTTAACCAGATGAGAATGCTCATCATTATTATAAAATTAATCTACAAACCCATTTGTATTTTTCTTCATGTTTGACACTGACACACAATTTAAAAAGCAAATTTCCTAAAGCTAATGTTATTCCCACACCACTCTGGTCACATGTGACCAGAGAAAAAATTCAGTGGGTCCTTAAATGAAAAAAGAAAGGACATACTAGGGAATTCTCTGGTGGCCCAGTGGTTGAGACTCAGTGCCTTCAGGGCCGGGGCCCGGGTTCAATCCCTGGTAGGGGACCTGAGAGCTCATAAGCTGTGTAGTGCAGCCAAAAAAAAAGAAAGGAAGAACACACATTATATCACACCAGGGTGAAGGCTTCATTTCTTCGCATCAATCACATAATACAGCCAAAAAAGGAACTCATCAAATAATAATTAGTGACCACAAGAGTGACAGCCACCATCTCTAGCTGAGAGTTACATTTTGCTTTAAATACACAAGATACACTGGTGATGAACGAAAGCCTGCCCCTAGTTTGGGTTGGGTACTTCGCATCACTAGATCTTCATGGTCATCATTATATTTTATTAATAACAAATTAGAAATAAGGAAAGAGGTTAGTTTATAAATGGTGCAAGCATTCAATTCCAGCCTGTAGTAGTCCAGCAGCACTCAGCAAAGGATGCATTTTCTCAGGCCAGTAGATAGAAACATTCCCCCGAGTGTGAAACTGCACCCATGGCTGCCTCACCAAGATTCCATCAGGCTCCATCCAGGCTCATGTATTTGTAGCTGTCTTCAGAGCACACATCTCTCTACACGCCAGACACAACGTGACCTCTTTGGGCTTCACCATAAGTCCATGAGAAAGTTAGTGTGCTTGCCTTACAGTGGAAGGAACAGGAGCCCAGAGATCTCAGACAGCAAGTAGGACAACAGAGTCCTATCTGCTGGGTCCCAAAGTTCCTGCCTAGAACCTCCACACTGTCTACCCTGTCCCCAGACTCTTGTTGGTATTGTTATTGTTTAGTCACTAAGCTGTGTCCAACTCTTTTGCAACCCCATGGACTGTAGCCTGCCAGGCTCCTCTGTCCATGGGAATTCCCAGGCAAGAATACTGGAATGGGTTGCCATTTCCTTCTCCACAGGATTTTCTCAACCCAGGAACTGAATTCACGTCCCCTGCATTGGCAGGAGGATTCTTTATCACCACGCCTCAAGGAAGCCCGTCCCCACATTCTTATCTCATGTTTAATTCTTACTCTTATTTCACATGACTTCTCATCCCCAGTACCAAGAGTATCAGTGAATTGAAGCTCATGGTCAGATTTCTATCATTTTCTTTATTAGTCTGTGAGTAAAATCAAAACACTAAAATTATGGGTTTGGGGACTTTTCTGGTGGTCCAGTGGCTAAGACTTTGCCTTCCAAGGCAGGGGGTGTGGGTTTGATCCCTGGCTGGGGAGCAAAGATCTCACATGCCTCATGGCCAAAAAACCAAAACATAAAGCAGAAGCCTTATTGTAACAAATTCGATAAAGACTTTAAAAATGGTCCACAAAAATAAAATTATGGGCTTACAGTTTAAGGCCCTGGCATATAGACCCTGGGGTATGGCCACACCTGGAGGTCAATACAGTCAGCCAGAAAGGAGGATAATCTGATGACCGCCATGCTGACTCTTGGTGACCGAAATATAACCTTCTTTTTCACTCAAGGCATGGGTCTCAGTTTGCTGCCCAGAGAGACTGTCAGTTAATTGAGAACAAGGACAGAACCTTACGCGGTAATTCTCCTCGTGGAGGTTAAAACATGCAGCATAGTCCTGTGCTTTGATATAGTGAGTGTATATTTTTATGTGATGTGTTCAGTAAATATAACTTGCTTGCATCAAGATGGTGAGGTCGTGTTCCCAGCCTGCCTCTCCACCCCGTGCCGCTCCAGCCCTTAGAAATTGCTGAACAGATGACAACAGATATAAGCCTCACAGGTACTTGAACTTAACCTCCTTGACACTTTGGAAGCTCACAGTCATCACTGAAAACCCAGCCTTTTTAATAACCACAAAGAACAGCTCAGTGCTAAACCACCTCCTAATCTTACTGTTGTCTCTCTAAATTCCTCCGTATTAATCTAGTCAATCATTCAGCAAAACCTTAAGGATCTAATTCGAGGCAGGAGGAAAGAGAGATGAGAGATGTCTGTGCCCACCTTCAGGGATCACACCATTCAGTGGAGAAAAGCTGAGAAAAACATCCATTGCAATCCAATGAGGTTTGGACAGGTGCCTCGGGGCCACTGTGAGGGGGTGCCTTCCTGAAAAAGTCAGTGTGGACCCTCTCCAGCCCTCTACCTGGTCAAGCTGAGTCGATCCAAGCATCCTCCTCCTCCTCTTTCCATCCTGCGTGTTCTTAGGAAAACCAAGGGAAGCAGGGTCCCCACACTTAGAGCATCTGCATTCCTGTCTGCCCCCTCACCCTTAGCTCTTGGCTCAGCCCTGTCAATGACAGAGGAGTCTAGCCACCAGACATAAATCCCTGAATGTCCCACATCCTGGAAATGTATTGATCACAGTGCATACTCTCTTCCTGGGTGCCTGCATGGAGCTTTGGGCTGGCACCCTCTCCTGCCTCCGCAAGGTGCTGGTTGCCTTAACAACACCTCATCCAGTTGCCCCAGCCAGAAACCAGCACGTCAAGATCCTCATTTACACAGCTTCCCATTGAATCAATTACAGTGTTTGGCTACATCGGTCTCTTTCAAAAGATTTCTGCTGAATTACCTCTCAGAAATGCCCCTTCATCTCCAAAGCAATAGTAAGCTGAGCAATGGAAGTCGGGTCACAGGTCTCCTGTTGCTTTTCATGGGCGTTCAAGGCCTTTCATCATTTCCCTCCTGCTCATTTCCCAGGATTCAGGTATTTCAAGGTGGACCACTTTCATTCACGCCTTTTTCATCATGTGATCCAGACTTCTTTCTCACCAAATGCTAAGTTCCAGAAACCACTTATCCTTCCTTGGACATGCCATGCTTTTTCACATCCTTGAGGCTTTCTTAAAGTTTGCATCTGAATTACCCTAGAGCCCTTCCTTTCCTTCATTGTCACATCCCCATTGTCACTCTGTCTAGCTACTTCTATCTCTTCAATGGCTGTTTAACATGGCATTTCTGTATCCGGCTAAGTCTTGTTTGAGGGAAAATTGCTCCTGCTCCTGCAGGAACTTTCCCCTGGGACCTTTCCTCCAAAGGCTGCCTCAGGTGCTTCTTCCTGTCCTTGTTTCACAAGGGATAATCCGGCCTGGTTTTCTTGCTTCTATGTGGGTGACGGGCCCCTTGGGGTTAATGCTGACCTTGCTTCTCTGTAATCTCAGTGGCTACTATGATGACCAGGACATTGCAAATATTCAAATTGTTGAAGAATGGATGAGTATGGTAGAATCAGGAGAAAAATTAGAACGAAATGGGAGATTTGGTCCTTCTTTCTGTCCATGGCTGTGTAAGTTTTGGGTTCTTAATACCTGCTCTCACGTAAAAAGTATAAATGGCCAACATTTGCCCCCGTTTCAGCCAACCCCTCCCTGACTATTGAAATACTACTTAACTCAAAGATATGAATCAGGGGAGGGAGACAAATTGTAGATGGTGGAGAGAAATTGACACAGTTTCATGGTTTCGTTTTGAGAAGGCCAGTTTAAATAGCTAAGACACACACTTCCCTGGTGGTCCAGTGGCTAGGATGCCTCACTCCCAGTGCTGGGGACCCGTGTTCGATCCCTAGTCAGGGAGATGGATCCCACGTGCTGCAACTAAGAGTCCACATGGCACAGGGAAGTTTGGGGATCCTAGAGTACGCAACTAAGTCCTGGCACAGCCAAATAAGTAAATCAAATAGATTCTTTCTTTCTCTTGTCTTCGATCAGCCAGCCCAGCTTTTGAAGCTGAGGGTAAGAGGTGAGCCAGGGGCTGCTACGAACGAGGGGGCCGGGCAGTTGGTTCCACTCAGATGGGCTGATGTGTGCTATTACATATGGTGACACTGCCTGCTTCCCATCCAGGGAACACAGACTTTTTTCAAGCATTTGTCTGTCGCTATGGATTTTTCTTTGAGAATCTTGAAAAGACAATACAAAGCTGCTGTTAAACTGTGGGAACATGTAGGTCATCCAGGACAAATATGTGCCACTTCCTTCCTGCCATTTTCTCCCCCTTCTAAAGAATAGCAGGGTTTTTCACTGGTGTTTTTGAACATAATCAGAAGGGCTATCCTGCAGTACCATTGATGGAGGCCTCCCAGCCGAAAGCTTGTAGTAACCACCATTCTTGCAAGCCATATCCTGCCATTGATTTTTACATAGAACTCCCCATTGATTGCAATAGGGAGTTTTTCCCCTAGATCGATGGCAGGATGTAGCTAGTGACATTAAGCATAGATAAAAGATCCTGGTGTTAACTGTCAACAGAACGAAAATTTAGATGTAAACTCATTTAACAAAAATTGACTTTCAAAGTTTCATCAGAAAAGAAGGCATTTCAAAATGCCTCCCCTCTACCCCTTAAGTTCAATGTAAATAAGATTTCTTATTCCCAAATCATGATTTCCTTAGATATGTCTTTTTACTTTTTATGTTTATCAAAATACTTCCAATAGCTTTAAAGATTTTTTAAAAGAAATGTGGATTTTGCCCTCAAATAGCAATAATATCTAGAGGCGAAGAGAGATGGGTGCACGTATAACTCTAGTACAAAGTGGGAGGGAAAAAGAAAGCAAACAAAGAAGGGACAGGGTGTTTCAAACTCTGGAATGTTAAGAAAGATGTGTGGAGTATTTATATGGGTTCTCAAGCACTAGAAGGAAAAAAATCAAAGATTTAACCGTCCAAATTTTTCATTTTATATGATGCACACCTTTATCAGTCCTAATAGAATACCAATAGGTATACCTTATATTCCAAGCCAAAAAAGGGAAATTACCTGTAGGCAGAATGGGAAGGAAAGCTATGACAAACCTAGATAGCATATTAAAAAGTAGAGACATCACTTTGCCAACAAAGGTCCATATATTCAAAGCTATGGTTTTTCGAGTAGTCATCTATGAATAGGAGAGTTGGACCATAAAGAAGGCTGAGCGCTGAAGAGTTGATGCTTTCAAATTGTGATGCTGGAGAAGACTCTTGAGAGCCCCCTGGACTGCAAGGAGATCAAACCAGTCAATCGTAAAGGAAATCAACCCTGACTATTCATTGGAAGGACTGATGCTGAAGCTGAAGCTCCAATACTTTGGCCACCTGATGTGAAGAGCGGACTCATTGGAAAAGACCCTGATGCTGGGAAAGATTGAAGGCAGGAGGAAAAAGGGGCAGCAGAGGATGAGATAGTTGGATGGCATCACTGACTGAATGGACATGAGTCTGAGCAAACTCCGGGAGATAGTGGAGAACAGAAGAACCTGGCGTGTTGCAGTCCACGAGGTCACAAAGAGTAGGACATGACTTAGCAACTGAACAACAACAAGAAGAATGGGCTGTTAGTAGGGTCACCTTACCTCCCAGGATTTCCAGGAAGTGACAATTGCCCCGCTGTAATAATTAAGTAATTATTAAGAGTGCCCCTTACACTCTCAAAGGTAACTCAGTTAAGCTGATAAGCCTCCACACCCACACTGTTAGCAATGCTGATGTCAAAATCTTAGTTGTGGGAAGAGAATAAATGAGAATAGAATAGTAGGATGTGGAGGACAATGATGTGCCAGTTGGGGGTTCCGAGCCTGGGGGCCTGAGTGCTAAATCCTCGGTGAGGCTGGAGGGTGGGGGCACAGTGCTGCCCCCAGGCCACCTGCAGCAGTGGAGATGGGAACCTTGCTGTGATATTAGATTCTTTTCCATCTTGCCTCTCCTTTTCCTTTTTTTTTTTCCTTTTGTCCATTGTTCTCTCTTCTTTTCCCATTCTCTGCTTTTCCTTCCCTCCTAGAGTGACCAGCTGGTTTGGTTGGTTCAGTCACTAAGTTGTGTCCGACTCTTGTGACCCCATGGACTGTAGCCCGCCAGGCTCCTCTGTCCATAGGATTTTCCAGGCAAGAATACTGGAGTGTGTTGCCATTTCCTCCTCCAGACTCACCAGTTGCTGAATGGCTATTCCCAACATCACCCGCTCCTCTGGCCAGAATCTCTTGTTGGGAAGTCATCCTTTCCGATCTGCCAGCTGGTCTGTCAACAAATGTTGACTCGACAACTGTTTGACGCTGGGCAGAGTGCTAAGTACTATGGATCTCATGGGGGAAAAGTCATCAAGAGCTGTGATTGTTTATAGATGTGGATTTTAACACGGGTCCACCTTGCAGTACTGGCTTCCCTGGTGGCTCAGCGGTAAAGAATCTGCCTGGAATGCAGGAGACACAGGAGACGCCGGTTCAGTCTCTAAGTCAGGAAGATGCCGTGGAGGAGGGCATGGCAACCTACTCCAGTATTCTTGCCTGAGAAATCCCATGAACAGAGGAGACTGGCAGGCTACAGTCCATGAGGTCCCAAAGGGTTGGACATGACTGAATTGACAGAGCACACACGTACGTACCATGCAAGACAGGCATATAAACATGATTTCAAATTTGCAGACACACTTGTGGTTTCCAGTCTAGCAGATAAAAGAGCTTAGAAGTCATCGCCCCATCCTAATAGCAAGTAAAACCTTAACAAAGTGAAAATCAACAACGGTCATTTGAGCCAGCCTAGAGGTGAGGTCCGGAGAAGGCAATGGCACCCCACTCCAGTACTCTCGCCTGGAAACTCCCACAGACAGAGGAGCCTGGTAGGCTGCAGTCCATGGGGTTGCTAAGAGTCAGACACAACTGGGCGACTTCACTTTCACTTTTCACTTTCATGCATTGGAAAAGGAAATGGCAACCCACTCCAGTGTTTTTGCCTGAAGAGTCCCAGGGACAGGGGAGCCTTGTGGGCTGCCGTTTATGGGGTCACACAGGGTCAGACACAACTGAAGCGACTTAGCAGCAGCAGAGGTGAGGTCACAGGACAAACTGCTGCTTCCCAAATTGGAGACACTGAGAGGCAAATACAGAAAACCATGACTTACTGGAGCAGAAACCCACAAGCCACAACCCTCCCGGGAACCAGTGCCGGGGCAGGGAAGCCTCAGCTGTCATGGACTGAACTTGAACTGAATTCCTGGAGCCTCAGTGTGGACAAGTCTGAGAGTTAAAAACTCCAGGGAGGCCCAGTCACGGTGGAGGGGATGAAGCAGCACGTTCCTAGCCTTGGGTGAGTTTTTGCCTCCAGGAGACCTACCTGGTTCTCATACGGAAGAGCAGAGCAAACTCTCTGAGTGCTTCAGTTGGGGAGGGAAAAGCAACCATCGTGAAATATTCCAGACACTCTGTTCCATTAACCAGGACTGCCCTCAGGAGAGACTAGTTAACCTCAGCCTCACCTGCTGGGGTTTCATCAGACCCCACTGACCACCAGGAGGGGAAATACCCAACTCCAGCCCACTATCCTGTACCATCTAAGGGACAGACCATGGAGCCAAGAAGCATGTTTGAAGTTCATGGTCCAGAGTCACAGGCTCACCAAACCCAAGACCTCTTCCTAGGACCCCAGCATACTCCCCACCAACCACCACCCAACCTCACCATCACAGCCCTAAAGACCTCCTTACAGCAGTGCCTTCTACCTAGTTCAGCACGTCCACTATCAAGAAAAAATTCTGAATTTGCTGATAAATTTGTGAACATATAAAATTGTCTTGAATGGACAACTTAAGTTAGAGCCAGGAACTCTGAAACATTTTTCTAATTAGTGGGGGAATCAGGTGAAGTTGATTCATGTATATTTGAAATTGACATTAATCTCATTCAAACATGTTTAATGAATAATCATTAAAATTTGATATAAGTAGACTTCACAAATTATTCAATTTATAACAGAGGAATTGTGTGGGTAAAATAAAGCACAGTGGAGCTTTGCTCTCTGGACATAACACCATCTGACCGGCAGATTAAAAAGATTCTGTAAGGCTCATATGTCAAAAAATACTTTTATATTTTTAGGTGCTTTCTTTCTTTCCCCCCCTGTTCATACACCCATGTAATGAATCTCAGATTTTACACAAAATAGGCTGCTTAAGTTGACATCCCGGAAGTGAAATCTTAAATCTGAGGAAACAGCTACGAACCCTGGTAAATTTACAGTTCGTACATCTCAGACATTTGGCTTCCAGAAATTTCAGTTCACAAAGGGAAGTTTATAATAGCTCTTGAAATTATTTTACAGAAAGCTGAATTGTGTGGCTCTCCCGTCCCAGGAGACCTGCCATCTTTGTCCACTGATTACCCCCTCATTGCACCCAGCAATTCAGAATGGGCCTGGACCTGGATATTCAGATGTGAGTGTGGCATTTGGATTTAGCCTGATTTGCAAACAGCATGATTCCCAAAAACCCATGTGAATAACAAAAGAAAGAGGACAGGATGGTGGGAAGCTGTAATTAACATGAACCCGAGGATTTGCAAGCTGGGAGGCAGAAGCTCCCATGTTGACCTGGATTCCAGAAGAGTTTGCCACATCCATAAAGCACTAATCAAGCAAAAGATAGGTTAGAGCTGAGATGATCAAAAAAGATCACCCTCTTTCTAAGGATTATCCTCCGGGTGAAAAGGGAAGAAAAGATGTGCATGACCCCCAATTTCTTCTGTGACAGATAAAATCGTTACACGAGATTAGAAACCCAGAGGGTGGGAACTGCTTCCCTACCAGAAAAGCCTTTCTTTTCTTCTCCAAACCACCAGGCTTCCTGCTGGTGTCCTGAGCAGACGGCCAGCTTTTGGCCTCCTGTTTGAGACAGTTCGATTCCTCTCTCCTCTCCGGAGAGAAGCTGTTCAACCACACTCAACTGTCCCAGCTTGTTTCTAGCTCAGCAGACAAGGGTTCTTTATTATTATTAATAATTTTTATTGGAATATAATTGCTTTACAATGTTGTGTTGGTTTCTACTGTACAGCAAAGTGAATTAGCTATCCATAAACGTATATTCTCTCTTTTTTGGGTTTCCTCCCCATTTAGGTCACCACAGAGCATTGAGTGGAGTTCCCTAAGCTATACAGTAGGTTCTCATTAGTTATCTATTTTATACATAGTATCAATAGTGTGTATATATTGATCACAATCTTCCATTTCCTCCCACCTCCTCCCTTTCCCCCTTGGTGTCCATATGTTTGTTCTTTACATCTGCGTCTCTATCTCCGCTTTGCAAATAAAATGATCTATACCATTTTTCTAGATTCCACACATATGCGTTTGTATACAATATTTTTCTCTTTCTTACTTCACCCTGTATACAGTCTCTAGGTCCAACCATGTCTCTCAGTTCAGTTCAGTTCAGTCGCTCAGTCATGTCTGACTCTTTGCTATCCCATGAACTGCAGCACACCAGGCCTCCCTGTCCATCACCAACTCCCAGAGTTCACTCAAACTCACGTCCATTGAGTCGGTGATGCCATCCAGCCATCTCATCCTCTGTCGTCCCCTTCTCCTCCTGCCCCCAATCCCTCCCACCATCAGAGTCTTTTCCAATGAGTCAACTCTTTGCATGAGGTGGCCAAAGTACTGGAGCTTCAGCTTTAACATCATTCCTTCCAAAGAAATCCCAGGGCTGATCTCCTTCAGAATGGACTGGTTGGATCTCCTTGCAGTCCAGGGGACTCTCAAGAGTCTTCTCCAACACCACAGTTCAAAAGCATCAATTCTTCGGTGCTCAGCCTTCTTCACAGTCCATGTCTCTACAAGTGACCTAACTTCATTATTTTTATGGCCGAGTAATATTCCATTGTATATGTATGTGCCATATCTTCTTTATCTATTCCTCTGTCAATAGACATTTAGGTTGCTTCCGTGTCCTGGCTACTGTAGACAGGGGTTCTTAGAGCATAAATGAAACAGTTCTACTGTAGTTAAACATCTGGATGCACAAGAGATTTACGGGGGCTGGGGCTAGGGTGGGTGCCATTTGTAGTTCTATAAGGTTGTTTATAGTCAGTCTTAGTTCTTCACTTTTGCATGCATACACACATGCATGTACACACACACTCACTGGAAGTTAGGAAGGGCTTTCTGGAGTTTTGCATCCCCCAATCGGCTATCTGGGGTTGGCTCGCATGCAGTATGCACTGTTTATAGCTGTGAACATCAGCGGAGCTGTCCAGAACATCTTCCTGGATTTCCTTCTGAACACACAGTGGGATTGCAATTCCCTGTCCTCCTAGACAAGCATGGGCCTGTGATCAGCTCTGGCAAGAAAAGGAATAAGAATGACACACTCCCTTCCAGGGCAAGCTTGAAAAGCCTGTGTATGACTCGCATTCTTTTTCCTCTCTCTTGAGTTGACTGGCAATTTTTTAGCTGTTGTTCTATCAGACTAGATCCCAGAGATGGGACAAGGCAGAAAATGGACAAGTGCACAGACAGAACGTATACCCTGCTTTTTCACACTGCTGAGATTTAGAAGTTGCTTGTCACCCCAGTTTAACCTCGAAAATTTCCCGGACTTCTGAGAAATTCTTGTGTTTACACGGCCTGTCTTAGAGCAGTCTCAGAGACCAACACTTTCTCTGTGCGCTTTCTTTGAACCCCGATGGAAGTCCGTCCTGCCAAGGCCAGCACAGACGCCTGCTGGTTTCCATATCAGCCAAGTGCTTCATAAAACCTCCCCAAAGCTCTTGACATCAGATTTAGGCTGTGCACCTCTTCAAAGAAGAAAGGTTCACTTTAAGAGTCTGAGCCTTTAGTTGTTGAAACGAGCTCTTGGTCTTTATCCCTTTCCTACCTGAACTCACTCTCTCATAAAATTCTAACAAAGACAACTAGCCCATTAGACATTAATAAAGACATAGGGCCGCCAATCCATTTTGGGAAATACACACTGAGTCATCCATTTCTCCACCTAACTATTCATCTGCCCCCACTTCCAGGAATTATTTCTGTCGAGAACAGCAGTTATTCATTCTCCAGTCCCCAGTCTTCCTTGGCTCGGCCATCTCTCAACCCATAATAGGGCAATTTGAAACACAAACCAACTCGGGGAAGCGGTCTGTCTCTGAGCACGTGTACTGCTGTCTCGGTCTCCTCCAGGAGCCCCTCTGCTGGGGTTGCCCTGTCAGCAGCCTCTAAGATTAGTTGCTGCTCTAAGATTCTCACCTTCCATCAGCTCACAAATAATCACAGACTCTCTGCATGCGGCTCTCAGCAAACTCTAGATTCATTAGCCTGCATTTAAAAAAAATCAATTGATAATATCAGAACCTACTCACTCCCAGAGATCTGAAAGGAAAGAAACTTAGGTGGAAAAAAGCACAGTGATGCTGGAATATTCAAATATGGGATTTACATGATAATGGAGGAATAGATTCCATTCTGCACAATGCTACCTGCAAAAGATCACAGCTCCCTTGGCACAGCAAAAGCAGATCGTTAGATTAAACCTGGAAGTTCAAAAGATTGATGGACATCTTTTGCTCATTTCCAAAACAAAGACAGCAGGAGACTCCTGACTACACCCTGGATAACTGGTCTTTCTTTCCAATCTACATAACTGAGCTTTTTATCTCACGTCACAATCCTCTCTGCTGAGAGGATCTGTAAAGTGGATTCAATTATGCCACGTTGCTCTGAAGACATTTCTGTTTCTGGAAAGTGAGGCCTCTCTTTGGGTTGGGTGCCCCTTCTGTATGCTGCCCCAGTAGCCCTGGCACCCTGCTTGTGTGTGCTGTTCACGCTGATGGGAGCCTAGCACCCTTATCTGACTGCATTCCTTCAGGGAAGGACCATGTCTGATTTCATTGCTGCATCCTTGGCAGTGAGCATCATGCCTGGCACAGAGCAGACTCTTGATAAATACTGAATGTTGAGGGCTTTCAATGATGCCACTTTTGAGTATCCCAGACTCTCCTGCTGCCAGGATGGGGAACTGGGATCCCCTTACAAGCTCTCTTCCCAGGAGACTCCAAGGAGCTCTCCTCACCAAGCGGACAGCTCAGTTACCAGGAGCATTGTGGATCTGCTGAGAAATCAAATTCAGCAGAGGTCATGACGTTTGTGATTACCAAATGGGAGTGCATTCCACTCCTAAACCTACTGACAGCTTGATTTGGGCTCAGAGGTTACTGAAGAAGGATGTGCCATCTCTTTCCATTCATGATTCATACAACAGGAAAAGCTTAAGAGAAGTGCATTTCTTTTGGCTCAACATTGCACTCTCCCAAAATAAAACACATTTCCACATGAAGTCACAGGTGCCCAATTTTTGCAATATACAAGCAGCAACCACCTAGAATACTATAAAATGAATTTCTGCAAAATTGTGGGAGACACTCTTTCGTGCTCCTTCCAACTCTAAAAATTGTATAACTTTGGAGATTTATTTCACTCCAGAAGATTTCAGATATGCAGATATTTCTAGTTCAGTGAAAGAGAGATCAGAAAAGAATAACCTTATAAATGATACAGAAGGAATTTAATCATGGCCACAGAACAGAGAAAGAGCAGCCGAGACTCCACTTTGAAGCAAGTGTCTCAGAAAATTGCGAATGGTGGTTTCATCTTTAGAGGCCGATTTATCCAAACAGGAAGGACCAGGGCCACGGAGCCATTTCAGAGGGTGGCCATAGGACAGGTAATATGATCAATCACCTGTAATCACAGGTAATGAAAAATCAAGTCATCCTCCATCTAAAACAGTCTTAAGTAGCTATTCTTTCTTCAAGAATTCAGGGCTTCCCTGGTGTCTCTGATGGTAAAGAATCTGCCTGCAATGCAGGAGACCCAGGTTCAATTTCTGGGTCAGGAAGATCCCCTGGAGGAGGGCATGGCAACCCACCCTAGTATTCTTGCCTGGAGAATCCCATGGACAGAGGAGCCTGGCAGGCTACAGTCCGTGGAGTCACAGTCAGACACCCTTCAAGAATTTCTTTTTGTAGCACTGGTTCTAAAGTTGAGGGAGAGGGTAGAGCAGAGACACCATATTAGAATTAACCCAGGAGTATTTCTAAATTACATGTCCTTTCATACAATTGACTAAAAAATGTTTACTTTCATTTAGTAGTCAAAGAAAATAAAATAATTAGACTATGGGGAAATATTCTCTTCCTTCTCAAAAATGTCAAGGAGTGTTGAAAAAAGAATATATGCAATATAAATCGATGCATACTATTTTGGACTCCAATTTGGCAATATATCAAGAACTTTGAGACTTTCTTTAACCAAATGATTCCGTTTCATGGAGTTTGTTCCAACAAAATAGTTTGAACTATACACCCTGGTTTAGCTATTCAACTTATCATTACTTGTAATGATGATAATTATATACTCCATATCCCAAATAAATGGAGAAACCTGGAAAAAAATTAAAATTAAGAAATAAATACGTCCTTGTGGAGAGGCTGAGAGAGTGGGTGGGGGAGGAGTGATAAGGCAAGAGTGTGTTTGAAAGTTTCCTCAGGTGATTCTCTGCTTCAGAATCATTTCACAGAAAATAGAAAAAAAAGAATTTTCCTTCCTTTCCATCTATTTTGTTAACCATTTTTCCTCCAAAGTTGGCTTCACTTCTCACCTGGCCTGACTTTCCTTCTGCAGGGTAGGCTGTTAAGGAAATGACTATAACAATTTATTCAGGAAAACTGTCTTAGCCAAGTCTAAAAGGTTCTCTCTTTTTTTTTTTTTTCTCAATTTCAAAAACCCTATTAATTTGTGGTGATAAAAATCTTTCTCATCTTGAGAGTTCAGCGAAAAAATTCAAAAACTACGTGATTGCCAAAAGCTGTGGTAAATTCCCTTCTGTGTTGCTGCACAAGTAAAAATTTACCCCAACCAGACCTCCCATGTTTAGGGACCTTCCTCAAACCCCCTGACTTTTTAAGATTATGAAACATGCTCTGGGTCCAAGCCTCCCTGAGTCCACACCCTCCCACTCCAGGAGGAGATGGAACATCTGTTCCTCAGCTCTGTGGGAAAGTATATTAAATTATTGGATGCTTTCCTTTTCAAAATGGTGCTGGCTT
This sequence comes from Oryx dammah, assembly GCF_014754425.2. Taxonomy (NCBI): domain Eukaryota; kingdom Metazoa; phylum Chordata; class Mammalia; order Artiodactyla; family Bovidae; genus Oryx; species Oryx dammah. Next base: position 64,129,431 of record NW_024070194.1, read on the forward strand.
TTTTCTTTCCTTTTTTTTTTCCCCTAAAGTCTCCAGGGCACAAACAAAATAAAATAATCCCTTCGATGTTTAAATCAGATAACAGCATCCGCATCAACGAAAATAACAGTTAATAGCACAAAATCAGGTCTTCTAGACCTGCAGAGAATCAAGAGTCAGGATCAGGCATTGCTCTTCTCAGCATCCATGAAATAAATTTACCCCAGGAGAGTTGTGGACTTCCTTGGTGGCTCAGACTGTAAAGAATACACCTGCAATGCAGGAGACCAGGGTTTGATCCCTGATTTGGGAAGTTCCCCTGGAGGAGGCGTGGCAACCCACTCCAGTATTTTTGCCCAGAGAATCTCATGGACAGTGCAGTCTGGTGGACTACCATTCATGGGGTTGCAACAGACCTGATTGAGGGACTAACAGTTTTAGGAGACTTGTAGATGCAAGGGTGGGCTGAAAAACGCACAGTGGGAGAGCAGGAGAAGATGATAGAATTCTGCAAATTTGAGAATCCCACACCATTCAACTTGTGTATTTCAATCCTGGCAGAATCTATGGAGAATTGTGTAGGTGCATGTGCCTGAAAGAGAGAGAGAAAAGGGATACATCAGAGGAGGATAGAAACAAAGTATGTAAGTTTTCTTCCTGAGAAAACATGACATCTTCCACATCATATTATGAAAGACTGAAAAAATGAGAAAAGGGATTTCACTGGAGTCAATCTTAAAAAAAAAGAAAAAAGTTTAAGTAAGTGTGAGCCTGGCATCATTCACATTTAAACACCAACCAAGGACCAGTATCACCAGCCTTTGTAAGACCTTTGTTGTTGTTGCAGATTTGTAATGTGCCTACCGTCTTCTTTTTTAAGTCATGCTTTTCTAAAAAAACAACAAAAACTAGCCAAAAAATAGTTTGCTTTTGTTTTAGCAAGAGCAGAGAGGAATAAAGAAACCCACCTCAGTTTTGGTTCAGTTCAGTGGTTATTTTTGAACACGTCTAAGCCTGAGTCGCTGCCCTCATAAACTGGATGTTTAACAGAGACACACAATCAAAGACACTGTAGTTCAGCTTGGAAAGGAAGATTCCCAGAGAAGTGTGTCCACACTTGGCTCCCAAACTTCCAGAATTTCCAGGGGAGCCTTTGAAACTGATCAAGCCTGGATGTCTCTCTCTGGATTTTTAGAATCAGAATCTCAAGGAGAGGATGGTCTGTTCAAATTTCCCCTGGAGAAGTGGAAGCAGTGGTCCGACCCTGGGTTCTGGGAGGAGGAAAACGATATGGCAACCCACTGCAGTGTTCTTGCCTGGAGAATCCCAGGGACGAGGGAGCCTGGTGGGCTGCCGTCTATGGGGTCACACAGAGTCGGACACGACTGAAGCGACTTAGCAGCAGCAGCAGCAGGAGGAGGCTGCAGGTGAGACAAGCTCATTGGAGGGAGAGCTGAGAACTGGATGGGAATGCCTGTCTCTTGGGAGCAGCTCAAGCTTAGCTGCGAGATCAAACTGGAGAACTGAAGTGGACAGATCAGAAAGGGCTTTGTGTGTACCGTCATGATGGTTGGACTTCACCCCAGAACAACACAGTTGGATGAATGGAAGGTGACAACCTCAGGGAGCAGCGGAAGTGCTGGGGGCTGTGGGAATGAAGCTGAGAGGCGTCAGGAGCCGCTCCAGATCCACAGTCCTCCCCACTCGGGGGTTTAGTGCAGTTTATCCCTCCATCCTTCCCCTTCTGTCTACACTCTACACAATTCACCATCAGGGAAAAGAGATGAGGTGGAAACATCCACGTTGTTTAGGATGGGCTGGTCCAGCTCCCCATTCTCACCTGAACTAATGGAAATGCACACAGCTTCACCCAGGGAGAAAAGACACAGCCCTCCATTCTTTGCACCAAACTCTCCAGGCTGCCTGGCGTGCCTTCTTGCTCCACCTAAGGCTATTTTAGATGCTCATTTTAGCTGATCTCACTCGAAAATAAATGGTTGGTTTCAGTCTCTCTCTGACGCTGGTGCTCACCGGCCATAGGACGACACGCATCCTGTCGTCCTGGTCACGTGACCACGGCCTCGGAGTGTGACTTTCCTCTCTGGCTTCACTAGAGAGTCTTGATGTCCTAAGCACCTGAGTGCATGCAGCAGGGAGGAGTGGATCCATCACAGAGGAAAGGCTGAGCTTTATCTTCAGGAGTATTGATGCCGCTCAACCAGCGAAACTGGAAAACGGGGACAGACACTGGTGGGAAGATTTAATGAAAACATCTCGTGGTAACAGGTCAGGAAGGTGGATCTTTGAAAACCACACATTTCTCTTCTGTTTAAGTAAATATACATGTACTAATAAGTGAGGTTTCCCTACGTAGAGGAAGTGAGAGAGAAGTGAGAGGAAAAGAACCCCTAGATAACAGAGGTTTTTTATCTTTGGCAGTAACCGCATAGAAAACAAACTGTATTGGGGAGGATTTAAAGCCATCACACACTGCTATATTTTAAATGAATAATCAACAAGGACCTACTGTATATCAGAGGGAACTCTGCTCAATGTTAGGTGACAGCCTGGATGGGAGGGGGACTTTGGGGGAGAAACGGATACTTGTATATGTTTGGCTAGTCCCTTCGCTATTCACCTGAAACTATCACAACATTGTTTGCTAATATGCAATACTCCAATAAAGAATAAAAACGTTTTTTTAAAAAATGAAAGCAACCCTCCTTCATCCAGAAGGTCTGTAAACAGCGCTGTTGTTGAAAGCATCAACCCTGGTGGAGAATCTCGGTTTAACGTAACTGCTGCTGCTAAGTCGCTTCAGTCATGTCCGACTCTGTGCGACCCCACAGACGGCAGCCCACCAGGCTCCCCTGTCCCTGGGATTCTCCAGGCAGGAACACTGGAGTGGGTTGCCATTTCCTTCTCCAATGCATGAAAGTGAAAAGTGAAAGTGAAGGAATTCAGTCATGTCTGACTCTTTTCGACCCCATGGACTGCAGCCCACCAGGCTCCTCCATCCATGGGATTTTCCAGGCAAGAGTACTGGAGTGGGGTGCCATTGCCTTCTCCGAACGTAACTGCAGACATTTTCTAACAGGCCACTACCTTCTCCCCACAACTGCCCATGGCTGGGTTTTGATGTTCTCAACTTTACTACTCCTTCATACATTGCTGTAGGAAAAGCAAGGTTCCGAGATTAAGAGGATTTATCAAAGAATGACTGACCCGAAACTTTGTCTTCTATGCTGTCTGACCTGAACAAACAATTTGAACCGTTATTCAAAAGAAAACTCAGAAATCTCCATCTCCCCTACTAAGAAAATTTTTCTCTTAAAGCTCTGTTAGTACATTGGAAAGAATACTCAGAGGTTGAAACTAATAAAAGCCATTATGAAGATCTAGAAATTAATTTGGGTGAAAGGAAGCTTTAACCAACACATGATTTTATGGAGTAGGGAGTAGTGTCTTTGCATTAAATTCTTATTTTGGGAAAAAAAAAAAAACCTAAATGTGAATTGAGTTACTATTCAAATGCTACGGTTTAATTCATTTGTTGAATGAAGCCAAGATCCAGATTAAAAGAAAAGCAATTTAAAATACAAATCTAAAAGATGAGCTCATAAGTGAACTCTTAAAAAAAAAAAAGAGAGAGAGAAAATCTTTCACAACAGAAGCATCCCAGTTTTGAGCTATTCTCTCTTCCCAGGAGAAGAAGAGAGAAATGAAGTGATAAGCAGAAACAGAAAGACACAAGAGAGAGAGGGAAGCCAGAATAATCTGTTTTCCATGGGCAGGTAACTTGTCTGTGTCCCATATCCCATGCATGCATGCCTGCTAAGTCACTTCAGTCATGACCGACTCTGCGACTCTGTGGGCTCTAGCCCACCACGATCCTCTGTCCATGGGATTCTTCAGGCAAGAATACTAGAGTGGGTTGCCATTCCCTCCGGGGGATGCTCCCAGCCCAGGGATTGAACCCACATCTCCTATGGCTACAGCAGTATAGGCGAATTCTTTACTGGTGAGCCACCAAGGAAGGCCATCTCACATTCCACCTGAACCCAAATGCTGAATGTTTAAGTAAGACAGAATAATAACCCTGTTAGTGGGTGTTTGACATAGTCTAGTAAAACTTTTGACTGTAGTTTCAGAAACATCTGTCTCCTGCATCCATCATTTGTCTTTGGTCTGCCTTAGACTACAGTCTTGGGTGGAACTAACAGCTAAATTCTGCAAGCTCATGCCTCCAGGAGAAGGAGGTGAGAACACAGAAATATTAGGTCACCATCAGAGAAACGACTTGAAAGCCAGCAGCTGACAGCATTTAGTTTCATTGACTTAACACGGACTATGTAGCTTTTAAAAGTGAATTATGAAAGCAGTCAGGGGCTTGCTTAAGGCAAATGTTGGTAGGTATCACAATCAGACTGCTTGTGGCTACTTCTAAGCTTCCAGCGGACAGGAGTTTGCAGTCAAGATGGCAAAGAGGATTCTTCAGGACCCGGAGTTCAGCTTTTCTTAGTCTGATGCCAAACCCAAGAGGGGCATGAAAACTGATTTTTATAGAGTCCAAGGCACTGACAGTATATAAAGTTTTATAATCTGATTTCTACAACACGGTCCGTGCTGTGTAAATTCTCATCCTGCTGAGAAGGCAGAATGGAAGACATGGGTTGTGAGGGGCAAGTCTAGACCTGCTTAAAGCCCAGGGGTTAAAAAGTTGACACGGGTAATTACTTAGGCAGTAAGCCTGAAAAATGCAATATCAAAATCAGGGCTGGTTTGACAGAGATAACCTTGAGCGCTAGGAGGGTGAACACAGACGCAGGCATGTGGCAACTGCCTGGCCTCCAACACTTGGGAGCTGTGGGATCTTGCAAAGTTTTCTTATGAAATCAAAGGCAGGGCAGATTTCTATGTGCAGCCCCTTCATGCTGTCCTGACAGCAAACGTGCAATATCAAGGCAATTGTCTTCCTTTTTGGCTCAAAAACCAGATTAAGTACATGCGACTGAAATTTAAAAATTTAGCCTCACCAATGACCATCCCCCCCAAAAAAAGATCTGTGATGTAAGCAAGTAAACAAGGTATTAATTCTGACCCTGCACAGCCCCCCTCTAGATGTATCTGCTGATATAAATAAATCAGGTATTCATTCTGACTCTGCACTTAAGACATGCTCAGCATTAGCACTCTGCTTTTCACTTATTTTATTCATAATTATTCAAAATCATCCACTGAGGCATAGAATGATTTCTATGGCAATTTCATGGTCCTGACTTCAAAGAAGTCACATTATTTTCTGAGATTCACTCAATAGTTTGAATGACAAAATCAGAGAAGTGCTTATTTCTAGCTCTCTGCTTGGCAGTGACCCAGATGAGTGATGGTGTGACATGGGCAAACACTTCATTTCGGGTCCTGGGGCCTGGTTCGGGGCCCCAGCTCCAGCCCCTTCCTGGCCTGGTGGTGTCAGACGAGTCTTCAGTGAGGCGTCCTTTTGACTTGCTTTTATTTTTGTTTCCTTTAAAACCATACAACACTGACATATATACTCTGCTGCTAAGTCACTTGAGTCGTGTCCGACTCTGTGCGACCCCATAGACGGCAACCCACCAGGCTTCCCCATCCCTGGGATTCTCCAGGCAAGAACACTGGAGTGGGTTGCCATTTCCTTCTCCAATGCATGAGAGTGAAAAGTGAAAGTCAAGTCGCTCAGTTGTGTCCGACTCTCAGTGACCCCATGGACTGCAGCCTACCAGGCTCTTCCGTCCATGGGATTTTCCAGGCAAGAGTACTGGAATGGGGTACCATGTGTAAAATAGCTAGTGGGAAGCTGCTGCATAACATAGGGAGCTCAGTTTGGTGCTCTGTGATGATCTAGAGGGGTGGGATGGGGGGTGGGATGAGAGGGAGGTTCAAGAGGAAAGGGATATACATACACTTGCAGCTAATTCACGTTGTTATACACAGAAATCAGCACAATACTGTAAAGCAGTTATCCTCCAATTTAAAAAGAGAGAGAAAATAAAAGGGGAAGGAGAAGGGGGAGCCATATTCCCATTGTTTCCCTCCCTTCTGAAGTTCTTCAGCCTTGCCATTAAACATTTTTACTATGCTCACTAGAATCATGCTTTTATGAAACATTGATATGCTAAAGAACACAATTTCAAGCTACCTAACCATTGCATAAATACAGCCTGGAAGGAGATACCATAGTGACTCGCATAAAGTTAATGAAAAAGAACGACTAATGCATAGCAGAGTGTTAGATGGTCTGTTTTTATGAAATCAATATTCGTGCATAATTTACAGAGTAAAATGTACTACAAAGTTTATCATGGATAACTAGAGTCATTCCCTTCCCCACACCTCTTTCCACCAAAGTCCTACCACCGCCCAGTGGCAAGAGCTTCAGGTTTTAGCTGATTCTTTCAATGTTTGCTTTCATATTGTGAAATATTATAATTAAATTCAGACCAGATATATCAATTCTCTTTTAAAATAGGGGAGGATTTAACTCTCTTATACCAATAAATACACACACACACACACACACACACACACAGAGTTCTCTGTTACCCATTATCCTCCCATAACATTATATAACAAATTTGCTACCCTGTGCAATTATTGTTTCCAGCTGAATCACAGAGTGAACTGTGACAACGTTTCCTTCTTCATATAAATTTTTCTTCAGTTCACAATTGGCTGATTTGTTTTGTATGCCCCATCACTCAATCATTCTTTGATAGAGATGAGGCCTGCTAATATGCCCACATGTGTCATAAATCCTGACCCTTTTTTTGATTCGTGTTTCTGGAACCTTTTGTCTCTTGCTCTAATCTGTTCTGTTTCCAATGAATGGCTGCAGTTCTGTGCCTTCTTTTCACCATCAACCCAGGAACATTTTTTTTTCCCCTCCCTTTTGTACCAAACCCAGTTTCCTGGGCTCCTTCCTATCTTTCTCTTTACTCCTTTGTCTTCCTAGAGCAATGTTCTAGTGGCTTCCATAGACAAGACCTAGGGATGCTCACTGTTTTGAGATTTTAATAAGCCTTTGAAAAATCTTCACTTTCATTTGCTAATTTGATTTGCTCAAGAATTTCAGGTTGGAAAACAATTGATTTACAATTTTAAGGGCATTGTAATACTGTTTTTCCAGCTTCCACTGTTGTTATGAAATCTGGTACAATTCTAAAACTCAATCCTTTGTGTATGTGTGTGTGTGCCTGTGTGTGTGTATGTGTGTGTTTGTTTGTTTGTTTTTTAATATGTTGAAGCTTCTCAGGTTTTTTCTTTATTTCTGTTGCTCTGGAATTTCATATTAATGAGTCTTGGGTGCTTTTCTTTGTAGTTTTCTGTTTTTAGTATTTTGGAATCAGTGTAGAAACTCAGGTCCTTCAGTTTTGCAATTTTTTCTTGGATTATATCTTTGATAATTTTCTCTCTTCTTTTTTCTCTATCTTTCTGGAATTCCTATTAATTAGATATTTTACTTACTGGATTGTAAGTAAAATACTTACATATTACTTACTGTACTTTTCTTCTTTTTCTCTTTTGATGAGGATAAAATTCATCTTCATTCTTCTACTTTTTGAACAATTTTTAATTTTTCCCCTCTCTATTACATATTTTTTTACTATTATCTAAAAGTTCTTCCTAGTTTTTCCATTGCATATTATTCTTATTGAACTACAGATGTTCAGTCCACCTCTATGTTGAATAAGGACAATTTTACTATTGTCATTATTATCAATGATAATAAGGCTATCCATTAATATTTCTATTAATAACTGTTGCTCATGTCCTCTGGCCACTGTGAATAAGAGGTAGTTTAAAAAAGGAGTGTTATTGGTGAGAACTCAGAACCTGGAATATTTCACATGTTTTTTGCATGACTCTCTGGACTCTTTTCCTCCAGTCACTTTCTAATCTGCCCCTGACTACACCACGACCTCGCTGTGAACCCTCTGGCTCCTGGCAAATCTTTCTCTCACAAACCCATCTTCGCATTTCCACATTTCCTTCACCTCTTCCTGGTTCCAATCGCCCTGGTTAGCTTTCTCCTTGTCAGGTCATCAGCAGGATCTTGATAATTTGGCTCACAGATCACTGACCCAGCAAGGCATAATTGAGCTTCAAATTAAGTCCTTTAATTGTGGCATGTGGCCCTGAGCTTCTCAGAGAAAAGGCTTCGTGTGGAGCGGAAAATAATCAAGGAAATAAGAACAAACAATGGCTTCTCAGAACACATCCCACGATTCCACAGACAAGCAGTGAAGGGAAACTGCGCATATCCAAGTCAGAGGGACATATTCTCTGACCTGAGCTCATAGAGAAAACACAGGAGGAAGGCTGCTCCGAGGTCTGCAAAGACCTCACCTCTGCCCTGGATGACACAGATGGAGAAATATTGGGGTATCTTTCCCTCTTCTTAACCTGGAGTTGTTCACTGAGACAAGCCAAAATCCTTTCTTTGCCTGGAATATGAATTATCGGCAACCCTTCCCCATCGACCTTTGAATACAGAGACTCAAATTTCTGAAGAAAGTGTCCATTTCCATTCCTGGGTCTTTCCGTCATTCTGCCTAAGTACCGCATCGTCTTCCTGCAAAGAATTGGAACTGTGGTTGCAAATGAGATCTCTGCTCTTTTGAATATTTCTCATGCCCTTGGGATTCTCCAGCTTACTTATTTATTTATATATAACAGAGATGGGAGTGCCCCAAAGAAGACCTTCATGTACTGAAACACGTCTTGGTTTTTGTGAGAGCTTTCCACTCTGGAGTGAAAGGGCAGAGCGGGAAAAAAATGCCAGGAAATATCAAAGGCACAACAGCGAAAGTAACAGCACGTGCAGGGGATATAAGCGAAGGGTAATTGTTTGGCAACTTTCTGCATGAGACCACAGTGCAAGAGCAACCTAGAAAAAGATACACAGTGAATTTTGCAAGCATGTGAGTATGGTTTAATAACAATACTGTTGTCTGGCTGAAAGCTCCTGAATTGTTAACTGTTTAATACAAAGAAATGCTGGCAATACCTCAAGTTAGAAACCCCTAGTTGAGTTAACTCTCCACTCCCACCCTCCCTCAGTAAACCTCCCAGTGAGTTCAGGAGGTTTGCCAGTCCCACAAAATATTTTGGTTTAGAATAGAAGATTGTTTATCTTGGCTGCTAAAATTTCACATGTCATCTCTGACCTTTTCTTGGGTTGAAAATACTGAATTCACAGAAGAGATAAGAAACCTCACCCTTCAGAATAAAATAAAGAAAATATGTTTTGGTTCCTTGAATACTTCATAGGACGATTAAGTCACGCATGTTCTTTAAATGATCCTCCACCCTCTGTTGCCTCCCCAGACCATACTCCTTGCAGACGGACATTAGTAAGGCTGAAAAGAGGGACTTTATACCAGCCTCAGACCATTCAGGATACACTCCCTGCCTTTTTATAATAAAGCCCAAATTTAATAATTTTGCCCAATCACAACAGTGAGGTAATCAGTTTTCATCATCAATATCCAATTGTGATTAAAGTAATAAAAATAACAGTGTAAGTTACCCCAAAAGTGACTTTCAAATAATTCTTTTGTTGACATTTTTCTTGGTAAATAAGGGATCTTTGTAATTTCCGTAGGAAAATTGAAGTAATTTATGTAAAAGAAAGTTTGGGTGCTTTTTAATCAATTGAGAGAACCATAGCCAGTGGAACAAAATGGAAGATAAAAGTGATAATTTGGGGGGGGGAAGTATTTCACTAACCAGCCCTTAAAAATACCAATATGGCTAAAGTTTCTTTATCTTCCCCAAAGCAGGGACTTTAAGATTAATATTTTAAAGCCTGCCCTGTGAAAGCAAGGATGCAGCTGCTGGCCTGTTTTTCTTGGCAGGCACCGGGACCCTTTGTGGGTACTGAATAAATCCAACATTTGGGCTGAGCAACTCTAGAACGAGGCTGCTGCATGGTTCTCCGGAGAGTTCAAACACTTGAGTGAAAAGATCTGTATAAAACTCACTTCTTGTTGGGATGCCAGGAAATATGGACACTTAACCAGGTGTGAAAACATGGCTGAGCTTCTGTAAACGTGGTGTCGGATGTCACCGGTCTCAGGAGGTGATGGGAAATGCGCCTTCTCCGGCTGCAGACTCTCGGCAAAAAAAACCTCAGCTCCCCAACCTGCACCAAGAAGTGACCATCTATGCTTTGTGGACCATCTCTGCTTTGCAGTTTCCTTGAGGCTTTCAATTATGAAAACATTCCTTTTCTCTGTTGACTGTTTTCAAGTTTGGTCCAGGTCAGTAAGCACCTGAAGCTTTTTTTTTTTTTTTTGGACAGCAAATAACAAGCTTCATCAACTTCCTGATGAGGGAAAAATGCTTTTGGAGTCTCAGCACTCGAGCCTTTGGCATTTTCCTATGCTAGCTAAGGCTAGATAATATCTGAGATCAAATGCACTTGATGAGGTTTGAAGTGCCCCAAAGCTTACTCTATTTTTTTTTAAGAGAACTTAGTCCAATTACATGCATATAAAAGTGGAACACTTAGTTTCCTCACCAGAAAGCTACCATTTTAAAATAAGCTTTTTTTAGAGCCAGTATCTAAATGTATTGAGAAAGTTTTATAGCAAATGAGTTGCCCCTGGGATGCTAAGAAGCCCAGGAAGAGAATGCTGCTGTTAGGGTAAGCACAGTGATTGAAACTGCCCACCCTGGCCAGGCACCATAGTAACCATTTGCATGAGTTGTTTTATGACAGGAGATCCTGATAAGGAATTCGGAACTAATAAGCCACCACCAACCAGAAGAGTTTGGGAAAGGTCTAAAGGAGACACCTTGTGTCCATCCGCTTCCCAGAACCCCTCTCACTAGCATCCATCTTGGCTGAGCCATGCGTGCACCACCAGGAAAGACTCTGAATTAGAATGATTGGCCAAAGACCACCCGGAAACTAATCCCATCACCATAAAACCCAAGACTGCGAGCCACGCCCAAGCTATTCTCCTTACCTTACCCTACTGCTCTCCACCCGGGTGCCCTTTCCAATAAAATCTCTTGCTTGGTCAGCACGTGTCTCCTCGGACAATTCTTTTCCGAGTGGTAGACAAGGGCCCGCTCTTGGGGCCCTGTAGGGGTCCCCCCTTCCTACAACACTGCCACTTGGAAGACAGCTGAAAAACACAATCTTAACATCTGTAGAAGTTACTAAAATATTTCATTTAAGAAGGGCTGAGAGAAATTGAAAAAATAGTTTTATAGAAATAAACAATCAAGAAAATCCTGGTGGCCCTTTCACAAGCACAGAAACTGTGACTTTGGCTAATTTACTTAGTTCAAGTTACTATTCAAAAACAAAAGACATTCACCATTTTATCTTTACTTATTGTTGCTAGGATTAAATCCATAATTCTTGGGTATTTTTCTTGATCTGTGTAAATCACTGGGTGACCAAGACACTCTGTACGTTTCCTCACTCAGCTCACTTGCAGAAGACGATCACTGTTCCTGATGACCAGAGCACCTTTCAGAGCACCTGAGTCAGTCCCTTCAAGAGGTATTTTACCTCATTACTCGTGATTAACTGATAGGCGGAAACATACACACAGCAATTACACTCCTCGTTAAAGAGCCGAGAGTCTCCTTTTCCTAGATGTGGTCTCTAAGCCCCTGGATGGAACTGGAAGGGAAGATCTGAGCCATCCCATTAAGAGGGGGACTTGTTTCAATCAACATAACCACAAAGCTATCTGCCCAGAAGACATCTATCCAGTGGCACCTGACTTGTGCGGTTCCTGTCTGGCTCTCCCTTTTAATTTCTACTTAAAGCCTCACAGACACAACTTCCTCCTGATTCTGCCTTCTCTGGCTCACTCCAACCCCCTCCTTCCCTGCCTAGCCCCAAGGTCTGCTCTGCACATGAGGCTCCCGGCAGTGTGCCAGGCAACAGTCGCCTCATCCCTGCTTCATAATGACAGTGAAAGCACGTTGCCATGGCGTCGTGGGTAATCATGACAAAGCAAACATCATCTCTGTGACCCAGTGGAGGAAACTAAAGGATGACACCCTTCCTGGTCAAAATCAGCCTGTTGAGAGAGATGGGAGGGAAATGAGAAGTGAAGTTTGTACTTTAGACAAAGCTAGGGCACGTTGGTTTGAAAACAATATCATGTTACTAGATCTCCTGCAAATAATAACGTTTTAAATAGATTCAGCTTATTCCATATGCTGGATTACAGGAAAGTTGAGAAGAGCTGTACAAAGAGGCAAGCCTTGAGCAAGATTTTGAAGAAGAGGTAGAATAAAGACTCATCACGCAGAGGCACCTGACGTGTGGGGTCCCACGTCTTCTTACAAGAACAAGAAATAGTAGCAGCAAAGGCGAGAGGGCAGCAGGGGAGCGGGGAGGCGAGAAGCCGGGAAGGCTGCTAGAAGGTCTCTAGCTGGCTGGCCTGATTTCCGTGTGGAAGTAGGTAGACTCTTCTGCAGACAGAGGGGGGCCTCTGATGGCTTCTGAGCAGAAGATTGTCATAATCAGAGTAGTATTCTTAAGGAAGACGAATCTGACCATGCAAGTGGGTTGGAGGCAGAAGAGCAAAGCACAGTACCTGGGAGGCTGGGACACCATCTTCAAGGGAGGTGAAGGTCTGAGTCACTGGTGAAAGTGGGGCTGGAAGTAGGGGACAGAGGATGCATCAAAGACTTGGATATGAGCTGGACCTGAGGAGTGAGGAAGGAACTGCAGTTACTCTGAGGTTCACAGCCCACGTGACCTGGAAGGCTGTGTCACCAAAGAGGGATCCAAGGAACCTATCCTAGATGTTTCCATGAGGGGACAACCAGATGTCCAAGTCCAGCCTTGAAGACACAGGCCTGCAGGAGAGAAATGAGCTAAGAGCCAGACATGAGGATGGGTGTGTGGTGTAAGAGGAAGGGATGGGGTCTGCATAAAGGAAGATCCCAAGGTGACTGGCAAGGTGCTACTCACCTCCTAAGTATCAGTTTCTAAAATGAATGAGAAAGGGAGAAAAATATGAATATATATTCATTAGCTGCCCCCCCCAACTTACAGCAAAAATTGAATCAATAAAATTCAGATACAGATAAAGGCTGGAAAGTACAAGAGACCCAAGGAAGCAAGTGCTCTGAAAAAACTTAGTTAAATTGAAACCATTCCTGCCATCAGAAATTACTTAATAAAATAGGCATAACATGATGTAATTATATCACAGAGCATAACTTGCACTAATGAACGATAACAACCACTCGCAAAATCCAAGAATATTTTTTAAAGTACCAAGAGTACTGCTCTGTTCAATAAATCACGTAGTCAAATAGACCTATGGCATTCTTTCAAAATAGTAGGTATTTCTGAATTTGAGAATCCAAGCATCCTGCTCGCCAGAAGTGGCTTATTACATGGGATGTCCAATCTTTGGAATCTCTCATTGAGAACAATGTTTCAGGTCATCAACTGTTGTAAATAATTTGGTTTGTTTGTTTATTCCCTCCTGAAACTAGCAACACGTTATAGCAGTGAAGTTATAGACAATAGTTATCGCTTTAAACGATTGTTTTCTCATTTCTTAAGAGGTTGGTTGTTAGCGGAAAATCTGAGTGTACTTGTCCAAAAAATTGTCAGGGGCAGAGAAGAAATGGGAACGTGTAATAATATTAACAATTTGTATTTCCAAAGCATCCTCACTTGAAAGAGTTGAGGATGGTTTTAGAGCTATTTTGTAACACCAGTGTAGATAGAAAATGTGATGGTCTTCACGCTAGTGATTTTTGAACTGGGTCAATAAAATTGTCTGTACTCTGTGTGTGATCAGTCACTGAGTCATGTTTGACTTTTTGCGACCCCATGGACTGTAGCCCATCAGGCTTCTCTGTCCTTGGGGTTTCCCAGGCAAGAATACTGGAGTGGGTTGCCATTTTCTCCTCCAGGGGATCTTCTCAACCCAGGGCTCGGACACACATCTCCAGCATCTCCTGCATTGCAGGCGGATTTTTTTACCACTGAGACATTGGGGAGGCCCTTGCTGTACTCTACCAATAGAGTATTATTAAGATGTCAGTTCTTAGATCTGAGTCCTCTTTGAATCAATGGTCAGTTCTTTCTAAACCTTCACAGTTAATATCTCATCTGAAATAACTTGCACTAAAGTTCCCCTGGCTGCAGGACTAAGAAGAATTAGTAATTGGAAGAATCATAGCCTTTCATTTAGAAAGAAAATAACTTTGCTACAGGAGTAATGGTGGGGGATAGAGGTAGAAAGGAGGGCTTTTGCTGGGAGATGGGAGTTGTATAGGGAAGCCACCGTATGCAAAATTTAACTTCCATCAATATGTAAATAAATAAATAGACAGATGGACACTCCAACTCTGTTAGTGAAGTCCAGGAATGTCTGTCTCCACATTTTCTCAACCCAGCTGCCAAAGATAAAGTAAAATGTATTCCAACTATTGGAATTCATAAATAATTTGTACAAAGTCCAGGCATCTTTCAACTTTCACGTCCTTTTGTGTGGTTCTCAAGCAAGTTGGCAGCTAAGGAATCTAAAATCGTGCTCAGCCACCATCCTTCCCCCACAGCCACGAACCCTCAAAGGCGGAGAGGATGAGGTCCCTACGATTCTGCCTTTCTGGCCCATCAGGTGGTTTCCCTGAGGACAGAGGGCAGCAGAGGAATGATCTGTTCCAGTTATGAGAGAATTAGCAAAGATGGAGAAGCCCAGCTCACACACCCCTGCACCGAGTCTACTGACACTCATAAAGAGCTAGTCCTGTGAGGGATTCCAACTCCTGCCCTTGGGGCTTCCCAGGCAGCACTTGTGGTAGAGAACACGGCTGCCAATGCCTGAGGCTTAAGAGATGAGGGTTCGATCCCTGGGTCGGGAAGATCCCCTGAAGGAGGGCATGGCAATCTACTCCAGGATTCTTGCCTGGAAATTCCCATGAACAAAGGAGCTTGACAGGCTACAGTCCATGGGGCAGCAAAGAGTCGGACACGACTGAAGCGACTGAGCATGTATGTGGGCATGCACTTGCCTTTAAAAAATATATCAACAGGGAAACTATTACGCTCCCCATTTGCTGTCACTGTTGGAGATGGCTGGGCCCAGGGGCCTTTGCTCGAGGGCCCCCATGGGCTGTGTGTATCCTTCCCACTACTGCCTCTTCTCAGCCCAGGGAATGGAGAGGGCACAAGTGTGAATTGCTTCCTTTGTCTTGGCCCCCACTCTTTTCTCTGTCACCATGCTGCGTCCCGTCTCCCTCACCAGCTGTCTCAGAAACACCAGCCTCCAGCACCCACCTCCCTCCTATCTCTCAGGAAAGGGTCTGAGGTCAGTGGTTGAAGAAGAAATGCCAGCCTTAAGATCTCAGGCTTTCAGGGAGAGGTGTCAGGACAAAGCCAATTGGTTGGGAGTTACCCAAGTTACTTTTTTGTCTTCAGGCTGGATGAGAAGACTGCACTGAAATAGATAAACAGGGCTGAGCATGTTTCAAAGCTTACAAGGAAAGGGAAGTAAAACTGGCTTCTAAGCTGCTCTGTGACGCCACCAAGACCACAGTTTTCATTGTATATGGTGGATGAGCTAATTGTGGTCAGAGAAAGTGCTGGGGCTTGCAATGCACTGACAAGTTTTTTTTTCCCTAGGAAACACAGCACACAGGTGACATCCTTATGCAATTCAAGTGTTTCTTCAAGGGTTTGGAAAGATGTTTAAACCAAAAGAGTTCAAGATAAAGGAGAAGGGGGCAGAAAAGAGTATCTGTGTGTGATTGTGAAGGTTGAGTGGTGAGCAGGAAGAAAAGTTCAAAAGAGAATGATGGCTCACAAAAGACAGCGATATGTGGGAAGGAGCAATTAATTGAATCAGTCTGTTAAGGCTCAAAACAGTCTGATAGAGAGACGACGTAATATCCTGATTCCCAAGCTAGGAGCCCAAGTCTTCCATATGATTAGTAATTAAAGCCAGCTCTGGGGAAATGCATTCTTTAATTTGTATATTCGAAAAGGGCAATGCAGTTAGCTCTCTGACCTCAGTCCAAACTTTCTTTTGGGAAGGTAAATTCTTCAAGATCCTTGAAAAGAAAAAATGTTTGGAAGCATTCTATGTAACCATGACGAACTTGAGGTCCTAATAAAAGAACCAGGAAACAGCCTTCACTTCCTAATGTACAGCCAACCACATCCTACCCAAAACCCCAAAGTCTGCCTTTGAAGACTCAACCGCTAGCCTTCATGAACTTAAAGGGATTTTACTGACAATGATGTCACTAGCTTTTCTATTTCTTCCTCCATCTTGTTAGCTGACATGCATACTCTCCATACCCAATGCATGCTAAGGTGCGTCTAACTCTTTGCGACCTTATGGATTGCAGTCCGCCAGGCTTCTCTGTCCATGGGATTATCCAAACAAGAATACTGGAGTGAATTGCCATGCCCTCCTCCAGGGAATCTTCCATGACCCAGAGATCAAATCCGTGTCCCTACATCTCCTGCATTGGTGGGCGGGTTCTTTACCACCAGTGCCATCGGGGAAGCCCCAGATACCCATATCCATATGCTAAAGCCACCAGGAGCCCACGGCCAATCTGACCACAAACAGAATTATATCAGCCCTGGCTTGGGGAGAGCCATGGGTACCAGAGGAATGCTGCTCTTGATCTCTGTCAAATAAGTCACTAGCACAGTCAAGCTGAGTGTGGAAGAATATTTGATTGTCTTATGGTGTTTTCAAACTGGATAAGGCTCCTCCTCCTCCTCCAACTCTGGGTATGTGAGTTATTCAAGCTTTATGACCTAGATCACGATAAGCAAGAAAAAGCCACTTAATGCAGTACCTGGATGCAATCTCAAAAATGGCAGAATGATCTCTATTCATTTCCAAGGCAAACCATTCAACATCATAGTAATCCAAGCCTATGATCCAACCAGTAAGGCTGAAGAAGCTGAAGTTGAACAGTTCTGTGAAGACCTATAAGATATTTTAGAACTAACACCCAAAAAAGATGTCCTTTTCATTATAGGGAACTGGAATGCAAAAGTAAGAAGTCAAGAAACACCTGGAGTAACAGGTGAATTTGGCCTTGGAGTACGGAATGAAGCAGGGCAGAGGCTAATAGAGTTCTGCCAAGAGAATGCACTGGTCATACCAAACATCCTCTTCCAACAAAACAAGAAAAGACTCTACACATGGACATCACCGATGGTCAACACTGAAATCAGATTGATTATGTTCTTTGAGCCAAAGATGGAGAAGCTCTATACAGTCAACAAAAACAAGACCAGGAGCTGACTGTGGCTCAGATCATGAACTCCTTATTGCCAAATTCAGACTTAAATTGAAGAAAGTAGGGAAAACCACTAGATCATTCAGGTATGACCTAAATGAAATCCCTTATGATTATACAGTGGAAGAGAGAAACAGATTTAAGGGACTAGATCTGATAGACAGAGTGCCTCATGAACTACAGACGGAAGTTTGTGGCATTGTACAGGAGACAGGGATCAAGACCATCCCCAAGAAAAAGAAATGCAAAAAAGCAAAATGGCTGTCTGGGGAGGCCTTACAAATAGCTGTGTAAAGAAGAGAAGTGAAAAGCAAAGGATAAAAGGAAAAATACAAGCATCTGAATGCAGAGGTTCAAAGAATAGCAAGGAGAGATAAGAAAACCATTCTCAGTGATCAATGCAAAGAAATAGAGGAAAACAAAAGAATAGGAAAGACTAGAGATCTCTTCAAGAAAATTAGAGATACCAAGGGAACAATTCATGGAAAGATGGGCTTGATAAGGGACAGAAATGGTATGGACCTAACAGAAGCAGAAGATATTAAGACGAGGTGGCAAGAATACACAGAAGAACTGTGCAAAAAAGATCTTCACAACCCAGATAATCACAATGGTGTGATCACTCATCTAGAGCCAGACATCCTGGAATGTGAAGTCAAGTGGGCCTTAGAAAGCATCACTATGAACAAAGCTAGTGGAGGTGATGGAACTTCAGTTGACCTATTTCAAATCCTGAAAGATGATGCTGTGAAAGTGCTGCATGCAACATGCCAGCAAATTTGGAAAACTCAGCAGTGGCCACAGGACTGGAAAAGGTCAGTTTTCATTCCAATCCCAAAGAAAGGCAATGCCAAAGAATGCTCAAACTACCGCACAATTGCACTCATCTCACATGCTAGTAAAGTAATGCTCAAAATTCTCCAAGCCAGGCTTCAGCAATAAGTGAACTGTGAGCTTCCAGATGTTCAAGCTGGTTTTAGAAAAGGCAGAGGAATCAGAGATCAAACTGCCAACATCCACTGGATCATGGAAAAAGCAAGAGAGTTCCAGAAAAACATCTATTTCTGCTTTATTGACTATGCCAACGCCTTTGACTGTGTGGATCACAATAAACTGTAGAAAATTCTTGAAGAGATGAGAATACCAGACCACCTGACCTGCCTCCTGAGAAATCCGTACGCAGGTCAGGAAGCAACAGTTAGAACTGGACATGGAACGACAGACTGTTTCCAAATAGGAAAAGGAGTACGTCAAGGCTGTATATTGTCATCCTGCTTATTTAACTTATATGCAGAGTACATCATGAGAAACGCTGGGCTGGAAGAAGCACAAACTGCAATCAAGATTGCCGGAAAAAATATCAATAACCTCAGATATGCAGATGACACCACCCTTATGGCAGAAAGTGAAGAGGAACTAAAAAGCCTCTTGATGAAAGTGAAAGAGGAGAGTGAAAAAGTTGGCTTAAAGCTCAACATTCAGAAAACGAAGATCATGGCATCTGGTCCCATCACTTCATGGGAAATAGATAAGGAAACAGTGTCAGACTTTATTTTAGGGGGCTCCAAAATCACTGCAAATAGTGACTGTAGCCATGAAATTAAGACGCTTACTCCTTGGAAGGAGAGTTATGACCAACCTAGATAGCACATTGAAAAGCAGAGACATTACTTTGCCAACAAAGGTCTGTCTAGTCAAGGCTATGGTTTTTCCAGTGGTCATGTAGGGATGTGAGAGTTGGACTGTGAAGAAAGCTGAGTGCTGAAGAATTGATGCTTTTGAACTGTGGTGTTGGAGAAGACTCTTGAGAGTCCCTTGGACTGCAAGGAGGTCCAACCAGTCCATCCTAAAGGAGATCAGTCCTGGGTGTTCATTGGAAGGACAGATGGTAAAGCTGAAACTCCAATAATTTGGCCACCTCATGCAAAGAGTTTACTCATTGGAAAAGACTCTGATGCTGGGAGGGATTGGGGGCAGGAAGAAAAGGGGATGACAGAGGATGAGATGGCTGGATGGTATCACCAATTTGATGGACATGAGTCTGGGTGAACTCTGGGAGTTGGTGAATGACAGGGAGGCCTGGCGTGCTGCAGTTCATGGGATCACAAAGAGTCGGACACAACTGAGCGACTGAACTGAACTGATTGGAGAGAAAGATATAAAAAGGAAAATTTTCTTTTCTTGCAGGGGGATTTTCTTCTCTGCTTCCAGGAATAGACAAGGGTTCTCTCCACACAATAGGGAGAAAGCAGGCATAAAGTGGCCTCAGGGTAGGAAGAAACAACGGAGGATAGGCTGCACTGTCTGCTGGTGGGCCAGTGGGGACGCAGGATACACCTCCTGGGAGGAAGCAGTCATCGAGCATGCCATAGAGTCTGTGAATGAAGGTCCCCTGTTGAGGGTGGCTGAGAGGCAGGCCAACACCAAGGCTTAAAGAGCCCAGGGAGCAGAAGGTACCTCTAATCAGGGTTCAGCATCCACAGAATCACCTGTCATCATGCCGGGAGGGAGAGGGAAGGGCGGGTAGGGCCTCCAGCCCCAGAGATTCTGGTTTGGCAGGTCTGGGATGGGACCAGTACATTTGCATGTCTGAGAAACTCCCAGGTGGTGCCAAGACTGCTGGCACTGTTGATAGATATATTTCTGCAAGGGACCTTGGTTACTATGCAGGACTATGACAGGAAACGAGGTGTCCACGTGTCTTTAATGGGCAGTGCAACAGTCTATTCTAGCTCATCCCTGAGAAGCACAGAGTGTCCAGTGGGGCCCACACTCTTAGGAACCAGAGACAGGGCTCATCACTAAGTGTCATTTCTCTGCCTCAGGGAAAAGTTTGGTTCAAATATATACACAGCTTTTCCAGCCCTTCTCTAAACTAATGGAAAGTCTCACTACTCTGTGGTTCCACTTCTTTGTGTTCTCCAGTTCAAGATAACTCAAGAAATCCTATATTTTAGGCCAGGATTTTTTTTTTCCCTCTCCTTCTTCAGAAGCAATGGTTTGTATCCAGGCCTATTTGAAGTCCTTGGAGATATCTAAACACCTGTTCAGAAAACCCAAAATCACATTAGCTCTGGAAAAAGCTAATATGGCTCAACACATTGGCTGTTTGGTGTTGAGTCGCTCTCCACGGGAAATTATGGTAATACACACCATACTTTTAAATGAAAAAGTCAGTGACTCCCAGACAGATATATTCCATTTGGCCATCCAGAAATTGTGTCCCCAGGTGATCAGAATGAGACAGTCACTTTAGCTATTGGTTCAAAAGCCTCACTTCCACTGTAAAACCATTTCAGCACTTGTTCATTAAATTTAAAACATCAAAGAGGATTTGCCAATCTGGAAAACATTTATGAAAAATTTAAATGGGGTGTCACTTTGGCAGTGTAAGTGGCACAACTGTTTGATTTTCAACTATTTACAGATGTATCTGACTCTGGGGTTAATGCCTATATTTTTCCTGGAGAAATGGTGTCAGCAAAATTTTGACCAAATTGGCCTGAAAGAAAATTGGTCTAAATATATGTAAGGTGGAACGATTCTCCTGGCTATAGTCTATGTCTCTTTGAGCATGAGAAATGAGAAGCATCTTTTTTCAAATTCATCTTGTTTTATAGCTCTTGATACCAGAAATTCTACATCAGAAAATTTAAGGACTTCATGTCCTAGCCTCATTTTTGTTTGGAACTCCTGAGTCCCAAAGTTGCCAAATCCTTTCTTTCCTAATTCATATTTATGTTTGAAAACTTTCTTTAAATAACTATTTGGGAACTGGTCACATAAGACAGCGCCAAAAGACAATATGAATTGGGAACATGTCTGGCCGTCCACAAGTCTAGAAGTTTTCTCTGATATTGTTTTTCTACTGTAGATTCCAGTAAATGAATGATGCTATGACTCATAGCTTCAACCCTTGGGGAAAAAGAGGAGAAAGTTCAAGTCTTAGCCTAGAATATATTTGAAAGATTAAACATTTTCTGTAACACATATTTTAGTTATTATTTATGTCACTTCTTACTCTTAAAATGATTTGCTGTGACTTACGTAAGCACATACAATACTTTTAAAAGCAAGCCAAGAAAATGAGGGGAAAAAGAAACAACAATCGCTATAAGTACACTTCACTAAAAGTCTGCTGTATATTGGGATCTACAATTTCTAGCAGCCAGCCCAAAGAAGGAAACACTCTTTTTGAAACTATTAGGAAAGAAAGCAATTGCTAAAGAGAAGTATAATTGATTTTGGTCCCAAGACCCGAGTGAAGAGTTTAACCTGGGTCAGTTTTGAAAGAATTCTCTGTATTCTCAACAGCTTTCCTACTTGATAGAATAATGATTTTTAAAAGACTTGGATTCTATACATCCCTGAATGCATGCCAGTGGTTCAGCCCCAGAGGAGAGCTCAATCAGAGAATGCCATGATGTGGTCCAGAGAATTCCAGAACATTCCAGAGAATCCACTGTACCCTGGCTGAATCCAAGACAATGTGGTCTATTTAGGAAAAAATGGATGGATTGCACATCTTTAAGGCAATTGTCCCTTTCAGTTATTTTGAAAACAAGCCTTTGAACAATGTAAAGCACTGACTCATAATCCACCTCCTGCATTTCACTTGCAGAGCTTTAAAAATGCAGTCATCTTCATGGTCTTCCTGAAATCTCAACCCTTGATCTCAATCTTCTCTGCTTTCTCTCTCCTCCTGCCCTAGGTCGGGTCACTGCACCTCCCCTGGAATTATTGAACTCAAAGATCCTTCAGTCTCAACACTTTGGGAAGAGTTAGAATAGTTCAGATGGAATTATTAATAAGTTTTAGATTACTAAAGTACACTTCTGACTTTGAAAGTCTTATTTTCTTTTACTTACAAAATTAGCTATATCATCTTTGGATCTCATCCTGTCTTTCCAAACATTTTTATCCCATACAGGTTCTGCCCCTCCATCTCTTTGCCAATGCTCACACTGTTTCCTCCAGGGGAAATACCTCTCTGATACCAACATAAATGAAACCCTATACCCATCCAGCACTCAAAGTCTGTTAGCTGTGTATCCCACAGATCAAATAGAACAATGTCTTTTCCAAGTTTGGTGTCCAGTTAATATTGAATGAATAAGTGATTGCATGAATGTTCATCTCAGAAGTTTCTCTTGGCTGTATTAGGCAGAAAAGTCAGAATTCTCTCACTCTTTTTACTTTATTTAACACAATCTTTTTGGGAGAAAATAGTCATTTGGGCCTGCTTTGTTTTTGGCATTTCTTAAAAACCAAAGAGAAAAGCTTTCATATGCGTTCCCTTCAAGGATCCCTTCAAGCGAGCCACGTGTCGTACCCTCTTAAGGAGACCTTGTTTCACACCATGAATCAGAGCATCTGTGAGGGGCGAGTCCAGGCTTGGCACAGGGAAACCCACAGGACAGGAATTTGCTCAAGACCTTGAAACCGGGCACCTGGCTGCTGAGCAATAGCTCAGTTAGTTAGGAAACAAGCATGGAGGTTGCTCTTCACCTGCCTGCTGTTACAGGTTTTGTGACACTACAGGACACTGTGATTTAGCAAAGGAAAATTGCCTGGTAATAGGAGTAGAACCTCATTAAGATGAAACAGTGTCTGATATCCTCGAGTCAGACAAAAGGGAATATGAAATTGATGTGGTCAGCATTATTGCCAAGCTGCATTTGAGAAGAACCAAACCAGGTGCAATTGACAGCTCTTGAGAAAGAAAATACCCACAAATGAAACAGTAGCATGCTGAATGTAAACCTCGAGTCTTAACTGCATTAAAATATGACTCTGTGTTTTATTTCCTTCCACAGTGATATCATTCAGAGCAAATCTGAAAAAGGAACAAGGTGTGTACACTCAACAGAGCCCTCCGGCAGAGGGTGGTGGGAGGGTTAATTTAATTACCCAACTCTCATAATCTTAAAATAAGTATGGGCTTGTTTCTCATGCTGGAAAGACCAAAAGTGCTCAGGAAAAGGTGACAGAGAAGAACTGGTTTTGTTTGGTGATGCTTGATTAGGAGGGTACTGCTGTCATTGGCCACCACCCTCTAAAGACCCTTCACCATGAGATAAAGGCCATGTCAGTTATCTGATCTTGTTTCCAGCCATCTCCCAAAATTTGTAGGTGGCTTGGAGGCATTTGTCTATAGTGCCCTTAGCTTGTGAGCCATAAAGTCTCTATGTGTGTACAGCCTTCATTCACAGGAATGGAAGGTGGTCTTCACGCGTCTATCTGAGAAAAAGTAACGACTAGTGGCAGCCTTTGTATCCACCTTGATGATATTGTTGTTGTGTAGTGTTATTTATTATTAATAGAAGAAAATTTGGTGATCCTTTTTTTTTCCAACAAAATACTTTTATGCATGATTTTCATACAAATTCTCCCAAGATACAACCGCTTCTCTCCCACCAAGGAGACCATGCTGCTGCTGCTTCTTAGTCATTCAGTTGGGTCTGATTCTGTGCAACCTCACGGACTGTAGCCCATCAGGCTCCTATGCCCATGGGAATCTCAGGCAAAAATACTGGAATGGGCTGCCATGTCCTCCTACAGAGGATCTTCCCAACTCAGGGATCACACTGGGGTCTCCTGCATTGCAGGCAGACCCTTTACCACTGAGAACTAGGGAACCCCACAAGGGGACAACGTTCAATCTTTTATCCCCAACCTTTGATGTCCCTCCCATCCTGAGGACATTTCCAATACAGACAAAGAGCAGCAGCAGGCAAAAGAAAGAGGAGTCAAACGTCTTTTAGAAACTCAGCCTCAAGGGCGGCTCAAGGAATGGGTAGATTCCACTGCTCCCTCCTGGCTAAGACCCCTCTTCTTCCTTCTGTTTATTCTTTTCCAAGTGAAAAAATTATTATTTTTGAAATAATGTGAAGCCATATTTTACAAAGTATGGACACTTAACCATGTCTGCTTCTCTTTATGTTTTTTTTTTTTTTTCTCTTTATGTTTGTTTATTGATTTTTGGCTGCATCGGGTCTTAGCTGAAGTACACAGGCTTCTCTCCAGATGTCGTGCATGGGCTCCGTAGTTGTGGCCCCAGGGGCCTAGTTTGCCCTGAGGCATGTGTGGAATCTTAGTTCCCTGACCAGGGATCAAACCCAAGACCCCTGTATTGGAAGGTGGATTCTTAACCACTAGACTACTAGGGAAATCGTCATAGCCTACTTCTTAATTTTAAACATTTCAATGGAAATGCACTTATATGTGGTCGATATTACAGTTTTAAAGAATAAATGTCTTGTGTTAGACTATTTCTCTAGAACAGAATGTTTACAGAGAATAAATCTGCAGAGATCATCATGTCACTGGACACACGACTCTTTTCAGCCAGCTGTGATGGCAATAATCAGTCAGTTCTGTTCAGTCGCTAGTCTTGTGCAACTCTTTGCGACCCCATGGACTACAGCACACCAGGCCTCCCTGTCCATCACCAACTCCTGGAGTTTACTCAAACTCATGTCCATCGAGCTGGTGATGCCATCCAACCATCTCATCCTCTGTCATCCCCTTTTCCTGCCTTCAATCTTTCCCAGCATCAGGGTCTTTTTCAATGAGTCAGTTCTTCGCATCAGGTGGCCAAAGTATTGGAGTTTCAGCTTCAGCAATCAGTCTTTCCAATGAATATTCAGGACTGATTTCCTTTAGGATGGACTGTTGGAATCTCCTTGCAGCCCAAGGGACTCTCAAGAGTCTTCTCCAACACCATTGTTCAAAAGCATCAATTCTTTGCCGCTCAGCTTTCTTTATAGTCAAACTTTCACATCCATACACGACTACTGGAAAAACCATAACTTTAGATGGACCTTTGTTGGCAAAGTAATGTGTCTACTTTTTAATATGCTGTCTAGGTTGGTCATAACTTTTCTTCCAAGGAGCAAGAGTCTTTTAATTTCATGGCTGTAGTCACTATCTGCAGCGATTAAATGGAGCCCCCCAAAATAAAGCCTGTCACTGTTTCTATTGTTTCCCCATCTATCTGCCATGATGTGATGGGACCAGATGCCATGATCTTCATTTTCTGAATGTTGAGCTTTAAGCCAACTTTTTCACTCTTCTCTTTCACTTTCATTAAGAGGCTCTTTAGTACCTCTTCACTTTCTGCTGTAAGGGTGGTGTCATCTACATATCTGAGGTTATTGATATTTCTCCCAGCAATCTTGATTCCAGCTTGTGCTTCATTCAGCCCAGCGTTTCACATGATGTACTCTGCATATAAGTTAAATAAGCAGGGTGACAATATACAGCCTTGACGTACTCCTTTCCCGATTTGGAACCAGTCTGTTGTTCCATGTCCAGAACTGTTGCTTCCTGACCTGCGTACAGATTTCTCAGGAGGCAGGTCAGGTGGTCTGGTATTCTCATCTCTTCAAGAATTTTCCACAGTTTATTGTGATCCACACAGTCAAAGGCTTTGGCATAGTCATGAAAGCAGAAATAGATGTTTTTCTGGAACTCTCTTGCTTTTTCCATGGTCCACTGGGTGTTAGCAATTTGATTTCTGGTTCCTCTGCCATTTCTAAAACCAGCTTGAACATCTGGAAGCTCACAGTTCACTTATTGCTGAAGCCTGGCTTGGAGAATTTTGAGCATTACTTTACTAGTATGTGAGATGAGTGCAATTGTGCGGTAGTTTGAGCATTCTTTGGCATTGCCTTTCTTTGGGATTGGAATGAAAACTGATCTTTTCCAGTCCTGTGGCCACGGCTGAGTACTCCAAATATGCTGGCATATTGAGTGCCGCACTTTCACAGCATCATCTTTCAGGATTTGAAATAGGTCAGCTGGAATTCCATCACCTCCACTAGCTTTGTTCATAGTGATGCTTTCTAAGGCCCACTTGACTTCACATTCTAGGATATCTGGCTGTAGGAGAGTGATCACACCATTGTGATTATCTGGGTCATGAAGATCTTTTTTGTATAGTTCTTGTATAGCTTTTGTATAGTTTTTGTATAGATGGCAATAATAAAGGGTAGGAAAAGGCAGAATAAACAAAAAAGTGCAATATTTGCCTTACAGGGATTTACTTGGAAATGTGACCCATAATAATTGCAAAAGAGAGAAACACTTTCTGTCATTTTTTAGAAACCCACCTCATCTGAACAAGTTGATCTAAAATGAGGGAACAAAGGACTTTGCTCACTTTAATCTCATTTCCTAAAGTAAATTCTCCAAAAGGGCAAAGAGACCATGTGGTGACAGGCAAAGCCGTGGCCTGCCAATGCCGAGCTTCTTTCAGCTCTGCCTCTGGGTGATGAGGACCCCAGGAGTCGTTGCTGAAATTGATCCAACTTTCCCCACTTGCGAGGTGAGATTCAATAACTGACTTCTCATAGATTGAAAAGCTGTCCTAACAATAATAATAATTAATAAATAAGATGGAGGAGAAGAAGGCTTCTTTTGAAAAATTCTGAACTTCATGAATCAAATCAGAGTACTTACATTATTCAAGACATTTTCTTAAAAGACTCACCTTCTAGCTTTGACTCTCCTGGAAGATTTTTTTCTAAGGAGGATTACCATGTGAAATAGAGTTGCTGTTTTTGTTTTTTTTCTACTACAAGATAAAGATGGTGCATGTTATCCATGGAAGGATGAGAGGGGAGGTGAGGAACTTCATGATGAGTTGCTCCAGGAGACTGTGCCGACAACCCTATGAAGTCATTTTGCCAGTTAAGGGGAGATGGCAAAGGCCACTCCAAAAGTGATGCTGGAGTCAGAAAACAAGCAAGCACTACAAAAAATATATATAACCCTTTAATTCTTACGTCAAATGTGAACATTTGATTTTCTTTGCGTTTATCGTACAGCAAAGACTTGTTAATGAGTTCTGTGTTTGGGAAGGCGTTTTTGTGATTTAGGGGAAAAAAAAGTGAAAATCCCACAAATAGAAGAACCATCATTTCAACATTAATATAATTCCTTTTCCCACCCATTTCTCACAATCATGTATACTCTTGATATATTTAATCTTTTGCAATGGTTCCCATAGCAACTCCTCCTGGTAGTGGCAGAGCTGAAGGCTACTGGAATCTTGAAACTCAGCCTGCCCTGGGAAGGTTTCTCCCTCTCTTTCTCCATTTACTTGTTTATATTAAATCTTGAGTGTTTTAGAACTCCCTTGTATTTGCCTTCAAAATCCTGCCAGAGATGAGAATATGAGAGCATGAGATCCTTTTAAGGACAAAAAGATGTATTATTTTTGTTTTGTTTCATTTCGGAGTGTCCAAGCAGAGGTCCTGACTCATTTAAATCTGAACTCTCCATCACCATTTACATATTCCTTAACAGCACTTAACCAACATGAGGAGGTACTACTTGAGTGACAGGTAGTCCTTAGAATTTGTCCCTAAAGAGTAAAATCATCACCTCTGCTCTGCCCTCAGTTCTGGGGTGACCAGGAAATCAAGGTGCTGAAAATCTGTAAAAATTTCTGGGTGACACAGGCAGGGTTTGCAAAGGCAGCTTTGGGACCATGTAATGCTTATAAATTCAAATGGTAGAACATTCTTCTCATTTCCTTCCTGCAATTTGTTTCTCTGCCTCCAGATAATATCAGCTCTGAGGAGTGGGCTTGGGGACCAGAAAATCAAATATTATTATTAATCACTGTAATTACTTTTCTTGGCCAAACTGTAGAGCTGGGAAGCAAATCAAATTCTCTTGAGTTCAGGCTTAACTAAAACACATTACTGAGCCATGATTACTTCATCCTCAGTCATCTTAAACTAGGACCATTACTGCAAAAATAATGGTTTCTAAAATCTAATTGATCTTGTTTATTTACATATACTCAACTCACAAATGACAGGGTTTAAAGCACTTCTTCCTAAAAATGGAGAAAGAGCTTGTCTAATTCCCAAACATACTGAAAACTTCAAGAGAAATAATATTAGTGTAAAAGTTACTTACAAATACTGGTATGAGAATACACTTCTGCTTACTAGTTGAGGAAGATTAAAATTTCAGAGTTAATAATACTTAAATGTATTGGTTGAAATTATAGCAGTTACACTTCTAATAAATTAGTTGTATATTCTCTTTTTTAAAAATTTACCTTATTTTTATTTTATTCGTATTCTTTTTTGCACCATGCCACATGGATTGTGCAATCTTAGTTGCCCAACCAAGGACTGAACTTGTGCCTCCTGCATGGGGAGCATGCAGTCTTAAGCACTGGACCACCAGGGAAGTCCTTGCATTCCCTTTTTCTGATAAAAATACATCTAGGGCCTCCACTGTTGCCAAACTCTGTAGAGTGCCACTCAGATTGAAAAAAGTCATACATTTATGTATTTATTACAACAATTCTCCAGCAAATGAGATTAAACTCCTTTGATCTTAAACAAACTGAGAAGAGCATATTGTGACAATTTTCCGAGAGCAGAAAGCAAAATTACCCTGAGGAAGTATAACTTTTTCAAATTTGCACAGAAGCAAATACTAAATATATTAAATGCATTCCATTTAAAGCCACTGATATGGTCTATAGAATATACCAAAATATTTTGATTGGGACTTATGGTTAGATGAAATTCGTGGATATTTTGTGCTACATTCAACAATGATTCAAAAGATTGCTTGAATGTTTCAGCCAGTAGATTTCACCATCAGGAAGTCAGGTTTGAGACCACATGAGTATGACATGCTAGCCATTTGTTAAAATGTCACAGCGACTTAGCTTTATAGGTGGCAGGAAACCAAAACTTTCACTTCTGTGAGCTACTTTAGATACACTGCATTGCTATGTGATTCAGAGCACATCAATTTACCCCATCCAGGCTAGCTTCTTCACCTAAAAAATACCAATGCTGAAACCCTAAAGTCTCCTGATTGTGTATTTTATAAGATTATAAATTTGATCCATAATCTTCAGAAATTTACAATTGCATTGTAGTCAAAGAGATACAGCCTTTTTAAAAAAGCTGGGTTTGCATAGGTCAAACGGCAGCATGAGACATTCAAATAGGTCAGCTTCTATTTCCTTTTTGAAAAACATATATTGAGCTATAAATGACATATAATAAGCTGTACATAATTAAAGTATGCAATTTGATAAGTTTTGATTCATACATATACCCATCATCACCACAATCAGGATAATGACCATCTCCATCACCCAGACAAATTCCTTATGTTCCTCTGTAATCCCCCTTTCCTGTTCCCCTATCCCTCCCTTCCCCTCAACCCCATTCCAATCCCCAGGCAACCACAGATCTGCTTTATTCACTACAGATTAGGGTTTTTTTTTTAATTTTATATAAAATTTTTACATTTAAAAATACACAGTAGGAATTATTTTTTGGTTTGACTTCTTTCACTCAGCATAATTATTTTGAGGTTCGTTCCTATTCTTGCAAATATTGATAATCTATTCCTCTTTATTGTTTAACAGTATTCAATGGTAAAAAAGAATTTGTTTATCCATTAACCTGTTAATGGACATCACAGTTGTTTCCAGTTTGGGATTATTACACATAAAGCTGATAAGAACATTTGTATATAAATCTTTGGACATATATCTTTATTTCTAAGAACAGAGTGGCTGGATCATATAGTAAGTGTGTCTAACTTCTTAAGCAGCGGACACACTGTTTCCACAGGGATTATGTGCGTATACATTCCCACCTGCAGAATATGAGAATTCCAGTTTCTCCACATCCTTGCCAACTTTGGTATCATCAGTGTTTCCGATTTTACACATTCTAATCAGTGTGCATCAAGATGTAATTGAGGCTTTAATTTGCATTTTCCTATGTTCAGCATGGGCTTCCCTGGTGGCTTAGTTGGTAAAGAATCCACCTGCAGTGCGGGAGACCTGGGTTTGAGCCCTGGGTTGGGAAGGTCCCCTGGAGAAAGGAATGGCAACCCACTCCACTTTTCTTGCCCAAAGAATCCCCATGGACAGAGGAGCCTGGTGGGCCACAGTCCGTGGGGTTGCAGAGTCAGGCATGACTGAGCAACTAAGCATAGCACAGCATGTTCAGCATATTTCCATGAGTTTATTTGCCACCCATATGTCTTCTTTGATGAAATGTCTTTTCAAATAATTTGCTTGTTTTGGTTTTGGCTGTTTATCTTATTTGTTGTTATTCAGTTTGCTCAGTTGTGTCCAACTCTTTGCAACCCCATGGACTGTAGCATGCCTGGTCTTGCCAGGCCTTATTACTGAGTCTTAAAACTTCTTTCTGTATTTTGAATTCTAAGTTCCTTAGCTGACATGTGATTTGCAAATATTTTGTTCCCATCAGTGGCTGACAGTTTCTGCCTTTTAATTGAAGTGTTAGACTTGATGGACGTGAGTCTGAGTGAACTCCAGGAGTTGGTGATAGACAGGGAGGCCTGGCGTGCTGCGATTCATGGGGTCGCAAAGAGTCGGACACGACTGAGCAACTGAACTGAACTGAGGCCATTGCGATTTAATGTAATTATAGATATGTTAGGGTTATATCCACCATCATGTTTATTTTTTTTGCCCCATGTATTTCTTGTTAAATGGTTGAATTATATCTATCTTTTCACTATTTATTCGTATTTGTCCTGTCTATTTCTCCCTCTCTTTTTTCTTCTTTCTCTGCTTTTCTTTGGATACATTGTTGTTATGTGTGTGCACTCAGTCCCTCAGTTGAGTCCAACTCTATGCAACTCCATGGACTGTATGTAGCCTTCCAGCCTCCTCTGTCTATGGTATTGTCCAGGCAAGAAAACTGGAGTGGGTTGCCAGTTCCTTCTCCAGGGGGTCTTCCTGACCCGGGATCCAACCTGTGTCTCTTGCATTGGCAGGTGGATTCTTTATCACTGTGCCACTTGGAAAGTGACTTTAAGATACAGTATCCCTGGTGGCTCAGACAGTAAAGAATCCACCTGCAATATGGGAGACCTGGGTTCAGTCCCTGGGTTGGGAAGATCCCCTGGAGGAAGGCATGGCAACCCACTCTAGTATTCTTGCTTGGAAAATACCATGGACAGAGGAGTCTGGTGGGCTACATCACATGGTGAATCAAAGAGGCGGACACAACTGAGTGACTAAGAACAGCAAATTTTTTAAATTGCTCATTTATTTCAGAGCTATTCATTTTTATCTACTTGATGACAGGCATTAGCCCGTACACTGGAAATACAATAGTGAGTAAAGCCGACAAAATCTCTGTTACTCCCTAGAGATGTAACCTCTAGCTGGGGAGAGAAAGGGGACCAGGATGACTGGAGCAGGGTGTGCCAGGAGAAGATGGGAGGAAGCTGAAATAAGAGGTTCAGCCAGGACTCAGATCACATAAGATCTTATAGATCATGTTAGGGTGTTTGCCTTTTATTCTCGGTGTCACAAGAAGCTAATGACAGGTTTTGAGCATGAAAGACACATAATCTTGTTTACATTTTAAAAGAATGACTCTGGTTACCGGATGGCAAACCTAGAGGAGAAGCAGAAAGTGCAATTAGGAGGCTGTTGCATTTTTCCAAAGGAGAGAAGGTGGTGATGTAGAGTAGAATGAAGCAGTTCAGATGTTAAATGGCTGGATTGTAGCTATATTTTTAAGACATAATGGACAGAACCTACTGATAGGTCAGATTTGGGGGAGAAAAAAAGAGAAATCAGGGATGATTCCCAGGCTTTTATCTGAGCAGCTACATGAAAGCTAGTGCCATTTGCTGCGGAAGATTAGGTTTTGCTTTGGACATATGAAACTTGATGCATTTATTAGATATTCAAATGGAAAAGTCAATTAGAATGATGGACAGGAGCCTCAAAGATGAGGGGAAAGGTCACGTTGTAGCAGAATATTTCAGAGTCACCAGGGGGCTGTGTTAACTTTTAAGAAAACATTTCAATTGGTACATCCCAGGAGGAGAAGCACTTATTTTCTTGTGAAGCATATATGCTATGTTTCTTTGCACTCCAAGTCCAATGCACAGCCTATACTTAGTGTATTAGTGTAGGTTTTTTTGATTACATACAACAAAGCTGACTCTGGATAACTAAAGCAAAAAAAAAAAAAAAAAAGGGAAGAGATTAGCTGAAAGGAATTTTCCAATACAGTCACAGAATTGAAGGAATATTGGAAACCATGTCACGGGAAGGGCAGCATGAAGGACCAGCTCAGAGACCTCTGTGATAAGAGTTTGAGGAAACGCTGTGAGTAAAACTCAGGTCCGCTTGTGCTAAGTCTTCCATAGTCATTGCAATGCTCTAAAAAGCCAGAAGGACCACCTAGCCCTCATCTGTTCGAGAAAGAGATTGAAAGAAATCCTTGCTATTAAAGTGTGGTCTTTTGCCCAATGATGCAGCCAGTATTTACTTGGATACTCTTTCAGTCCCACTTTCTTTCTCTTCTTCTGAGACTCCACTGATACAAATGTTAGATCTCCTGATATCGTCCCTCAGGTCCCTGTCATTCTTTTTATTTTTTCTATTTCCTTCTGTTGTTCAGATTAGATAAATTCTATCCATCTGTCCTCAATTTCCCTGATTCTATTCTCTGCTATTCTCTGCTATACTCAACCTAGGTTTTGTTTCTCTTCTTTCTTTATTTAGTGGTATAATTTCCATTTGGATCTTTCTTAAACCACTTTAATTTCTTTCCTGAGATTTTCTATTTTTTTTTCATTTGTTTCAAGAGAATTTGTAATACCTTGGTGAGGCATATTTATGATCACTGGTTTTTTTTTTTTATTTTTTAAAACTTATTTTTGGTTGTGATGGGTCTTCATTGCTGCATGCAGGCTTTCCCTAATTGCAAGAAGGGGCTACTCTTCACTGGGGTACACGTGCTTCTCATTTCAGGGACTTCTCTTGTTGCAGAGGAACACAGGCCTCTGGGTACACAGGATTCATAGTTGCAACTCAGTAGTTGTGGCATACTGGCTTAGTTGCTCCACAGCAAGTGGAATCTTCCTAAACTAGGGACTGAACCCATGTCCCTCGCAAAGGCAGGCAGATTCTTATCCACTGTACCACCAGGGAACTCCTGATAACTGCTTTAAAATTCTGGTTTTTGGTATACAGATGGCTTTTTAAAATTATTTCCTGGACCTTTTTTTTTTCTCCCTTAGCAGACTCCAGGTCCTATTTATTAAAGGCTCTTTCATGATACTAGGCAGTCACCACGTTTGGGTTTAGCCCACATGTCCTGGCCTAATTTGAGACCGTGGTCCCAGTGCGACTTTGCTTTCAGGGCGGTGTGATATTATTTTGTCTGCTTGTTTTCTTTGGTGCCACTGAGGCTCCCGCTGGTCTCTGATGGTAATTCCTGTGGTGATGGGATGTAGTTTTCTCAAAGTATCGAGTGCCTTTAGGTGGGGAAAGGGGTTCTCTGTCCAAGAGGGCCAAGAGCCAACCTGGACCAGGTTCTTATTGTGGTGGGTTCCCTTTATTTGTGCCACCCAACCACGCTGGGTGGAGGATGCCAAGCTCAGGCCTGGAGGAATTAGAGCACTTCCCTGGCCAGTTGCTGTTTTGCAGCAGGATCCCCCTTGACAGTGCCTCCCAGGGAGGAGAGAGAGCTCTTCTCCTGGTCATTCAGCATTACAGGGCTCTCAGTCAGTCCCCCTGCTGGTGCCCCTGAGCTTCTTGTGTGGCTGGCAGGACTGTCATTCAATTGAGGGGAGGTTCAGCTTCTCTAGCTGGCATCATGACCTGAAAACATTCTCCACGTCATACCCTGGGTCATTCATGGGGCTCGGCCTGGCTTCTTTCCTTGTCTCATATCTCTGCCTTTTATCGCCTGGTGGCCTGATGTCCAACGTCCTGAGGACTTTTGTTTCACCTATCTTTCCTAGTCTTTTAGCTTTTTGAGTGAAAGGGTAAATCTGGTCCATTTTAATTTGTCTTGGCTTACAATGCAAATGTTACCCTCATGCCCTTCTACGTAGAAAAGTGACTTAGAATTAATGAGTCAATGTGGGATTTCATTTAGGAGGCTGTGTCCAAGTAAGCCTAAAGGGGATGAGAAGTGGATGGATTTGAGAGGTATTAGGAGGACTCAACAGTATTTGGTGACTGATGGGCAGAGGAGGGAGGAGAAGATGTTAGCATGGCATGGCTGCATGGTGACACTGCTTGCTGACATAGGGAACTCTAGAGGAGAAGCTGGTTTGGAGTGACTTAAGTTTGGTTTGGAATACGTCCAGTTTGACTTGGATAAGCAGGATGTTTATGGAGTGAGGGGTGAAAACTCATTAAAAAGTAAGGCTAGGGTATGAAATAGTCAGAAAGAAAGTAGATTATGAAGAATAGAAATAGAAGAAGATGAGAAGTGTGACTGTGGGGCTTCCCTGGTGTTCCAGTGATTAAGACCTTGCACTTCCACTGTGTACGATGTGGGTTCAATCCCTGGCTGGGAAACTTAGATCCTGCCTTCTGCATGATAGGGTCCAAAAACCACAAAAAAAAAAAAAAAAGAATTGCAATCACGGCTTTTTGTAGTATTTTATGGATCATTGCTACTCTCCTTTGTGAGAAGCATTTATTTAACACTTAGAAACAGACATTTCACTGACCAATACTGACCACTTTGAACACATCAATAAAAAGTAAAGTTGGCTTCGACTTCTGATTTTAGAATTAGCAAAGTTAAAGCTTCGTATTAATGGAATAGGTCTTTCATAACAAATTCCTTGCTAGTTGTTTTACTCTTACAAGAGTGAAAAGTCATGATTTGTACCATCAGGCTGTTATAAGCTTACACCCTATTAAGAAAACACTGATCCCAAATGTAGATGGCAAGCTGATGTCCAGAGTTGTCAGAGCATTGAGCCAAATTGACAAAGCAAGGTATGAGGATTCACCTCAGGATTCAGACAAGGTAATGGGTTTGGTTGTAACACATCACAGAGGAAAAAAGGAACCTCCTGCTGTCAACTAAGAATTTCCAAAAATAAAAAAAGTAATTACTTACAAGAAATCTTCATTATCAAATATTTATTCCAGCAATAATAATAATAAAACTAACAGTCCTAATTCTAAAATTGGAGGTGGAAACCATTTCTATTTTTATTGACATGTGAAAAGCACAATTGTTTCAGGCTGACTCTGAACGATCTGATTATGAGCCAACATCAAACGTGCAGACAGTTTTCGGCAAGGAGAGCAAACACCTGCTGAACTTCCCATCATGGTTAATACTGTGCTGAATTTTGAGATATAAGATCAGAGTTTAAATACTTGTCTAACAAAACAGCATCTGGCTGAAGACATTGATCTTTATTTGTCTGAAACACACAGAACACTCTCTCTCCTGTCAGTGAGCATTGCTGTCAAATGCTCTGGGTGCAGCCACAAATGCTGGCAGGATTGCAAGTTGAGGCATGGATGTTAAGCATGCATTTAATCAGCTGCAGAAGGTGAGATGGAGCATCACACTGACTAATTTCAGTAGTAACTGTAATGGGCTCTTAATTACATGTAGTGTCTGGTAGATTCATTTAGTTGCTGATTGCAAGACTTGGAGGCAAATATTGAGCAGGTTATAGATGGCACACATTTTAAAAAGAAACCCATATTCTCAAGCCACGTTATTGTGAGTCTAAATTGGGGGAACGTCTTTGGAGAGCAATTTGACAACACCTATGGAAACTGAAATGTGCTTCTATTCCCTCCAACTGAGCAGTGTGGGTCTAATACTCTACCCTACAGGTAGTTTCACAGTTGTGCACAAAGACATATGGACAAGGGTGGTTATTGCAGAGTGAAGGGTAATAGCAAACTATTGGAAACAACTTAAGTGTTCATCAGTATGGAACTGGTTAAATAAATTATGGTATTTCCATATGCGAGAATAAAGTGCAGCGAGGTGGTTCAGTGGTTAAGGATCGACCTGCCAATGAAGGAGACACGGGTTCAACCTCTTGGCTGGGAAGATCCCCTGGAGAGGGAAATGGCAACCTGCTCTAGTATTCTTGCCTGGGAAATCTCATGGACAGAGGAATCTGGTGGGTTGCAGTCCATGGGGTTACAAAATAGCTGGACACAACTTAGTAACTAAACAACAACATCAAAAATAATGAGATGGTATTTCAGTAAACACCAGTTTGGAACATTTTCTGAGATATATAGATAAGTGAGGAAAACAAAACTCAGAACAGTGTGTAACATACTCCTATTTGTCCAAAGAAGGAGGGGCAAGTATAAATACTCTACATATATAAGTATATGTTTGGAAGATACATAAGAAATGAGTAATCTTGCTTGTTTCTGCAAAATAGGGAACCATAGGCAGGGAATGTGGAAAGGTTTACTTTTCATACATAATCTTTATAAGCTTTGAATATTTTACTATGTCATATATAAGCTATTCAAATATTAAAAATTAAAAATCCATCAAATATTTAAAATTATATCAAATTCCATTATGAATTTTGACATGGGTTCATGAAAAAATACTTGCTAAGAGATGGAGTAGAGATACTTAAGAATGTACCAAATCCTGTTAAAATTGCATATTTCAAGGAAATGAGAAGTTTCTGATAAAACAGATGATGATTAACATGATCGGAAATATAGAAACAAAGGAGTTCCGGTGTTTTCCTTGCTGGGCACATTAGCTTCACATGCTGACGGGGAAAAAAAAAAATATGACAGCCTTTCTGAACCGAAGATACTTAGTTCCTCACCATCCCTCCTCTTCCTCTCAGAAGCTCAGACCCAGGAGTTGTATAGCATTCATTAGGCTTTTACTAATATACAGGTTTGCCTGACCAACAAGGAAATCAGGAAAGTGAGAAAAGAAAACATTTGAAATTGTACACACATGAAAGAGCATGTTTACTGGGATAAAACATTTTACTGGAATAAAAATACTAGGATAAAAAATATTTATCAAATTTCTAGGTAATGAACGGTAACCATCAAAATGACCTTCATTTGCGTGACTTGACCTCCAAGTCTGTAGAAGAATACAGGCCATAAACAAAGGTACATGATAAAATAGGATAAGGGAGGAGTCAGCTCCTGAACCGCCCGATAGCCCAGAGAAAGAACACCCAGGTGATGGTGAGTGAACGTGAAAGTCGCTCAGTCGTGTCTGACTCTTTGAGACCATGGACTATACAGTCCATGGAATTCTCCAGGCCAGAATACTGGAGTGGGTACCCTTTCCCTTCTCCAGGGGATCTTCCCAACCCAGGGGTCAAACCCAGGTCTCCCGCATTGCAGGCAGATGCTTTACCAGCTGAGCCGCAAGGGAAGCCCAAGAATACTGGAGTGAAGAGCCTATGCTTCCCGACCCAGGAATTGATCCAGGGTCTCCTGCATTGCAGGCAGATTCTTCACCAACTGAGCCACCAGGAAAGTCCAAGAATACTGGAGTGGTGAGTACTTCTTGGCAAATTTTGCTTGAAGATATAAACTCTAAACTTAAAAGTCATTATTTTGCATTTATAAACATTAGAAGCTTTGTTAACTCCTTACTTTCATATTGAAAAGAATTTTCTTTTAATGGGCGTGGTTCAAGACCTTAATCCACTAAGGGAGTTTTAGTTTTAATTAGACATTTTTTAAAAAAGGTGTTTTGTTTTCTCTTTTTGGCCAGTTTTAACAATTATAAGCTGATGGACTAAAAGGCCAAATAAGGACAGTAGCCACCAGTTAGAGAAGCATGTCACCAGGTGGAGGACATGCTTCAAAAATCCAATTGGCCTGATCATGAACTGTCAGTGAGAAAAGTCACTTTTTAGCTTAAGAATTGCCCTCATCACTCATGAGAGATGCTCAACATCGCTAATCCTCAGGGAAATGCAAATCAAAACAGCAATGAGTTATCACCCCACACCTGTCAGAACTGCTGTCATCAAAAAAGAACACAAATAACAAATGTTGATGAGGATGTGGAGAAAAGGGAACCCTCACACACTGTTGGTAGGAATGTGAACTGGTGCAGTCACTGTAGAAAATGGTCCAGAGGTTTCTCAAAAGACTAAAAATCGAACTATCATATGACCCAGCAATTTCTCTCCTGTGTTTATATCTTTAAAAAAAATCAACAGCACTAATTCAAAAAGATACATGCACTGCAATGTTCAAAGCAGTATTATTCACAGTTGACAAGGTAGAGGAGCAGCCTAAGTATCCATCAGTAGATGGATGGATAAAGAAGATACAGTGTATATATACAATGGAATACTACTCAGCCATAAAGAGCAAAACTTGCCATTTGTCTGGATGGACATGGAGGGCATTACACTAAGTGAAATAAGTCAAAGAAAAAGACTGCATGACATCACTTACATATGGAATCTAAAAAAATACAAGGAACTAGTGACTATAACAAAAAAGCAGCAGACTCACAGATACAGAGAACAAACCAGTGGTTACCAATGGGACAAGGGAAGAAGGGAGGGGCAATTTTATAGAGGTAGGGGATTAAGAGGTACAGACTATTAGGTTTAAAATAAGCTACAAGGATATATTGTACAACACAGGAAACACAACCAATATTTTATAATAGCTATAAATGGAATACAACCTTTAAAAATTCTGAATCACTGTATCATACACCTATAATTTATATCATAATATACACCAACTATACTTCAATCTAAAAATAAAAGAATTGTCTTTATCAAAGTTTAATTACATTCCACAAGTTGTTGGACGTTTTCTTGGGCATATTCCACGCTGGTAGAACTTAACCGACTCTAAAGGCAACCCAGCAGAAGATGAAAAGCATATGCTCCCCAGCACACACAGGTGGCTGCATTTTAAAGAACTGAACTGTTGCCAGAGACAGCAATTTCTATGGGAGAAACACAAGGAGAGAAGAAAAGAAAAAGCAAGAGATAATGAAAAGAGGATACATCAGAGGATTAAAAAAAAAATTAATTTCCTCTAGAGAAGCCATCTCCTCCCCTTCCTTCCTGCCTCATAGCTCCTCCAGACACCAGACTCAAGTCTCACCTCCATTCACCTAATAGAAACCATTTCCACCCCCTCCTCTCCACTTGAATCTGTCTCAGGCGTTCTCCCCTAAACTTAAACGGTTTCTCTCCCTCTACCTTGAAGTCGTTCGCTGAACGTCTCTGCACACATGGGGCTGCAAGATGGCAGATGAGTAACTCATGATTCATCATCAAGCTCAGAGCTGAGTAAGTGTTTGACGGCCCTTGACTCTGAAGCTTGAACTCAAAACAGAACAGACTTCAACATGATCTATCGTGACACAAAGGTCCTACCTGTTGTACTGGCTAGAACTTAGGCTAATGGCTGAATGGAAGTATCTCCTCCCACTTTGGTTATTATTATTTCTGTTCACAGATTTTCTGCAGCTCCAAATACTACGTATTTGGTCTTTGCATTGCTTCCTGTGATTCAACTAAAACATGTGTCATCTATAACATGGAGGGTTAGAAATGGTCTTATACATTCCCTCATGCCTCCCGCTTTATCATTCTATGATTCTGTACATGGGGTAACACAAAATCAGAGTAGCCTCAGTTAATTAGTCATTCACCGACTCTATAACTTATTTATTGAATGTTTAGTGTGTGACATGCTATACAAGGCCCCTAGGATAAAAAATGTGAACAAGACATAGATCTTGCTTTAAAATTGCAAGACACTGAACATGAGTGTTGAACTGAAGGAAGGGCTGGAGAAAGCAGGTCACAGAAATAAACAATTGGCTAAAATAAGAGTGATCCTTGCTATGGCAGAAATACACCTTCCATGGTGGAATAGCACAAAGGAAGGAAACTTAAAACTCGGGGTCAGAGACGATCTCTGGGAACAAGAGGGTTGTGGAAACTTAAAGCTCGGGGTCAGAGAAGATCTCTGGGAACAAGTGGGTTGGTTGTAAGAGAAATCACTAAGTTGTAAATACTGTCTATCAGAGAAGGGTGAGCAAGTAACAGAGCATCCCAGAAGGGATGAGCCTGCTCTGGAGAGAACTGACCAGCAGGACCCATTTGTCCACTGATTTTCTCCAGTTTGGTTTTTTTTTTTTTTTTGGCCACACTGTACAGCATGCATGGATCTTAGTTCCACAACCAGGGATGGAACCTGTGCCTCCTGCATTGAAGCCCAGGTTCTTAACCACTGGACTGCCAGGGAAGTCCTTGCCCCAGTTCTAACACAGACCTGCTTTACCACATGCCATCAGTGGATGCTTGTTGAATGAATAAATGTTGATGACTAATGCTGTTTTTCTATACATCTGTAACATAAAGTGGAGTGCGGGGAGTGGCGGGTAGAGAAGAATGTTAAAGAACAAGGTTTTAGGAGTAATACAGTCTTAAAGAGATATATGCCTCCTGGAAAGGAGTTTGCAGTTTATTCTACAGGTGGGTTTCCCAGGTGGCACAGTGGTAGAGAATCTGCCTGCCAACGCAGAAGATGCAAGAGACATTGGCTTAGTCCCTGGGTCAGGAATATCCCCTGGAGTAGGAAATAGCAACCCGCTCCAGTACTCTTGCCTGGAACGTTCCATAGAGAAGCCTGGAGGGCTACAATTCCTGAGGTTGCAAAGAGTTGGACATGGCACACACACTGTGGGTAACACAAAGCAGTGAAGAATTATCCCCAGAAACAGACTTGCAAACATTCATCATCATTTGTCCCAACAGTGAAATGATATGTATCTTTGCCCGTCTTGCCTCAGTCCCCAAGAGCACATGTGACCATACCTGGAAGCATCCTTTGAGCACAACTCTGCTGGTACGTCCTTCTTTGATGGAACGTTTCTGTAAAGAAGTTCAGAAGGATGAGCAGACTGTGTGTGTTGGTACAAAGTACAGCCGTATCCTTGATATAATCCTAACACCTTGGGGAAGGGGAGGGTCTGTCATCTTCCTCAAAGAATGAAAATCCTTGGAGGCTCTATCATACTGAGTGAAGTAAGTCAGACAAAGACAAGTGTCATACACTACTTACATATGGAATCTAAACAAATGATACAAATGAACTTATTTACAAAACAGACCCATAGACTTCAGAAACAAACTGATGGTTACCAAAGGGGAAAGATGGGGGGAGGGATAAATTAGGATTTTGGAATTAGCATATATGCACTACTATATAAAAAATACTCAACAAGGACAATACTGTACAGCACAGGGAAATTTATGAAGCAATGTATATGGAA
Organism: Oryx dammah; assembly: GCF_014754425.2. Classification (NCBI taxonomy): domain Eukaryota; kingdom Metazoa; phylum Chordata; class Mammalia; order Artiodactyla; family Bovidae; genus Oryx; species Oryx dammah. The sequence continues at coordinate 64,170,803 of NW_024070194.1, forward strand.
AAAGAAGCTAACAAAGAATGGATATATGTATATGGATAACTGAATTACTACCGTACACCAGAAACTAACACAACATTGTAAATCAACTATACTCTAGTATAAAACAAAAACTAAATTAAAAATTGTAAATTAATAAGTAAAACTGAAAAAAAAAGAAAATAGTTGGAGGTTAATTTCAAGGAATCTATTGAGTCTAGCTTTCCAATAGGGACATGGCTGGGCCGGTGCCATGACCAGCCTGCTGCTGCAGTTCAGTTGCTAAGTCGTGTCTGATGCTTTGTGACCTCATGGACTGTAGCCCAGGAGTGGGGTCTGGCCTGAGTCTCTGGGCTGCTCATGAGGGCAGTCCCAGGCGGGGTGGTTCTACCACTGTGAGTCAGGAGGCATTCCTCAAATGACTGTCCATGGAGTCACCTAGGATGGGATTCAGATTAACGCTTAGTAAATGGGGTTGGTCAAGGCAGGAAAGTGGTGGCTTGGTGCTTCCAATGAAGAGGGGTAAAGTGGGGGTGTTATCAGAGTTGCTCAGGGACAAGAGTGAGACGGTGTAAGATGTACCTTGTGAGGGTTGGGAGTCTGAATGCCTACTCTAGGGCAGCCTTGCAAGGGCTGAGCTGCTCTCCTCCCAGTGTGGGTACCTGAAAACCAGAAGCACAGAAACCAGAAATTTCTGAAAACCAGAAATACCTGGTAAAATAGAAAGACCCAAAATAGGAACACACCCAAAGAACAGAGAACCTGAGGGAGACAAAGTTTTAAAAGACCGACCACTTGCCAAGGCTCTTAGTTCCCAAACCCAATTCCAGATTCATCGTGCTATACATCTTTGCGTCATAAAACTCTGTACCACTGTTTGGAGGAGGATGTACAAGGTTTGTGCCCTGGAGGGGGATGGCTGACACTGTCCACGCACCTACAGAAAGTATACCTACAGAGGCTATGATCAGAGACAAGGGCATGATGCTAACCGAAGATGCTGTAAAAGGGGGGGTGTAAATACTAAATGTACACGAGTACACAATTCAGGCACTGAAACACATGCGAGGCAAAAGGGACGTGTACCTACTGACATCCAGTCCTTCCAAGACATGCTCTAGAGAGCACGTCCTCATCTTGGGTAAAATCTCCATGCTTGCCTGTCGTTTCTTCACCACCACGCTCCAGACCTCAAGATGATTTCTTGTCTGGATGCTTCATTCAATCAGCTTTATGGTTCTCTGATACCTTAGAGACAACATTCAACCTGAAATCTGCCTATTATCGTGAACAAAGCTAGAGTGTGAAGTCACAAAGATCTTTGGAGAAATTTTTAGATGATATTTCCTTTTTTTTTTTTTTTACATCTTGTAACATGAAAAATAAATTAGGTTCTTAGTTTCTAAGTATTCCAAACCAAAATAGAAGATAAGTACCTCTTCTCACTTTTATTTTGAGATGTTGCCATTTGTGAATAATATTTTAAGGTTAAGAATCAGGAAATTATATAATTAACACCCTAGAAAAGCTCATTTATGGTTGAGAAGAGTTTCCATGGAGGTTACAGCACATTCTCAACAGCTCCATTTTCACATGCACATGTCAACGAAAAAAAATCAATGACTGGGTAACAGACCACAGGACAGCTCAAGGGCAAATCATAAACAGTATCAGAGGCAAAGGAATTTACAGCCAGGGCATGTCACTTTATTATCAGTCATACATGTTGCTGCCTACCATAGTATCTACTTAAAAGACTTTATTCCAGATTCCAAATTATAATTATCCAATTATGTATCACCTGGTTCAAGAATTATAGGTAAAGAGACTTTGGATGATTAAATAATGCCTAAAACACTTGTCTTAAAATTTGACTCTTTGTTGTTTAAAAAGAGAGAAAACACCTTATTTTTTGAAGGGGAGAAAACCCAGAAGATGTTAATAATGGTAGCATTCAAGTCGAATCACTTTATTTGGTGTCACATGCTATGTTCATTTCAGTTTTCCTGCAGAACAGGAAGGCTCACTGAAGGTTGCTCTGATATTTCCTCTCTCAGGGCTGTGGGCTCTTTTCTTTGCCACCTCTCTCTGACAAACAGATGTACACTGTTACTTTCTGAGCATGCTCGGAGGCAGTGGCTTCAGCAGAAGTCCCGTTTTCTGAACTCCACAGATTGAACCAGGGACCCATTAGAGAAGACAGCTTTAGCATGGGATTCAGGAGCTGGGCTGCTAGTCCTGGCTCCTCCGTCAGCTTCCACATGACCTTGAAGATGCCATCACCACTCTGGGGCCTGAGTCTTCCTGTCAGATTGAGAAGAGGCTGCATGGGATGATTTCAAAGATCCATCCCCCACCCCTCATACCATCATCTCTGGTTATGGGAAAAAACAGTCACAGAGAACAGAGAATGAAGGTAAGAGACAGTGGTCTGGAAGAAAACCAGGTCAAGCTGAAAATCCAGGCCAGCAATGTAATCCAAAGAAAATGGCAGGTGGTGGAGTTACAAGAGCCTGTTTTTCAGTTTCACAGTTTCCATCTCAGATCTCGGAACGCCAGCATCTCCAGTCTTTTCTCCACATTGGCGTCTCTGACTCCAAGTCAGCCCCGAGCCCAACCATTGGCTCCCGAAGTCCCTAGCAAGGGCTGCTCCTGGTCCCCACGTGTCTCTCTTCACAGGCTCCCTTTCTCCCACCCCAACTCATCAATGGTACATGGAGTGAAGGGGCTGAGAAAAAATGAAGGGGATGTGCAGACACGCAGAAATGACACAGTGAGGGGGAGGGAAGCTTGCGTCACAAAGGAATCCACCGCAAACAGAGAGGAGCAAATGGATGACTATGCATTGGAGGTCTGAGACAAGCCTCACCCCCCTCAGTGGGTAAATATCAGAAAATACCCAGAGGAGGAGGGAGGAAGCCCTAAAGAGAGTCAGCTTCCCAGGAATGATTGAAAAAACTCAAGAAATGGGGAAAAAAATTGAATCCGAAAGAGAATATATTATCCGCTCCCAAGGGAAGACACTGACGACCCACTCCTGGCATCACTCAAATCCAAGCAAGTCCAGACATCAGAGAGACACACCAGAGGGATCAGGTGATAGGGCTACATGACTTAACAAGTCTTTCCTCGCGCGTCTATGCTGGTCCCTGGGTGGGAGCCACAGCAAGGGCCCGAGGGCTCCTCGAACAAGAATAAAATCAGCGTAATCAATTGGACCTTGGTTGATGGGGCAGGGTATTAAATTGCTAGTCTGGGCCAAGGGTATAGCAATATACAAGTGTGTATTCTCTGCGGGTACTCAAGTTTTCCATCATCATCAAAGCAAACTGCTTCTTGACAATAAACACTCAGGTTTCTTAAGAACATTTGGGTCCTTGTGGGATTTTCAGGTGGCTGATGGGGTATGTTTGGGGAAGGGAGGCATTTTACATTGCATCCATCTAACTAAACATAAGGATGTAAACACATATTTTTCTGACCTAGATAAAAATAACATCAGGAGAAGATCTGACAAAGACCACAGTGCTTCAGCCCAGATGGAAGTGGTGACTATCTGCAGACAGTGTAGCCCATGTCCCCTTCGCCACAAACAGCTCCTGTGAGTGCCCTGCTGAGAAAAGGAGACTGGTGGCCTCATCTGTGATATCAAAGAGCAGCCAGGCATCCTGGAGCCCATCCAAATGTATTCCTGTTCCTCCCAGAGGACGGTACCCCGAGACAGGACAGTCTCTGTTTTTAGAGACAGGGAACTCCCAGAGCGAGATAAAACAGATTTGCAAGTGAATTCTGCTCTGACATGGAAGCACCAAAGAAACTAGCTACCGAACCAAAACAACTCAGGCAGCAACCCAGAGCCCAGGTCGCTGGCTCCCCACTCCCTGGGATGGGTTTTTCTGTTGCTGTTGTGGAGCAGGTCAGTTCCCAGTTAACAAGAATTCCAGATTCATTTTCCTTGCAGGTTCTAACCAAGCTCCACCTGACTGACGAGTTCTTAGATTCTAACAACCTTTCTGCAAGAATGGTGTGTCTTCCAGGTTGAAACCTGATCACCATCTTAAATAGCTTGGATCCTAATGAAAGGTTATAGGAGACAATGCAAAACGTTTCCTCCCTAAAAATCCAAATTTAGGGCCCGATAATTCACTCCAAAGAAATCAGACCGACTCAAAGCTATGCCTGGGTTCATTAGAGCTTCAGTATCATACCTACTGCTGAGCTGATGACAGGCAGGGATTTTACAGAAAATCAGTGAATCCAATTAGCTCCAGGGGTCCCCAAGTCAAGCGCTCCCAGGCTACAAATTATTGGTGAAATTTCTAGACACAGATTGACAACTGGAGCCGGGACAGCCTTCTCCTCACCTTTGGGACATGATTAGGGAGCACGTACCCTAGCCAACTTTTCTAATTTACAATAGAAAAAAAAGTGCATCCTAGGAATTGTGTCACCTCACGGGCTCATGCTCAGTGGGCTGGCATATGCTTACACTAATGAACCCCAAACAAACTTGTCAGAGATGTTTACATTCTGCACTTGTAGGAACATACATATCCAGGCACCCAGACTGTATAAAAATCATTATCGGGGTACAATTACATAGTTGTTGGTTGATGATGGAGTCACTTTGAGATTCTCTCCCTGGAAAATTTCAGGCACCAGTCTTGCAATAAAGGACTTAAGAGTTCACGTGTGTTTTAGACTATTCATTCTCAAACTGTTTCCTTAAAATAACAGGGCTCCAGAAGCCAGGCCAAAATATTCCACAAGTAGTGTCCAACAACGTCAGGCAGAGACAACTGCCAGGAAAAAGATGGAGTTATGATTGTCAAGTGGGTTTCCTCACATATATCTTTCTTAAATCCTCGATGCTTGTTCCCCACAAGGCCGTTACAATACACTGGCAGATGACAACGTGGGTGAACAAATAGCAAATAGTCAAGGAAACTCAGTAACAGAGGACCCTGCTGATTCAACAGCTTGTTACTCTTCCCCTGCAGGTATGTGCTCACGGTGGTGGTTTTATGTCACTAACATGTCACACACCTGTGGTCCGTTTTTCAAGTTTAGAGGAGGGGCAGTGTCTCTACCCCCAGCTCAACTGACTGTTTAAAAATATCTGTCTTGGGACTTCCCTGGTGGTCCAGTGGTTAAGACTCCACGCTGCCACTGCAGGGGGTACAGACTCGGTCCCCAGATGGGAAATGAAGATTCCACATGCTGCATGGCGCAGCCAAGAAAAAAAAACAAACTCTTAAAAAGTCTATCCTACCTTAATGGGGGGAAAAGAGCACACACACACACCCGCTACCTACTCATCAGGGACTTTAACTTCACTCCTTGTCTTTCTCAGTAAGAAAAACAAGATGGAAGGAGATTCTGTTGGTCCGTCCCTTTCTGCATAATCTAAAGCAGGGGCAAGCTTTCTCTGTAAAGGCCCAGCTAGTAAATATTTCAGACTTTGTGAGCGGCATGTTCTGTTCCAACTATGTAACTGCTGTTGTAGTACAAACACAGGCATAGAAAATATGTGACTAAATGAGAATTGTGTGTTCTGATAAGGTTTTAATTATTGATACGGAAATTGGAATTTTATATAATTTTCATGCCATAATATCTTTTCAAAATCACTTATAAATACAAACACACACACACACACACACATTTGACCCACAGGCCATAATTTACTGACTTACCCTAAGGTCTAGCTGCTTTCAAATACATCCTTGATCACTGGGAACAGAGTGCCTGACTCACTGATTTTGGTCTTTGACTAGATTACATCCACTGAATTGGCTTTGCTGCAGTTCCATCAAACTATTAATACACAAAGAAAACTGTAGAAATGGCAGATGAACTTCCTTCTTGAAGGAAATGTTAGATAGAAGCCCAATAATACATCCAATGTGACAAGGAGTTGGTTTGAGTGAAGTGGAACCACGAGTCCAGGGAAAGAGGGTATAGGGTTCATCTTACAGACAGTCACTGGGAGTGCTTATTAGAATGACAGTTTTTCGGGCTTCGCTTAGAACCTCTGGATCGTCTTCTTTCAGGCATGGAGAATGGTCATCTGCATTTTAAATGGGATCCTTGGACAACTCTTTGAAACAGTAAAAGTTGAATAACATCACTCAAAGAGCTCTGAAAAGGATAATTGGATAAATACATAATTTCAGGTTACAACACCAATTACCAAAGAATTTGGAGAAAATGAGCCTAGAGAGAGGGAGCCACCGGGGAAACGGGGAAGGTTCTTGGCATACATGAAGATGAGATCAGCCCCAAGACTCATTTGTCTGCGTTCAATCTTGGCTCTGCAGGTTACTAGCTGGGTAGCCTTGGGCAAGTCACTTAACCTCTCGGTAAGTACCTTCATTCTAATTGATATCACCCGTTGTAGAAGGAGAATGTTGATCAGCAAACATTTGCTGGGAAGATTCTGTAAGTGCCTGTAAGCTTTTAGAATAATTCCCACTTTCACAATCCTTCAAACCTTCTAATGCCTTTTCCAATGTCTCCTCCTCTTGTTCCTCTTTCTTTTCCTCTCCAAGTCTGCTATTTTACCCTCTTGGAAATAAAAACACGACATAATAGAACCAAAGTGGAGAAAGCGAAGCTGATCCTGGGTGAAGGTGTCAGAGTCAGACTGAAGAGATTAAGAGGCTTGGAGGGAGATAAACTTTGTTACCTTGAAGCCACACTACGGTGAAAACCCCACAATATAATACGTAGTATCCTGACCAGGTGTGGCTGAAGGCACTTTTGCTTCCTTAATGGACTGGGCTGAATTCTGATGACACACCTATAGACCAAGACCAGTTTTCGGATGTCCAGCTTGAGTCCAGCTGAGTCCTCACTGCCCCTTATGGCCCAGCAGCAGCAGTGTCGACATTACCCCAGAGGATGTGTACACTCAATGAGTATCATCTTTTACTACAAGTACACATAAGGTGTAATAAGTACTTTCCAAAGGACTTCCCTGGTGATCCAGTTGCTAAGACTGTGTACTCCCAAAGCAGGGGAAAGGGGGTTCGATCTCTGGTTAAGGAACTAGAGTCCACATGTCACAACTAAGAGTTCTTGAGCTACAACCAAAGATCCCACAAGCAGTGAACTGAAACCCAGCATAGCCAGATAAATAATAAGTACTTTTCAATCATTAGCAATCATTTCAATAGGTTTTTGGCACATACAATGCCTTAAGGAAACAAAATGTAAGAGTGACTTGATAGGCGTGTTGTGTGTATATTTCAGCATATGTAGGGAGTGGGAATACTACCCCAAGGTGATAACATCCTTTCTTCAGAGGCAAAAGCATCTCAGCATTATACAATAGTTCATGGTCATCTGGTGGCTCCCCTGGGGGCTCAGGGGTAAAGGATCCACTTGCAATGTGGGAGACCCAAATTCAACCCCTGAGTAAGGAAGATCCCCTGGAAGAGGAAAGAGCAACCCACTCCAGAATTCTTGCCTGGGAAATCCCATAGACAGAAGAGACTGGCAGGCTATACAGTCCACGGGGTCGCAAAACAGTCAGACATAATTTAGCACCTAAACAGCAATGGTCATCTGGAGGGCCACAGCACATTGACAGGTATACAGTACATTTGAAGCTTAAAATGTCCTGGGGAAAAGGAGCAATTGAGAAAAAAGTGAAAGTGAAGTCGCTCAGTCGTGTCCGACTCTTTGCGACCCCGTGGACTTCCAGGCTCCTCTGTCCATGGGATTTTCCAGGCAAGAGTACTGGAGTGGGTTGCCATTTCCTTCTCAAGGGGATCTTCCCAACTCAGGGATTTGAACCCGGGTCTCCCACATTGCAGGCAGACACTTTACCCTGTAAGTCACCAGGGAAACCCAATTGAGAAAAAAGGTGTCTAAAAATCTTGGCAGAGTGGTGTAGGAGATTAATTCATTAATCTTGAAATATTGTTTCAGTGAATGAGGCTGATGTAAATTTGGTGGCAGAAAAAACTCAGGATGCTCAGATAAAAAGAACCACTAAAATAAATCCAATGCCTGCTGAAGATTCCGAGGGGGGCCTCGGAGTTTCTGGAAGACATTGTCATTGGCAAAAGTTTTAAGATGGGCCATGATGGGGTGAAATTAAAGCAATGCATCGTAAAGTACACTCCATTGTGTTGTCAGTTAGCTCTGAGCCTGTCAGTGTATGGCAAAACCAATAGAGTATTGTAAAGTAAAATAAAGTAAAAATAAAATTTAAAAAATAAAATAAAATAAAGACCCTTATCGCTGGAAACTGAGAAATCATTTTTTTCCCCCAAGAGAAAATCCACTCTGTATTCTTGAATTAAAAATTATGCCCCATGAATTCTGAACGATAACAATAGCTACAATAAAATGATTGAGATGCCCAAATTCATCTAATCACACATTCTGTCTGGCCTATTCAAGCACAAAAGAATGAGACCCAGCCTTTCTTCTCACTGCTATCTGTAAATAGGAAAGAATGTATGAAAGATTGTGATCAAGTTCTGTCGGAAACGCTCATATTTCCACAAAATGTCGCCTGCCTTCTAGAGAAGAAATCGGCTGCAAATTTAGTTTATTAAACCAGGATACGAACACTGGGGTTTAAAAGAGCAGGATTAATATTCTGTTCAAATCATCTCCTGATTTCTATTTTGAAGGGCACTCTCCGACAGCTTGATTTTTATTACAGTGAAGAAAAAGAAAAACGGCTCCTTGCCATTAATCAAAAGAACTAAAAAAAAAAAAAAAAAAAAGGTCTCACTAAAAGCTGACTCTGACAAGTCCAAATGGAAAGTTTGATTTTTGTGAAGAGGTAAAGAATATCTTTCGAAATATTGCAATCAATTCTGAAAAACTTAATTTTTTTTTCTCCATAGCTTTGCAGCTATTGGGATCGTCCATCTCGAAGGCTTCCCTGAGTGATTTCCTTCTGTCTCATGGCAGAAAATGAACTATTTAGCTCCACACATAATGGTAAACTCCATTTCAGCATAGCATTAGGCCCAGACTTGCTCAGACCCCGATCGATGCATTTGGTTATGAAGCATCAGCCCTTCCCGAAGTGGAGATGCTCACTGGAGATAAAGACTGGAAAGCACCCCTGATTTATGCCCTCTCAGCAGCACACTGACAGGCCAGGCCCCGGGAAGCAGAGTGGAGGGCGACCAGAGGGTCCTTGGGGAAATGCTGACCAGCAGGGACCCAGGATCACACCTCAAGACCAGCAGGACACAGCCCTGTTGCAGCACATCCTGCCCCATGGGAACCCAGACTCTACATCCGCCTGAAGCAGGTCTGTGAGCCACAGGGCTCTCCTGAAGCAGCTGAGGCGCCTGTCCCCAAGGCGGGCTCATGGGGCACTCATCAGGGGGCCGCGGCTCCTGCCCCTCTGTGCTCACTCCTTACAGCTTGCTTTGACCAACAGCTAGGATCGAAGCATCTTTGCAGCTACAGCCCCCCAGGTGATGGGGCTCAGCCTAAGACACCCCGCAGATTGAACACCTGGCAGCAAAGTGACAACAGAGAATTCTCGATAGCAGAGTCCTGGTCACAGGCAGCCCTCCGGTGTTGAGCAGCCCCTTCTGTTTGAGGATGCGGTACACCCCGGCCGGAGTCTGAGGCCCTTGCAGTTTCTGCCCATCCAGCATCTCCTTCTCCAGTTCTTTATCAGTTTTCCAGTCTTGGCGAAGGCCTGCTTAAGACTTAGATTTATTTCACAGGACAGGTCTATAAAAAGGCATAAAAGAGAAAATTTTGCAATTATCATGCAGTTTTGCTGGAGAACTCTGAAACTCGTTGAACGTTTTGAGGGTAGCTGTGCTAGACCAACGGGCTTTAGTAAAGACCAAGGAGTAAGAGAAAAGTAGCCATCAGGAACATTCTAGCAGCCAAGCATGGATGACCCACCTAGGTCCACAGAGAGAAGGTATATATGTTCCTGGATTTTATATCTTCTCGGGTAAAAGTAATTGTTAGTCGCTCAGTTGTGTCCAACTCTTTGCAATCCCATGGACTGTAGCCCACTAGGCCCTTCTGTCCATGGGATTCTCCAGGCACGAACACGGGAGTGGATTGCCATTCCCTGCTCCAGGGGATATTACCCACCCAGGGATTGAAACTCCATCTATTATGTCTCCTGTGTTGACAGGCAGGTTCTTTACCACTAATCCACCTGGGAAGCCTGAAGACAAACCACAAACAGCTTTTTGCTGCTGTTGTTTAATCTGCATGTATGTGTAATGCTTCATAGATATGATTGGAACCAAAGAGTCAAACATCCAAAACCTTTAAATTCATGCTTGGCTGTTAAACAGAAAGAAAATAATTAAGGGGTAAAACAGGTTCCTCGAAAAAACTGACATCAAAAACTGACATTGGAGTTCAAAAGGACCCATTTGGACAAACTCACACATCGAGCACAGGAGATGAAATGATTACTCAACTCCCTTTAAGGCATCTGCCCATCAGCTATTAATACAAGCACAGAGGATCCATATTTTCTGTCAGCAATTTCATACAGTATGAATGCTCTGAGGAAAATCATTGTTTAAATCAGATAACCCACGTGAGGGGTCCTGCACACAGCAGGCAACTGAGGGAGGCTAGGCTCCTTCCTATGACTTGTTAAGTTATTGTTGTTCAGTAGCTAAGTGGTGTTCAACTCTTTGTGACCACATGGACTGCAGCACACCAGGCTTCCCTGCCCTTCATCATCTCCCAGAGTTTGCTCAAACTCATGTCCATTGAGTCGGTGATGCCATCCAACCATCTCTTCCCCTGTTGTCCCCTTCTTCTCCTGCCTTCAGTCTTTCCCAGCGTCAGAGTCTTTTCCAATGAGTCAGCTCTTTGCGTCAGGTGGCCAAGTTTTGGAGCTTTAGCTTCAGCATCAGTCCTTCTAATGGACATTCAGGGTTGATTTCCTTTAGAATTGACTGCTTTGATCTCCTTGCTGTCCAAGGGACTCTTTAGAGTGTTCTCCAACACCACAGTTTGAAAGCATCAATTCTTGGGCGCTCAGGCGTCTTTGATAGGTTAACTTGCTATTTTAGAGGATATCCACCTACACAGAGAAAAGACCAATAATAAAATCCCGCTATGCACTCTCAGAAGACCTGTATTTATTCCAACACAGTGGCCCAAACATTCCCCCTCTGGTTTTGAGGTGAATTCTGATGAGAAATATTGCTTGTGGCTATTTCAGGTAATCCATTTGCGATGATATTTTACCAAGTCTCTCTTTTCCTTTCCTTGTTTTGATTTGGGTTTTCATAACAACAGCTGGGCTCTGAATCAGCTTCTTTTTGTCCCTTCTAAAGTGGCTGGAATTTGAGGGGGCTTTGAAAGATGCTTCTCCATACCATTGATCAAAGATTCTTTTCCCTGAGAACGGGTTTCCTCCCTATCTGTACATTAATCAAATCCTCCCCTTTTTCTCAAGCTCCAAGAGTGTTTTCTTTCCCGCCCTCTAGCATGAAGTCTGCGTCCATATTAGGAAAGTTGATGGAGTGGTTCTGTTGTGAGGGAGACCTGGAGGGGCTTTCATCTCCAAGACCACAGATTCCATCTCCCAGTTAGCAAACTCATCAGGCTGTGCCTTATCTGTCCCCTCGGAGCCCTTCCATTGCGGGGTCAGAGTCCACACCTGAGAGCTAGCAGCGAATAATCTGGCATGTTTGTGAAGCAATGACCTACAAGGGACAACTCCCCACCTCCCCACGGGGGACTTGACCCTTGAACACACATCCGGGATCCTTTTCCAAATGACAATTTCTCACTTTCTCTGCTGTCAGCCACTCAGCCATTTGTCTCCCATGAGTCATTTTATCTTTTGCAATAAATTTTTATTGGGCAACTATAATTCTCTTAGACTTGAAGCTCTAATTAGGAATCATCTTAGTCATGTAAAACTTTGTGGGTTTTTTTTTGTCAGAATAGCATTAGGTAGCCACTCTTTCACTCCACAGAGCAAATGGTATATTTATTCCATACACAATGTTGCCTTCCTAATCGTATTCTAATTGCCTGCATTTGGACTCTTTCTGGCTTAGTCAGTCTTGTTCTGAGACTAGCCCCTCTAATTCACAATGAAGAAAGTAAATAAATGGCTAGTATTTACAGAACTAAAACATTGCACCCGTCCTTTAAGAAAGGAAGAGAACTCAGCTTGGGAATCTGTTGCCTAGCAACATGGCAATAACTTTTCTCTCCATTTCCCAAACCAGTTGATAGCCTCCTGTTGGTTTGTCAGCATTCCAATGCAAAACTCCTCCCCTACCACCACCTTTTTAAAATTAGGAATGAATGTTTGGTATTTTAGTTTCAGAGAATTGACTTAAACTATCACCACTTTTTTTTTTTTTCTGAATTTCAAAGTCATCTTGATTCCCTCATTCTCACTAGGCCCCAGTTTGTTTTCCTTCCCTGATAAAAACTGCTCTTATCCTCCAATTAAGTACTACATCTAAGAACAATTTGCATATTTCTCAGAAAAGGACATCAGCCTCAAATAGAAGTTGAATAGATTTTAATTAATAATAATACCACCAGGCAATTAGATGGCAATTTATACTTTGCAAAATCCTTTCATGTCCACTCATTCATTGAATTCAACTTTTAGAAGCTCATCCAAGCTTCTTCCTTGGCTTATGACACCATGCTGGAACATTTCTGAACTTTGGTAGAGGTTGGTGGGATTCCCATCCTCAGCCTGGTCAGAAATCCAGAGGAAAATCAGAATCTTTCCTCTGCTCCTTTTTTCCTTTCTCCCACATGAAGCTTGATTTTATAGGTGGTGAGCCAGGGAAAAGCCCCATTTTTCTTGCTTCTTCCATTCCAGCCCCTCTGGGTCTTTGATGGAAAGTAATGTCTCTGAGCACCCGGGACAATGGCTGAACTAAGAAGGCTCCTGGGCTCATCATTATCTTGATGCCTTCTTCTGACTATTCAAGGCCTTTGAAATCTGCTCCAGACAGAAAGTAAAGAGCCACTCTGACAAAGCATCTCCTTATAGCTTATAGCACACTTGCTGTCAGTGCCACTGTGAACCACATTAGCTGTGTTAAGTGGTTCATGAGTTCTCGTTTTGACTCTGGTCCTTCTTGGCAGTTCTCTTCAAGTGGGCTTCCACTTGACTCCCAAATCCTGGGATAGTGTAAGGGGCTACAAAGCCCAGTGATTCCTAGTCTTCATTCATCCAGTCAGGGAGCGGTTTCTGGGGAGGCTGGGCCCAGGTTCAGCACAATGAATAGACAAATTTATGAAAACCACCCATGTCTCCTCTGTTCAGTGAAAATACTCCGAGAGGTTTTGGTCTTTGCTTTCAGAGGTTGGAAACAAAGCTTCAGCACAACCAGTCTCAAAACCGCTCACGGAGTCAATGTAAAGATGTGAATAAATTAAACTAGATGAGGGAATTTTCACTTCGAAGGCCTGTGTTTAGACATCAACAAAATGTAAGAGAAACAAACGTGTCCTAAAATATCGAAATCCTTTGGCAGCTGTATTATTTGGTTTGTGTTTTAGTATATGTGAATATGTATATTTTAAGGCTCCAAATATGTAATGTTAAAAAAGAGAGAGAGAGAAAATATACTTAAATATTCACCCTGACATCCCACAATGCTTTCACTGACCAAGTAAACCTTAGTAGAAATTATGCCTCTTTCATTCCTTTTTTTTTTCTCTTAATTCTTTCAAACCAGAAAAAGGATCTTCAGAGAGTCTTTCTCATCCTTCGCCATCATTTCCCCACATCTGGCAGATAATCTAGTCATCGCCTCGAAGGGGCTCATCTCCTTAGAACGGGGAGTAACAGTGTGCATGCGTGCCTGCGGGACCAGGCCAAGCACCAAGAAAGCATCCTTTACCAGGACGTAACACTGGAGATCAGTCCTGGGTGTTCATTGGAAGGACTGATGCTGAAGCTGAAACTCCAATACTTTGGCCACCTCATGCGAAGAGATGACTCATTGGAAAAGACTCTGATGCTGGGAGGGATTGGGGGCAGGAGGAGAAGGGGACGACAGAGGATGAGATGGCTGGATGGCATCACCGACTCGATGGACGTGAGTTTGAGTGAACTCTGGGAGTTGGCGATGGACAGGGGGGCCTGGCGTGCTGGGATTCATGGGGTCGCAAAGAGTCAGACACGACTGAGAGACTGAACTGAACTGAACTGAACATTGGAGAAGAGAATGGCAGCCCACTCCAGTATTCTTGCCTGGAGAATCCTATGGACAGAGGACCCTGGAGGGCTGCTGTCCATAGGTTCGCACAGAGTCGGACATGACTGAAGGGACTTGGCATGCATGCGTGCATTGGAGAAGGAAATGGCAACCCACTCCAGTGTTCTTGCCTGGAGAATCCCAGGGACAGAGGAGCCTGGTGGGCTGCCGTCTATGGGGTCACACAGAGTCGGACACGACTGAAGTGTCTTAGCAGCAGCAGCAGCAGCAGCAGCAATGTCCTGGTGAAGGATGAGATCCGAACCCAAATGAAACATCAACCTCTACTGCAAAAATGATTAAGGATTTCCAGGTGGCAATAGTGGACCATGAAGTCAAGTCCAGCCTCTCTCTCAGCTCTGGTCCCACACACCAGAAGCCCAGCTCGCCTCTCGGAGAGGAAGCCCTCTCAAACGGGGCTAGAACAGGAGAGGTCTCAGGGAACAGGAGGCAGAAGAGTGAGGCCACTGTTCTCCTTTCACCTCACATCCTGCTGGGTTAGTAGGCAAGTAGTTTGGGTCCAGAGGACAAGAGCATCCATCAGTGTGACGCATGACACCGGACGGTTGTGTTTAATACCTGCTTTTGCAGCAAACACCAGTCACAACGTTCTGAGGAAGGTGTGTCAGTTTAACCGTGGAAAGAAACTCATAGAATGGAGCACGCGTCTCAGCTTTTACAACTTAAGTGTTGGAGACTGGATTTTTAATCCCGATCTGGCTTCTCCCAAGACTTGCCCCCACTGTTGTGTTCTGTAGGTTCAGAAAAGCCTATTCTTAGTGACCCTTCTTTTCTGTTCAATTTTTTTTCCCATTGTGGTAAAAAGAGCATAATATAAAACATACTACTATTACCATACTTAATGTGCATGTCAGTAGCACTAAGTATATTCACATTGTTTTGCAACTTTCATCATTTCCTGAATTTTTCACCTTCCTAAACTGAAATTCTCTTCCCATTAAATATGAACTCTCCCTCTCCCCTTTCTCCTCCCCTCCCCACTCCCCCTCCCATCCTCCAACCTCCCCCCATCTACCGGTATATTTTCTGACTCTATGAATTTGACTATTCTAGTCAGTTCAGTTCAGTTCAGTTCAGTTCAGTCGCTCAGTCGTGTCTGACTCTTAGTGACCCCATGAATCGCAGCATGCCAGGCCTCCCTGTCCATCACCATCTCCCAGAGTTCGAGCAAACTCACGTCCATTGAGTCAGTGATGCCATCCAGCCATCTCATCCTCTGTCGTCCCCTCCTCCTCCTGCCCCCAATCCCTCCCAGCTACAGAGTCTTTTCCAATGAGTCAACTCTTCACATGAAGTGGCCAAAGTACTGGAGTTTCAGCTTTAGCATCATTCCTTCCAAGGAACACCCAGGGCTGGTCTCCTTTAGAATGGACTGGTTGGATCTCCTTACAGTCCAAGGGACTCTCAAGAGTCTTCTCCAACACTGCAGTTCAAAGTATCAATTCTTTGGCGCTCAGCTTTCTTCACAGTCCAACTCTCGCATCCATACGTGACCACTGGAAAAACCATAGCCTTGATTAGACTTGACTATTCTAGGTACCCCCCCATAAGTGGAATCAGTATTGGTATCTAATGTATTAATATATGAAATACATTTTTAATACTGGAGACAAGCCTATTCAGTTGAGTGAAAGAGGAAACCTAAAGAGTAGATGAGTATGTCTGTTGAAATAACACACTTGGCGCTTCCCTAATAATCCCGCCTGCGCCCTCCTCTCTTTGGGGCTCACCCTCTGTCCAGGAGCCCCCGTGCGCTCACTGTCCTCTGGTCCCCATAGTCACCTTGATGCTTACAGCACAGCTTCCACACAACATCCCAAACCCTAGATCTTTCCCAAACTTCCTTTTCATCAAATGTCCCCAATCTATATCCTTTCACCCCAGCCCCGAGGTGGGAGTTCTCTGCCAAGATAGCTAAACAGAACAACTTATTCATAAGCCAATACCTTAACCTAACCTCACAAAAATGTAAATAATGTGTGAATCTCAAGGCTCTATAGTGAGGTCATTTAGGTAAACTTTTTCCTTTTCTGAACCCCTTAAATTATACCTCCTAGTCAAATTCAGTCTGTAGTTCAACAGAATCTTTATCCATATAAAACAAAATAAATGATTTAGCCATGGTTATCAGGTTTACAGATCAGTTAGAGATTGCAGAAAATAGCCTTAAGTACCAGCAAACTTTCCTAGGGAACAGCAATAAAACACTTTACATCTGATCTGTAATATCCTGTACCCTGGGAGCGCTCGCCCTGCAGTGAACAAAATTGCCATTTCTGTCAGATTTCATGGTCAGTGATTCTATGATATGGAGAAATGGCCAGTATGAATTAAAATGAAATCATCAATGGCCCCACACTAACAACCTATGACAGACTTGAGCCATCTCTCCCAAAAGTGCGTTCATAACTCACCCCACTTCACCATGGAGTCCACTAAAACAGTATTAAGTATATGGGTAAGTGTCCATATAAAAACATAACATAAAACACAAACGCACCATATTATTCTTACTGGATGCACTGTGCTATCTCAGGATTCCCTGAGTTCAATAGTCAAAAGTCCATCTTTGACAAAAAAAAGAAGCTATACTCTGTGTTCCAATACAACACACTGGAAAAACACACAACTCAAAGCCTGCAGCCTCTCCTTGGTTCCCACGCAACTCCTTTGTATTCGGAGATGGTGCTGGGCTCCACACTGTCCCTGGGTCTATGGAGCCTTCCTCCCAGCTCTGATTCCACAAATTCACTTCCACTCTCCCCAAAAGCCCCCAATCTCTTTCACTTACTACCCTAAACTTCTTACATATTACTGTCATTGTTGTTCCGCCACTAAGTGACCACTTTGTGAACTCATGGACTGTAGCTCGCCAGACTCCCATGGGGTTCTCCAGGCAAGAATACCGGAGTGGGTTGCCATTCCCTTTTCCAGGGACCTTCCCAACCCAGGGGTTGAAACTGCATCTCCTACACTGGCCGGTGGATTCTTTATCTCTGAACCACTAGGGAAGCCCTCTTGCATATTTAACCAGAGTCAATTTCCGTTCTCCTTAGAAAAAGAAGAACATCTCCTATTGTACTTGGGAGTCTCATAGTCCCCCTTGGGTTCATTTTCACTCACCATCTCACCAGACTGTTTATCTTATTTTAAGACCTGCAACCACCTTCCAGTCTCCTGAAATCCTTACCTTTTTCATACCCTGGTACCAAATGAATCGTCACAGAATATCAATTTGTTTGTCTTGATTTCCTACTCAGAGGTGCTCAGTGAATGATTTCCCTTTACCCATTGAACAGAGTCCAGTCTTAAGCCTCATGGTTAAATCCCTCCCAAATGTCTTCAACTACACTTCCCCATCTCATCATAGTCCCTGATGACCAGGATATTTCACTCATTCTAACTCTCCACCATCCTGTCTAGGGTTGAAGACCTCCTGCTACTTCTAGCTATTAAAATTCTATGCATTCCTAAAGACCCAACCAATTATATCTTTATTGCCTAAGCTTCTCCCCCAATTTCAGTCAGAAATATGCAGTCTCTTCCTTTTCACATATTTATTCTCTAAGATTATATTTCAAGTCGGTGATGGTGTCTCATGTCCAGAGTATTATAATTAGCATATTTGTGTTTAATTTTTTCACATAGCCCAGCTTTTCCACATAGTTCACCTCTTGGATGTCTAATATTTCTGTGTAAATATCACAATATTAAATATAGTGTCTCACATGCAGTAGACATTTGAAAAGTTTTCATCAGCCAACTAAATGAATGAATGAATAAGCCATCCTTGGCAACACCTTTGCTAATAATAGACTATTCTTTAAACAGTTAAAAATTTTGCTCTGTCAATATTTTTTGTGGGAGGCAAGTAGTTTGGCTTCAAAAGATGTCTATACAGAAAAAAATAGAGTTGAGAAGTGAATGAGGCTGTAATTAATTAGTTACTATCAATGATGCATGCACAAGTTTTTGTTTTTCTAAATACAGTACTTAACATGGGTGAAAGAAGGGTTTTTCTCAGATAAATTAATCCACAATTATCAAGCATCACTAGGGGTAGCTACATGTGGGTACTCCTATTCCATCATAGCTAGATGCAATTGGCCAACTTCCCTGGAACAAAATTAGTACATGACCACTAAGTTTAAAATGCCAACTTAAGTCCAAGTAAAACAATAGATACAAAAATTCATAAACTATAAATGAGACAAGACCTCCACAGTCAATTCTAATAAATGCTCATATAAGATTTACAGCACTTCCAAAATATTTCCTCTTTTTGCTCTAGCATACTGATAAAGGGAGGTCATTGCTAGCTCAGAAATGACTAGTTTCCTGTCTCAAAAGCATGGAAGTCTATCCATTGTGATAATTCCCATTTGAAAGGAGATTTTATAAGATGCTGCTTGTGCTGTATGGGTGAAGAACCATCTGTCTGGCATCAGAGTTGCTATGTTCAAATTACCAATGTTTCTATATGTTTAAAACCCAAAAGGATGTGGAGACCAATAACGTGATTTGAGTTTTTAAAACAACCATGTGGGTAACACCCCTCCAGCAGTGTTCAGCAACGTCTGCACACTTCTAGTGTCTACAGCTTTGACACTAGTTATTCCTCCAAGCGGTTGACAATTGTCAGGTGCTGTGTTAAGTTTTAGGGATAAAAAGATGGACAAGATATGACTCTCAAGGAACTCTCAGCCTAGGCTGAGAAACTGACAGGTAACTAGCATTTAGCATGAGGTGAGAGCTTCCCAGGAGCTTCCCAAGTGGTGCTAGTGGTAAAGAACCCATCTGCCAATGCAGGAGATGTAAGAGATGTGGGTTTGATCCCTGGGTTGGGAAGATGCCCTGGAGGAGATCATGGTAACCCACCCAGTATTCTTGCCTGGAGAATCCCATGGGTAGAGGAGCCTGGCGGGCTTCAGTCCATGGGGTCATAAAGAGTTGGACACGATTGAAGCGACTGAGCACAGCAGAGCACAGGAGCTTAACAGAGGCATGTTCCATGCGATGGAAAGACACAAAAGAAGTAGCCCCCAAATCTGCTAGGGAAATAAAGAGAGAGAGATTCTTATAATACCTAATACAATGTAAATGCTATGCAAATAGCTGCTGCTGTGTGTGGCAAATTCAAGATTAATAGCATTTTGGAACTTTTTGGACTCTTTTTCCTGAATACTTTTCAATTTACAGTTGGTTGAATCCATGGATGTGGAACTTGCAGACACATGGGGCTGACTGCACACCAAACTTACAAGCTTTTCTCTGGGCAGTAACAAAAAATATAATGTTCTCTTGTATTTACATAAATATTTTTTTATATTTCCTACAATTGGCATATAAAGAATTTTTAAACAAAAAACACTTTAAAGTTAGCTGACTACATTCACAATTTTCAACATCTTTCTCTGTGAACCCACAGGCATATTAAAAGAAATCATAATTTAGAGAAGAAAACTAGATGATAATTAAAACAAGTCCTACAGAGCCTGTGTTTTCTTTGTTTGAAACTATATCATATCTGAATGAAATATCCTATCTCAATCCTCTGTATGCCTCAGTCAGATCGGACCTCCTGAATCATTTTGAGGAGACACATTTCATAGTGTTCATCTCACACTTTCTAAACACTCCTCTTGATCTTTCTGATTTTCTGCAGTTCAACTCCTCCCAACAGTGAGTCGGAAAGTACACTACAGACCTTCTCTTTCAAACTCCAGTTCAGTATTTATTAAGAGATTTGGATCTCAACACAAGGCAGGGAAATCCGCATCTCAGCCTTGATGATGAAATTGGTTAATTACTGTAATAAGCAAGGCTAGATCTCTCTGCATTTTGCTGGTACTCATCGAACTTACACCATTTTGGAAAGCAGGAAAACTTGGAGTGGCACTTACTTATTTGTTTACTTACTTTATTTCATTACTTATTATACTAAATACAAGTCAGTTAAGTTTCAATCATGTTGTTGGCCAGCAAGGGAGAATCAAAAAATCAAAAAGAGTAAATGCAGGTTGGAGGGGGGTTCAGGATGGGGAGCACATGTACACCCATGGCTGATTCATGTCAACGTATGGCAAAAATCACTACAATATTGTAAAGTAATTAGCCTCCAATTAAGATAAATAAATTAATTTATTTTAAAAAAGTAAATGCAGACACATTGGGCATAGTTTCTTCACACCTTGTAAGCAGCCACTGTGAGGAAGTGTAGTATCCGTCACTTGCAACCCTCTTCCTTGGCCCCTTCCACATCTTCAGATGATAACGTCATCACAATATCCATATTCTTGGGTTCTTGAGAACAGACTGGTTGAGAGGGTGCATGGTGCTGTAAAGTACGATTTGCCTGAAAAGGAGATTGCCATCTCACTCATTAATTTTACATTACCATACTGTGCTTCTATTGATGTTTATCACAATGCTTTTTACAGCTACTTACAACGATGGCAAAAATACACAGATTGTTCTGTCGTTAAGCAAAGTAAACAATTTTTTTGAGTAATGCAAGGGAAGGAAAAACTTATATGATTATTTTTTCTCTGACTCTAGCAAATTATTCTACGATCACAAGTGTGTGTTTGTGTGTAAACTGTTGTGGGCAACATACATCAATGTGATCGAATTACTTCGTTGCCCTTGGACTGTTGGACTGTTGGAGATCTTTGGCTCTTCTGCAGAATGTTGGCTTAATGTCACATAAACAAAAAAGGCTACTGACATTGTTACAAAGATGTGACTCAATCTCAGTTTTCTCTTTTCTTCCTACATCATTGGAAAATGGATGAGATGCAATAGTCGTAGAACTTTTAGCCTAGTTGTTTGCTTAAGATTTAGTGTATCTGTGCATGTCAATTCCTCTCCTCTCAAAAGATAAAACCATCATAGAAAACACTTTGGAAGCAAAAATAGTAATTTTATGTAGAGAAAGCACTGGACTGGGAATCAGAAAAAGGATTTCAGATGCCCATTGGTCACTTACGCATGTTCATTTGACAAGAGTCTGGAACTGATAAATGAGACAGACCTTAGTTTAAATTGAAACTCTACCACATATATCTGTGTGACCTTCAGCAAATTACTGCCTGAGCCTCAGTTTCCTGCATCTATAAAAGGGACACAACAATAGTAACCAACTCATGAGGTTCTTGTAAACGTTGCATGCAATAAAGCATATGAAGCATTTAGCACAGCATCTGGTACATAATACCATACAAGAAATAATGTGTATCATTATTACTCCTAAGACATTATTTATAGGCAACAAATTCTTCAGCCCTATAACATGACTTAGCGACTGAACAACAACAATAACGTAAATGTTCATATCTGAGGGTTCATCCAGTTGCAAGTCTATGATTGCACTAGACGATGATTACACTTTACAAAAGAATTCTTCACAAAACAAAACAAATGACAAAAATAGCAAGTCAAGTCATTCACAGAAATATGAACTGCTATTTTATTATAGAAATCTTATATGAGGTAAAGATCTGATATAAATGAGAGTGTGAGGGAATTAAGACTGTGTTTCTCTGTATTTGTTTATCTTTCCCAATAGACTATAAACTTTTTGAGGCAGGGATTATGTCTTATTTACTTTGGGATCCCAATATAAATGAATGAATTGCTTAATGTTGGGAACAAGCAACCTAATATCTCTGATTTTGTGACGAATATAGTCAAGCAATAGACATGTTTAAAAAAGTATGCACAGCACTGCTAATTATTAGAGAAATGCAAGTCAAAACTACAATGGGGTATTGCCTCACACTGGTGACAATGGTCATCATCAAAAAGTCTACAAATAATAAATACTGAAGAGTGTGTGGAAGAAAAGGAACCATGCTACTCTGTTGGTGGGAGTATGAATTGGTGCAGCCACTATGGAGAACAGTATGGAGGTCCCCTAAAAATCTAAAAATAGAACTACCATATGATCCAGCAAGCCCACTCTTGGGCATGTATGAAACTATAAAAATTAATTTAAAAAGACACATGTACCCCCATGTTCATAGCAGCTCTATTTAAAGTAGCCAAGACATGGAAGCAATCTAAATGTCCATTGACAGATGAATGGATAAAGAAGATATGGTGTTTACATATATATATAGTATAAATGCATATATAATATATAAATACATATGTATAAATGTATGAATGTGCTTGTAGGTCAGGTAAAATAATGACCAAGGACTGACCACTGGGATTAGCAACATGAAGGTCATCTATGACCTTGAAGATGGAGGTTTGGAGAGGTGGTGAGGCAAAAGTATGATGGAGAGGATGCAAGAGAGAAGGACTAGAGGGAAATTACAGAGAACGTATGTAAGAAACTTTCAGTTTTTATAAAAAGATAAACAGAGTAGTAGCAACAGGGGAACTGCTCTCTAGAAAGATTTTTTGTTTGTTGCATTTTTTCTAAAATGCGAAATAATTGCATATTCATGTACCCAAAAAAGATGTCCTTTTCATTATAGGGGACTGGAATGCAAAAGTAGGAAGTCAAGAAACACCTGGAGTAACAGGCAAATTTGGCCTTGGAATGCGGAATGAAGCAGGGCAAAGACTAATAGAGTTTTGCCAAGAAAATGCACTGGTCATAGCAAACACCCTCTTCCAACAACACAAGAGAAGACTCTACACATGGACATCATCAAATGGTCAACACCGAAATCAAATTGATTATATTCTTTGCAGCCAAAGATGAGAAGCTCTATACAGTCAACAAAAACAAGACCAGGAGCTGACTGTGGCTCAGATCATGAACTCCTTATTGCCAAAATCAGACTTAAATTGAAGGAAGTAGGGAAAACCACTAGGCCATTCAGGTATGACCTAAATCAAATCCCTTATGATTATACAGTGGAAGTGAGAAATAGATGTAAGGGTCTAGATCTGATAGATAGAGTGCCTGATGAACTATGGAATGAGGTTCGTGACATTGTACAGGAGATAGGGATCAAGACCATCCCCATGGAAAACAAATGCAAATAAGCAAAATGGCTGTCTGGGGAGGCCTTACAAATAGCTGTGAAAAGAAGAGAGGCAAAAGCAAAGGAAAAAAGGAAAGATATAAGCATCTGAATGCAGAGTTCCAAAGAATAGCAAGAAGAGATAAGAAAGCCTTCTTCAGCGATCAATGCAAAGAAATAGAGGAAAACAACAGAATGGGAAAGACTAGAGATCTCTTCAAGAAAATTAGAGATACCAAGGGAACATTTCATGCAAAGATGGGCTCGATAAAGGACGGAAAGGGTCTGGACCTAACAGAAGCAGAAGATATTAAGAAGAGGTGGCAAGAATACACGGAAGAACTATGCAAAAAAGATCTTCACGACCCAGATAATCATGATGATGTGATCACTAATCTAGAGCCAGACATCTTGGAATGTGAGGTCAAGTGGGCCTTAGAAAGCATCACTATGAACAAAGCTAGTGGAGGTGATGGAATTCCAGTTGAGCTGTTTCAAATCCTAAAAGATGATGCTGTGAAAGTGCTGCACTCAATATGCCAGCAAGTTTGGAAAACAGCCATGGCCACAGGACAGGAAAAGGTCAGGTTTCATTCCAATCTCAAAGAAAGGCAATGCAAAAGAATGCTCAAAGTACCGCACAATTGCACTCATCTCACATGCTAGTAAAGTAATGCTCAAAATTCTCCAAGCCAGACTTCAGCGATACGTGAACCGTGAACTCCCTGATGTTCAAGCTGGTTTTAGAAAAGGCAGAGGAACCAGAGATCAAATTGCCAACATCCGCTGGATCATGGAAAAAGCAACAGAGTTCCAGAAAAACATCTATTTCTGCTTTATTGACTATGCCAAAGCCTTTGACTGTGTGGATCACAATCAACTGTGGAAAATTCTGAAAGAGATGGGAATACCAGACCACCTGACCTGCCTCTTGAGAAATCTGTATGCAGGTCAGGAAGCAACAGTTAGAACTGGACATGGAACAACAGACTGGTTCCAAATAGGAAAAGGAGTACGTCAAGGCTGTATATTGTCATCCTGCTTATTTAACTTATATGCAGAGTACATCATGAGAAACGCTGGACTGGAAGAAACACAAGCTGGAATCAAGATTGCTGGGAGAAATATCAATAACCTCAGATATGCAGATGACACCA
>NW_024070194.1:64195250-64270927 GCF_014754425.2 Oryx dammah
TTGTCATCCTGCTTATTTAACTTATATGCAGAGTACATCATGAGAAACGCTGGACTGGAAGAAACACAAGCTGGAATCAAGATTGCTGGGAGAAATATCAATAACCTCAGATATGCAGATATGCAGATGACACCAGAAAGTGAAGAGGAGCTAAAAAGCCTCTTGATGAAAGTGAAAGAGGAGAGCGAAAAAGTTGGCTTAAAGATCAACATTCAGAAAACAAAGATCAACATTCAGAAAACGAAGATCATGGCATCCGGTCCCATCACTTCACAAGAAATAGATGGGGAAACAGTAAAAACAGTGTCAGACTTTTTTTGGGGGGGCTCCAAAATCACTGCAGATGGTGACTACAGCCATGAAATTAAAAGACACTTACTCCTTGGAAGAAAAGTTATGACCAACCTAGATAGTATATTCAAAAGCAGAGACATTACTTTGCCAACAAAGGTCCGTCTAGTCAAGGCTATAGTTTTTCCTGTGGTCATGTATGGATGTGAGAGTTGGACTGTGAAGAAGGCTGAGCGCCGAAGAATTGATGCATTTGAACTGTGGTGTTGGAGAAGACTCTTGAGAGTCCCTTGGACTGCAAGGAGATCCAACCAGTCCATTCTGAAGGAGATCAGCCCTGGGATTTCTTTGGAAGGAATGATGCTAAAGGTGAAGCTCCAGTACTTCGGACACCTCATGCGAAGAGTTGACTTATTGGAAAAGACTCTGATGCTGGGAGGGATTGGGGGCAGGAGGAGAAGGGGACGACAGAGGATGAGATGGCTGGATGGCATCACGGACTCGATGGACATGAGTCTGAGTGAACTCCGAGAGATGGTGATGGACAGGGAGGCCTGGCGTGCTGCGATTCATGGGGTCACAAAGAGTCGGACACGACTGAGCAACTGAACTGAACTGAATTGTGCTGATGGGAATAATCCACGGGATATGGAGAATGATGGTGTAGGAGAGAAAAAATTGTTAGAACAATGTCCTAGTTTGAGACAGGATAAGATCTAGTGGACCAAGGGAGCAGCTGGCTTTAGCTAAACATCAAGGATAGTTCCTTCGCAGTCCTCAGCAGTGAAGGTGAAGGAGAAGTGAGCAGGTTTAATCCTGTGGTTCTTTATATTCATTCTGTTCTAATGATGAAAATAGATTGGCTCCTTTCTTAAATTCACATGTGATTACTAGAACAGCCCTGGAGTTATTATTCCAGATTGCAGATGTTATGGAAATAATTTTAATTCAGCAAAAAACAGTTTCACCTGGCTTTTCAGGAATGCATCTATTGCCTAAAGCAAACTACCACCTGACAATATAGCTCACTTCTGGAACCAGCCATGGAACAGTGCTTTTTTTGAGAATAGACATTTAAATTTAGATTTACTACACAGCTTATTATCTCAGTATAACAGCAATCTGTAATAATATTTCATATCTGAATTATTATTCTATATTATGAAGCAATAGTCTTTAAAGTTCTTTTTGATTACTCACCATCTGCTCAGAATGCTCATAGTCCTTATCAGATATGTCATTTCTTTAACACTTTATCAGCTGGAACGTTGTGCACTTTGTTTCATGGATGTGTGATACGTGTGTGCACACATGTCAATAAACATAATATTATAACTAATTGGAGAATATGGGCCACATTTTCTTGTATTTCTGCATTACTGATGATGACTACAGTGGTGACCTAAAAACAAGCAAAACCAGGAAATCTCTGGCGAAACATCCATTGTCATATAGCCATAAAAACAGAGGTAGAAAATAAATTTAGCTATGAGTCCACAAAAAAATTATTCTGGACTACCAGAAACAAATGGCAAGCTTATATGTATTCTTCAAAGAAGAAGGCAACTTACCAAAATGAATACCCAATCATTTTTTAAAAAACATTATCTTTCTTTTAAAAATTGGAGGAAAAGTTTTCTGAGAGAGTACCTGAAAATAGAATTGCTAGAATTAAAGATCTTTCATATAAACCTCATACAGAGAAGCTGGCTGCTCATATATACAGATAATGAAGGGTAAAATATAATCCCCCATTGGGAGTTGGCATTCTAAAGGTCTCCATTGGTATACTATCAAGTGAAACTTGTATGCTTCTTCTTTCCTGTCTGAGGCTGATCCTCTTCTGCATGGTAGACCATATCTACCTGCTGTGTGTTTCTCAAGGGAATATCTTATACCATCCTATGTCATGGTATCAAGTACACTTGACATATTCCTGTTAAATTTAATTTTCACAGAGAAGTCTTCCAGGGATGACAAATATTTCTATAGACCACAGTTTCTAATTACTGGAGAATACATGTCAAAGCAAAATTCAGACTTAAATTGAAGAAAGTAGCCCATTCAGGTATGATCTAAATCAAATCTGTTAAAATTATATGATGGAAATGACAAATAGGTTCAAGGGATTAGATCTGATAGACAGAATGTCTGAAGAACTGTGAACGGAGGTTCATAACATTGTACAAGAGGTGGTGAACAAAACCAACTGCAGGAGAAAGAAATGCAAAAAGGCAAAATGGTTGTCTGAGGAGGCCTTACAGATAGCTGAGAAAAGAGAAGCAAAAGGCAAAGGAGAAAAGAAAAGATAGTTCCATCTGACTGCAGAGTTCCAAAGAATAGCAAAGAAGATAAGAAAGCCTTCCTAAGTTGATCAGTGCAAAGAAACAGAGGAAAACAATAGAATGGGAAAGACTAGTGATCTCGTCAAGAAAATCAGAGATACCAAGGGAACATTTCAGGCAAAGATGATTCAATAAAGAACAGAAACGGTATGGGCCAAACAGAAGGAGAAGATATGAAGAAGAGGTGGCAAGAATACACTGAAGAACTATACTAAACCCAGAAAATCACGATGGTGTGATCACTCACCTACAGCCAGATATCCTAGAATGTGAAGTAAAGTGGGCCTTAGGAAGCATCACTACAAACAAAGCTAGCGGAGGTGATGGAATTCGAGTTGAGCTATTTCAAATCCTCAAAGATGATGCTGTGAAAGTGCTGCACTCAATATGCCAGCAAATTTGGAAAACTTAGCAGTGGCCACAGGACTGGAAAAGGTCAGTTTTCATTCCAATCCCAAAGAAAGTCAATGCCAAAGAATGTTCAAACTACTGCACAATTGCACTCATCTCACATAGTAAAGTAATGCTCAAAATTCTCCAAGCCAGGCTACAACAGTACATGAACCAAGAACTTCCAGATGTTCAAGCTGGATTTTAAAAGGAACCAGAGATCAAATTGCCAATATCTATCTTTGGATCGTAGAAAAAGCAAGAGAATTCCAGAAGAACATCTATTTCTGCTTTATTGACTATGCCAAAGCCTTTGACTGTGTGGATCATAGCAAACTGTGGAAAATTCTTCAAGAGATGGGAATACCAGACCACCTTACCTGTCTCTTGAGAAATCTGTATGCAGGTCAAGAAGCAACAGTTAGAACTGGACATGGAACAATGGACTGGTTCCAAATTGGGAAAAGAGTATGTCAAGGCTGTCTATTGTCACCTTGCTTATTTAACTTATATGCAGTATACATCATACAAAATGGTGGGTTGGATGAAGCACAAGCTGAAATCAAGAGTTCAGGGAAAAATCAATAACTTCAGATATGCAGATGACACCACCCTTATGGCAGAAAGTGAAAAGGTACTAAAGAGCCTCTTGATAAATGTGAAAGAGGAGCGTGAAAAAGCTTCCTTAAAAAGATCATGGCATCCGTTTCCATCACTTCATGGCAAATAGATGGGGAAACAATGGAAACAGTGACAGACTTTATTTTCTTGGGCTCCAAAACCACTGCAGGTGGTGACTTCAAGCCATGAAATTAAAAGATGTTTGCTCCTTGGAAGAAAAGCTATGGCAAACCTAGACAGCATATTAAAAAGCGGAGACATTACTTTTCTGAGAAATGTGATCTAATCAAAGCTGTGGTTTTTCCACTAGTCATGTATGGATATGAGAGTTGGACCATAAAGAAAGCTGAGCACACTAAAGAATTGATGCTTTTGAACTGTGATGTTGGAGAAGACTCTTGAGAGTCCCTTGGACTGCAAGAAGATTCAACCAGTCCATCCTAAAGGAAGTTAGTGCTGAATATTCATTGGAAAGACTCATGCTGAAGCTGAAACTCCAATACTTTGGCCACCTGATGCGAAGAACAGACTCATTGGAAAAGCCCTTGATGTTGGGAAAGATTGAAGGCAGGAGGAGAAGGGGATGACAGAGGGTGAGATGGTAGGATGGCATCACTGACTCAATGGACATGAGTTTGAGCAAGCTCTGGGAGATGGTGATGGACAGGGAACCTGAGGTGCTCCAGCCCATGGGGTCAGTCCGTGACTGAGTGACTGAACTGAACATGTCAAAGCAAAATTCTGGTGCTTATTATTTGTATTAATAAACTATAAAGTGCAAATTACTCTGTTAATCAATAGCTTCCTAAAATGTGATTAAAGTGATACATATTGTTAACATTTATTAATTAGGCTTTGTTAGAAAATGTTACAATTCATTATAGAACAATTAGAAAATATGGAAATACACAAGGAAAAAGAAAAGCACAAGAAGTAATTTTATATTATCATCCCAAAACCATGTCCCAAATTCACTAATGTTTTGCTGTATCTTCCCAGTAAATATTTTTCTAGCTAGTTGGCCTTTTATGATACCTGTTTATAACATGGGCTTCTTCATCATAATTAATAATATCAATAAACATAAATGATCTTCCATGTTGTTAGTAGTGTTCTAGAATACCATTTTTACTGGCTGTATCAGTTTACAAATGCACTATACCATAATTTATTTAACAAATTTTCTGTCATTGGTCATTGATGTTTTTTCCTAATTTTTCATTATTATAAAAGAAGCTAAAATAAATATTTCTATTAATGAATTTCCAAAATCTGAGGCTATTTCCTTAGGTTAAATTCATCAAGGTGGAATTACTTAGTTAAAAGTTGTAGTATTATTGAGACTAAATATATACTGCCAAATGACCCTTTAGAGAGACTGAGTAATTTACACTCACCACAGAGTAAGAGAAAAATACTGTTTTCTCTGTAATGGGATATTAGTTTGGGGTAATTTCTCCATTCTTTAAAATGAAAGGGTAGTGTCCATTTTGAAAATTCAGACATGAAAAATATCTCATTCAAAAAATTTTTCATTTTGTTGAACGCTGGTGACTTGACATTTTTTTATAAATTTCCTGGCTGTTTACTGTTCATATTTTGGAAATTTCTGCGTATGTCTTTTGCATTGGGATAATCTTCTACTGATGTCATCTTCTTTTACTTTTCATTTGTGCATTTATATATTTAAGATATTAGCCTTTTGCTCTCACATGTTACAGATATTTTTTGTTCATTTTTTCTTTAATTGTATTAAAAGGTGTTTTCGATGTACTGAACTTTTTAGTGGGGAAATCGACTGGTTTTTTGGTACTAAATGTTTGTATGTTGGCTTCCCAGTGTCCATATCCTCCTTAGTCAAAGTGAAAGTGTCAGTTGCTCGGTCACATCTGATTATTTGCAACCTCATGGATTGCAGCCCTCCAGGCTCCTCTGTCCATGGAATTCTCCAGGCAAGAATATTGGGGTGGGTAGCCATTCCCTTCTCCAGGGCATCTTCTCAACCCAGGGACTGAACTTGGGTCTCCTGCATTGCAGGCAGACTTTTATCTTCTGAGCCACCAAGGATATCCTCCTTAACAGCACTCCCTTTGGATATCCTCTAGAACAGTGGTCCCCAACCTTTTTGGCCCCAGAGACTAGTTTCATTGAAGACAATATTTTCACGGACCAGGGTGGGGGGAATTGTTTCAGGATGATTCAAGAGCATTACTTTCATTGTGCACTTTATTTTTCTTATTATCACATTAGCTCCATCTCAGATTGTCAGGCATTAGATCCTGGAGGTTGAGGACTCCTGCTCCAGGGGGACTATAATTAGAAGCGTCACCTCTCTTAGCCAGAGCATGGGTACATGATAAAAATTAGTCCTTTAGTGCTTGCTGTCTTTGAAATTTAAAGTTTGAGCTGGGGAACAAAAGATACTGGAAAAGATTTGAGTTCCTCCAACTCCAGTTGAAGTGCCCTGTTTCCTGCTACAGACTCATCTTAGGATTTTAATTTCCTAGTCTCCAAAGTTCTTAGGATAACTGCCTGCGTGCTCAGTCACTAAGTCATGTCTGACACTTTTGCGACCCCATCAGGCTCCTCTCTCCATGGGATTTCCCAGGCAAGAATACTGGAGTAGGTTGCCATTTCCTTCTACCAGGGATCTTCCCAACCCAGGGATTGAACCCACATCTCCTGCACTGGCAGGCGGATTCTTTACCACTGGGCCACCTGGGAAGCCCCTTAGGATAACATTTCCCAAGCCTGCCTATTTCCAGGCATCCACTCTGTGTGCTCCGGATATTAATCCAACACTGTCCTTTCCTTAATGAATTAGCCTGGGTAAGAGCAATGCTGTGGTCACTGAGCAAGGAACCTGACAAACCTCGCCCAAGTTCACCTCTCACTCAAGTTCTGTGCTGTCGAGAAAGTTCTGCTCTTCAGGGCCAATCAGGACCCACACTGGCACAATTTTCATATGAATACATGTGTCCATGGCAATCGGGGCAAAGGAAAGAGTAAGTTAAACTTCTCTGAAATTTCCTGCCCAGAAGTGGCATACCATTGTTTCTGCTTACTCTTCTTTGATCAGATCAGGTCATGTGACCAAACCAGATGTTACAGAGGCAGAAAGGTGTAACTTTCACCCAGTGAGC
The DNA here is from genome assembly GCF_014754425.2 of Oryx dammah. NCBI lineage: Eukaryota > Metazoa > Chordata > Mammalia > Artiodactyla > Bovidae > Oryx > Oryx dammah. The sequence goes on from NW_024070194.1 coordinate 64,202,041, forward strand.
AAATGTGTTTGGAACCAATATTAGTAAAATATTGACTATGCTTAATTCATCAGAGAGGTTTCCTGCCGCTTAGAACCAAAAATCTTTTATAATACAGTTTTCCTTTTGGAGATCTACCTTCAATTCTATGTCTAGAAAGTCCTTCCAAACACCAAAATTATAAAAATGTTTCTTGGAACTGCCCTCTAGTTTTTTTGTTTTTTTGTTTTGGTTTTTTTTTTTAGATTTTAAAATCCAAATTTCCCAAATCGGTATTATACTTTGAAAATAAAAATAGTTCTACATAATTATGCCAAATGCTGCAGTCTAATGCAGCCCCTGAATTCACAATGCACATTAACTTCATTTTTAGGGTTTTTTTTGCTGTAAAGAAACCAGCTTAATTTAGTTTAATTTGGCACTTCCCAAACTTATATATCCACAGAACTAGTTTTCATGTTAATTCTGTTAACAGCCTACAAGTTAATGTTCCTTTGGACATGTTTAGGAATTGCTATTTTCTCTCCTATTTGGGGTTTATGCTGTTATTCAGGAGGTAGAGTTCTATATCCGTAATCCAAAGAGTTAGTGAATTGTTCTAGCACCATATGTTAAATAGGTTTTGGTTTATGCAATAATCCCGTGGACTTTGGTATCCACTGGGGGTCCTAGAACCAATCTCCCATAGATACGTAGAGTTGACTGTGTCCTATTTCAGTGATCTTTCTTTTAGTTCTGATACAAGCAATACTTCTTTAAACACTACGGCTTTGCTGTTACCCATTACTACAGGTCCTCTACTGCTGCTGCTGCTGCTAAGTCACTTCAGTCGTGTCCGACTCTGTGCAACCCCATAGACGGCAGCCCATCAGGCTCCCCTGTCCTCTACTACTCTTTTAATATTTTTCTTCCTGGCTTCCATTCAGTATTCCACAAAACATCTCATGCCAGGAATTATGACTGGCAAAAGAATACACAGGTGAATAATACACAAGAGGGTCTGCAGACACGAGACTTATATTCTTGCAGGATATGCAACCATTAAGCAGTTAATTATACAAACTATTCTTTAGAATTTTCATGGGAAACAAGAGGGGATGAACTGAAGTCTGCCTTGAAATACATGATGTTGAACTGGTTCTTAGAGGACAAGGAAGACATAACCAGGGGAAGAGAAAGAGTCAAAGAGAAGAAATAGTAAAGACCTTGGGGTGCAAATATACTAGCAATTTGTAGACTAAAGTTACATGCCCAGAGCATCCATGTGTCAGACCAGAAAGCCAAGATGCAGTGGGCGAGGTCAGAGGGTGCTGTGGGACACAGGACTCTGTGGACTACAGTGGGACAGAGCTTGTGTTTAAACAGCAATAAGAAGCTATGAATGCAGAAGACCCCAGTTTGATTTCTGGGTCAGGGAGATCCCCTGGAGAAGGGATAGACTACCCACTCCAGTATTCTTGGGCTTCCCTGGTGGCTCAGATGGTAAAGAATCCTACAGCAATGTGGGAGACCTAGGTTTGATCCCTGGAGTTGGGAAGATCCCCTGGAGGAGGGCATGGGAACCTACTCCAGTATTCTTGCCTAGAGAATCCCCATGGACAGAGGAGCCTGGTGGGTTATAATCCATGGGGTTGCAAAGAGTTCAACATAACTAGTGACTAAGTACAGCACATCAAGAAGCTATGGAAGGATTTGAAGCAGTGGAGTTATAAGATCAAAGACGTTCCTTATTATTACTGTTTAAGAAAAAATAAAGAAAGGAGGTTGCCAAGGGCAATGATTGAAAAGGAAGACTACTTAGAAGGCAATCCAAGAAATGATAGCTGCCTGGATGGTAGGAGAGATGACATGATGTGGAGAAATGGAAAATATTTAGGGGATTTGATAATCTATGAGATTTTCTCAGATCAATTCAGAATCCAAAGCCCATTGTGATTTAATTAAGTTCAATCTGTGAATAGCTTTGTGGACAGTGAATGGTTTTGTGCCATATTTATCCTCTAATCAGGAACATAGTTTTTTTGCCCTTCTGTTTATTCACATCCTCCTTTATCCCTGTTTAGCAATATTTCCTTCTCTTCTTCATATAAATCACATGTACTTCTTGCAAGGCCCACTTAAAGGAGTTGTGTTTTCTTGTTATGAATTAGAATCCTTTTTCCAAATGTATTTTTCACCTCATTACCACTTTGTCTGATATACAAGAAAGCTTCCAGCTTTGGTAATGATTTTGTGACTCATTACTTTGCAATAGTATTCACAATTACATCTAATTGGAGAAGGAAATGGCAACCCACTCCAGTACTCTTGCCTGGAGAATCCCATGGACAGAGGAACCTGGCAGGCTACAGTCCATGGGGTCACAAAGAGTTGGCCACGACTGAGCACATCAGAACATTACATCTAATTTTTTTTCCAATTGATTGTCTTGGGGTTTCTGTAGATAACAACTACTTAATTTATCCTTTCAATGGCTATACTTCTCTGCCAAACCCCTTCTCCAGCTTACTACATTGCCAAAACTTCTAGAGATGATATCACATATTCTTGTCTTGCTCCTAACTTTATGGGAAATACAAGGTACAGTACTTTCTAAAGAACATTCCATAGGATTTTGATACATGGTTATACAAATAAGAGATTGCTGGGTCAAATAAGCTTGGAAAACACCATCTGGAGCAAAGTAAAACTGATTTCTTGATTGCATTCGATTCTCAGAAAACTTAAATGTTAACGTTCTTTTTTTTTTTTTTTTGGTTAGCATTCATTTTGAACATCAAAAAAAGAACCTGGCATAGAGTATTTCCCAAATTTACATGCACATACCCCTTTCCTTTCCTCTCCTCTTCAGCATCACTTAGGCTTCATGAAACACAAATTTGGAAAATGCTGCCTGACTATTTCACCACTGTTTTTCTCTATATCACCTCAGTTGTAGGCAAGGGCTACTCGAAGTAACTAGCTTTCAGTCCCAAACTCCTGAGATGGGGACCTTGTTCATCCCCAGCTATGGCCAGGGAATCACTTCACCTCCAGGCCTGGGACAAGTCCTGCACCCACGTCCTCTGGGGCCAGTCCAAGACTGAAAAGGCACAATTCTCAATTCTCCAAGTTCTGTGAAGTCAGGCTATCAGGAAAATCATCTGTGTCCTCCCACTGTGGATACAGGAGGACTACTCAAGAAAAATCCCCTGTGGATTTCCTGATGCATCCCTGGTTGGCACGAAACCACTGCTGTTGCTGCTGCTAAGTTGCTTCAGTCGTGTCCGACTCTGTGCGACCCCATAGACTGCATCCCACCAGGCTCCTCCGTCCATGGGATTTTCCAGGCAAGAACACTGGACCACTAGACTCACATAAAAAGGAAGGACTGAGTCATCTACCCTCCGTCCGTTTTATTCAGTGATCTGTGGTTCTGGCATCATCTAACTACTTGATACCTGTCCACGAAGGCGTGAAGACTGCATAAGTGGGAATAATAAATATTAGTCTTCTTAGTGATGGCACATTTCCAGGGTGATCCTTGTCCATATGACAGCTTCCCCAAATTCAACCAACTTAAACAAAAAAAATTTATTATATGGACCATTTTTCATCTTTACTGAGTTTGTTCCAATATTGCTTCAGTTAAATGTTTTGGTTTTGTGACTGCGATGCCTGTGGGTCTTAGGTCCCCAACCAGGGATTGAACTCACATCCTCTGCTCTGGAAGGTGAAGTCTTAGCCATTGGACCACCATGTAAGTCCCAACGTTTTATTTTAGAATTAAACAAAAACACTCTATCGCCCTTCACTTAACATTGCTTTCTTTTTTTAAAAAATCTCACATCAAAGCAATCCATTCATAGTACAAACTGTAACACAAGTTGAATGGATGTGTTAGAAGAAAAAAGTCACCTCCATTGCTGCCTGATGAGGGAACCTAACAGGTGAGCTGTCTGGACTGGCACCGCGGTGCCTCAAAGATGCAACCTTTCTACACAAACACATTAACCATCTGCAGCAATGTTATAGCACTGGCTGTTCTCTTTGCCCAGCAACTCCTCCACAGCGCATGTACCCACAGTTACACTCAGAACTCAAATTGTTTCACACTCAGAAAGCCCCAAAATATGAATGTGTAGCTATACTATACACATACCCAAAACGCGGCTTGAATAAAGATATTTTTATTGCCACTCATTAAATTGCTATGTTTGAAATGTCTCAAACAAATGCTGTGGAACAGCATCATGCCAAACTACCCACACAAACAGAAAGGCAACTCAGCTTAAAAAAACAAAGTGCTAACAGCCACCGTGCTCTGATTGGAGCCACATGGGACTCGAGGCTGCCATGTGCTGCTTTTTCCACCCGAATTCACTGGGAACATTCCCTCCTGAGGGCCCCCTCTCTCCCATTTCCTCCCCACTCCCTGCTTTAGAGCACATTGCATGAAAATTGAATGCTCTTTATCTTTTACCCAAGGAGAGAGGACAAAGCAAATTGATTATGATCAAATAGAGAGACCTGTTTATTTTGATCCGTGAGCCACCGAGACTACATTTTACGTGTTTCAAGAAGGACTCACCAACTACCAGCCACAATCAGGACGCAGTTCATTTTCAGGACTGTTGGCCCACCTGAGGGGTAGCCCGTGGTGTGAATATTCTCGGCTGCGTTCTCAATGGAGACACTGTCTGCTTATAGCACAGCCCAGGCCCCTGTGGGAGAAAAGATGAGATGATGAAAACACATTTTACTGAGGAAGAAACAGAGATGTGAAGTTTCTTTCGCTTATCCAAGATCCCCAAACTCCTAACAGATGGCAGAAGGACAGAGATTGAGGGTAACCGACACAGAAGCCCCAGATGTGTCTGCCCTGTGGTTTGGACTCCTGAGGTCAGCTTTCAACAAGGTTTCCCTTTTGCCTAAGAAAATAGTGGTGATGGTTTAAGTCACTAAGTCATGTCCAACTGTAGCCCGCCAGGCTTCCTTGTCCATGGAATTTCCCAGACAAGAATACTGGAGTGGGTTGTCATTTCCTTCTCCAGGGGATCTTCCCAACCCAGGGATCGAACCTGTGGACTGGCATCACCTACAGTGCAGGTGGATTCTTTACCCACTGAGCCACCAGGGAAGCCTCAGCCTAAGAAAATAGCATATTTTAATCATGAAATAGACATTTATTTCATTGAATATGCAATTTGCTATATTTAGGACTATTGAAAAGCAGAGTTTTACTTTAAAAACAACAACAACAACAAACTTTTCTTTTGCCTCGACTGGAGCAAAGCATCCGAATCTGTTTCTTTACTGCAGGGTCTCCTAAGTGCCACTACATGGACTATCACGACAGCACTGTAGGGTATTTCCCCCACATAATGGATGGAAGAAGTGTCTCAGGATAAGCACAACATCCAGTTGCATACCCTGTGTCTTGCCAGCACTCGATGCTGACGGGCGTTCTGTAAGCATGGTACCCCCCTGCGGCTCATGAAGGCAGATTCCAAAGCACTGCAGCTGCACAGGTGCACTGGTCAACACATCCCCTGAGCACTCTCAAGAGCACACTCAGCATTTGCACCTACACTGTCACCGCCTTGCCTCCCTGCCCCTTGGCCTCCTATAAATGCCTGGACCTTGCCTGCACTTCAAGGAAAGTTCGAAGCCACTCATTTGTTGTAAAAGAGAATTTGGGGAGAGCTCCTCTGAGCCAAGAAAACATATGGTCTAATTTCCTGGAAGAAAGAATGGAAGGAAAGGATTCTAAAAGAGTTCTATTTTTAGAGGGAAAAGGTATTGAACAGGATAGTGCATTGGCTAGATTGTTTTCCAGAATAATTTTGAAAGACAGATGCGCTGGTCCAGGTGTGATGTTTCCTGAAACCAGATCACCTTTAAAAAAAAAACTAAAAAGGAAGTGCAGGTCAATGTTTCACTCCCTGGACATTGGAGGTGATAAGGTTAACCATCCATGCTACCACCTTCTTGCCACCAGCAGCCTCAATTCCTAACTACACAACGAGGCAGGATGGAGGACAAAGGTCTACAAAGTGACCATCTCTCTGCACGAGTAGAAAACCCTTTCCGCTCTGACCTAGTCAGCGACTTAATTATCCACCCAAAAGAATGAGATTTCCAATTCCTCCTTTTATCCAAAGCACAACACAAAAACACCACAGCTACGGGCAAAAACCTAGAATACACTTAGAAGGAGAAACCTGCAGGGCCACACAGACAGAAAAGGCCGTTCGCAGACATCACTGTGACACAGGATTGGCAAGTGCAGGGGAGACGCAAAGCCCCCTAGCGCACGTTGGGTAAATTTTTGTTCTCTTGGTGAACCTGGAGCACAAGCAGGGGGTGAGGTTCTCTTCCAGCTGGTTCTGGGGACCCTGATACAAGAAGTTCCCATACTAGGGCCAAAGGCAGAGTTCAGAGAGGCCCACTGGGAAACAAATCTGATGGGTTCAAAGCAAAAGAAATGCCACCTGATTCTAAAACCTTTCTCATCCCCAAATGAGGCTCAGCATTCTCACCAGTTGAAACTAGGAAGAAATTGGATTTTTCCCCCCAGATCCTGATAAACAGTGGGACCAGGATTCAAGCACAGACCAGGTCATTCGTTGCATAGCGATGCTTTATTAACTACATGGAAACCACACAGAAACCTCATCCCATTCCTGGGTTCTCTTGTTTGTTGATTACTGTTGCTGCATTACTGTTGTCTGGAGTGAGATGGACTCTTCCTTAGGAGGGTTGACCAGGTGACTCTCTCCTTCAAGGGTCTTGGGTCCCTGTGGGGAGACCAGGTGAGTAAGCTGCGCTGATGAGTAGCCCAAGCTGACTTCAGTCTGCATGGACTACGCCTGGCATAGAGAAAGGGGAACTAGGCATATAATAACGAGATGAGGTGGTCCAATAGTTTAAGAGTCTGCACTTCCAATGCAGAAGGCACAGGTTTGATCCCTGGGCAGGGAACTAAGATCCCACATGCTGTGCGGTGTGGCCAAAAAATTTTAAAAATAATTAATTAAAAATAATGACATGACCTGTTTACTGCATTCTTAAAACACACTCTCAGGTCATGTCTTTCTGCCTCAGTTGTCACCCCACAATGGCCTGAGGCCCTACACTATGACCATCACCTCCCAAGAAGGGTCCTCAGAGAGAGACTTCTCTGGAGGGCAGGGAGCTTGGCTTGCTCATCTTTGTAGTTTGTACCCTGTGTACTGTCACTCCCACAATTCCCAGAACAGCAGCTCCCATACCACCAGTGCTCAATAAATATTTATTGGAGTCAATCTGCTGCAACCCTTTTCATGCTAGCACTTTGACGATGCTAAACATCTTAGCCAGTCAACTTGAGAATAACAAAACTGTTTTTCTAAGAAGGAAGCATATTTCCAAATGACACATGTGAGCTTTTCCTGATTACAAAAGTAATACATATTCATGGTAGAAATTTGGAAAATTCAGAAAAGCATAAATAAAAAGTAAAATAATTAATACTCCCGTCATTTACAAAAGAACCACTGTTAACATGCTTATTCTTCCAGGTTTCTTCCTATGCCTCTATTCACATATATTACAAAACTGGGATCAGAGCGATTACTATTTTTAATCTTTTTAACATAACTTATGAGCTCTATCATGCATGTCCTTAAATATTCTTGAAGAACATGATTTCTAATGGTTGCAATGTGTTCTACCATATGGATGCTTCAGCATTCTGTAATTTAACCAATTTCCTTTGTTGGGTATTTTGGTTGTTTTTAATTTCCCACTATTATAAATAAAGTTTCAGCGAACATCCTAGCACATAAATCTTTGCACCCATTTTAATTATTTCCATATGTGAAATTCGTAGAAGTGGAATGGCTCAAGGACTAAAAAGCAAGAGTATATTGAAGATGAAAAATGATACGCAGGCCAGAGTCTAACTTCATCCATTTACGGGGGTGAGGATGAAGGAACCATCTCTCGGCCTCAAAGCACAACCCTGACATTTTTGGTTCATCTTCCACTCTGTGAGCAGACTATTCTGTTGAGCATTGGTGCCACTTAACAAAAGGAAGCTGTGGAGCCAGACAGACCTGTGTTCTAATCCTGACACCTCCACTTGTCAGCTGTGTGACCTTGGGTAATGTCCTGAGCCCTACTTTCTCCAAAGACACAGTGAAGATAAGAGAAAGAAGCATCTAAAACTGCAAGCTTGTTCTCCTCTCCTTCTTACTAGCAGAACCTTGTTTCTCATTTGAGGAAACATTGTACCGAGTGAAGTTATGACAAAGTCAGGTTCCCTGGGCAGTTAAATGTGCCTAGAGGTGACCTTAAGTATTAAAACTTAATCCTAAGATGTAGGGGGAAATTGTGGAACTCCTAGAAAGACTTTTTTCCTAGCTTTTTTTCAGTTCAGTTCAGTTCAGTCGCTCAGTCATGTCCGACTCTTTGTGACCCCATGAATCACAGCACGCCAGGCCTCCCTGTCCATCATCAACTCCCGGAGTTCACTCAAACTCATGTCCATCGAGTCAGTGATGCCATCCAGCCATCTCATCCTCTGTCGTCCCCTTCTCCTCCTGCCCCCAATTGCTCCCAGCATCAGAGTCTTTTCCAATAAGTCAACTCTTCGCATGAGGTGGCCGAAGTACTGGAGTTTCAGCTTTAGCATCATTCCTTCCAAAGAAGGACTGCTTTTTTTAAGGTTGGACTATAATTGCTTTACAGTGTTGTGTTAGTTTCTGCTATATAACAATGTGAATCATATATATATATATATACACATATATACACATATATATATCCCCCCTCCTTTTTGAGCTTCCCTCTCACCGCCCATAACACCAGCGTCCCCACCCCCCCGGTCATTGCAGGGCTCAGAGCTGAGCTCCTGTGCCATACAGCAGCTTCCCACCAGCCGTGTATTTTACACATGGCGTTCATAGATGTCAGTGCTACTCTCTCAACTGTCCCACCTCCTCCGTCCCCTTCTGTGTCCACAAGTCCTTCTCTGCATCTGTGTCTATATTCCTGCCTTGCAAATAGGTTCATCAGTACCATTTTTTTAGACTCCATATATATGTGTTCAGTTCAGTTCAGTTCAGTTGCTCAGTCACGTCCGACTCTGCGACCCCATGGACTACAGCACCCCAGGCCTCCCTGTCCATCACCAACTCTCAGAGTTTACTCAAACTCATTGAGTCAGTGACGTCATCCCACTATGTCATCCTGTGTCATTCCCTTCTCCTCCTGCCTTCAATCTTTTCCAGCATCAGGGTCTTTTACAATGAGTCAGTTCTTCACATCAGGTGGCCAAAGTATTGGAGTTTCAGCTTCAACATCAGTCCTACCAATGAACTCTCAGGACTGATCTCCTTTAGGATGGACTGGTTGGATCTCCTTGCAGTCCAAGGGACTCTCAAGAGTCTTCTCCAACACCAATGTTCTAAAGCATCAATTCTTCAGCACTCAGCTTTCTTGATAGTCCAACTCTCATAACCATACATAACCACTGGAAAAACCATAGCCTTGACTAGACAGAACTTTGTTGGCAAAGTAGTGTCTCTGCTTTTCAATATGCTGTCTAGGTTGGTAAAAACCTTCCTTCCAAGGAGCAAATGTCTTTTAATTTCTTGGCTGCAGTCACCATCTGTAGTAATTTTGGAGCCCCAAAATATAAAGTCAGCCACTATTTCCACTGTTTCCCCAACTATTTGCCATGAAGTGATGGGATCAGATGCCACGATCTTAGTTTTCTGAATGTTGAGCTTTAAGCCAACTTTTTCATTCTCCTCTTTTACTTTCATCAAGAGGCTCTTTAGTTTTTCTTCACTTTCCACTATAAGGGTGGTGTCGTCTGCATAACTGAGGTTATTAATATTCCTCCCAGCAATCTTGATTCTGGCTTGTGCTTCATCCAGCCCAGCATTTCTCATGATGTACTCTGCATATAAGTTAAATAAGCAGGATGACAATATACAGCCTTGATGTACTCCTTTTCCTATTTGGAAACAGTGTGCTGTTCCATGTCCAGTTCTAACTGTTGCTTCCTGACCTGCATACAGGTTTCTCAAGAGGCAGGTCAGGTGGTGGTATTCCCATCTCTTTCAGAATTTTCCACAGTTGATTGTGATCCACACAGTCAAAGGCTTTGGCATAGTCAATAAAGCAGAAATAGATGTTTTTCTGGAACTCTCTTGCTTTTTCCATGATCCAGTGGATGTTGGCAATTTGATCTCTGGTTCTTCTGCCTTTTCTAAAACCAGCTTGAACATCTGGAAGTTCACGGTTCATGTATTGTTGAAGCCTGGCTTGGAGAATTTTGAGCATTACTTTACTAGCATGTGAGATGAGTGCAATTGTGCCGTAGTTTGAGCATTCTTTGGGATTGCCTTTCTTTGAGATTGGAATGAAACCTGACCTTTTCCAGTCCTGTGGCCACTGCTGAGTTTTCCAAATTTGCTGGCATGTTGCGTGCAGCACTTTCATAGCATAATCTTTCAGAATTTAAAACAGCTCAACTGGAATTCCATCACCTCTACTAGCTTTGTTCGTAGTGATGGTTTCTAAGGTCCACCTGACCACGTTCCTGGATGCCTGGCTGTAGGTGAGTGATCACACCATCGTGATTATCTTGGTCATGAAGATCTTTTTTGTACAGTTCTTCTGTGTATTCTTGCCACCTCTTCTTAATATCTTCTGCTTCTGTTAGGTGCATACCATTTCTGTCCTTTATTGAGCCCAACTTTGCATGAATTGTTCCCTTGGTATCTCTAATTCTCTTGAAGAGATCTCTAGTCTTTCCCATTCTGTTGTTTTCCTCTATTTCTTGATCACTGAGAATGGCTTTCTTATCTCTTCTTGCTATTCTTTGGAACTCTGCATTCAAATGGGTATATCTTCTTTTCTCCATTGCTTTTTGCTTCTCTTCTTTTCACAGCTATTTGTAAGGTCTCCTCAGACAGCCATTTTGCTTTTTTGCATTTCTTTTTCTTGGGGATGGTCTTGATCTCTGTCTCCTGTATAATGTCACAAACCTACGTCCCTAGTTCATCAGGCACTCTATCAAATCTAGTCCCTTACATCTATTTCTTACTTCCACTGTATAATTGTAAGGGATTTGATTTAGGTCATACCTGAATGGTCTAGTGGTTTTCCCTACTTTCTTCAATTTAAGTCTGAATTTGACAATAAGAAGTTCATGATCTGAGCCACAGTCAGCTCCTGGTCTTGTTTTTGCTGACTGTAGAGGGGGCCTGGCGTGCTGTGATTCATGGGGTCGCAAAGAGTCGGACACGACTGAGCGACTGAACTGACTGAACTGAGAGCTTCTCCATCTTTGGCTGCAGAGAATATAATCAATCTAACTTCAGTGTTGACCATCTGGTGATGTCCATGTGTAGAGTCTTCTCTTGTGTTGTTGGAAGAGGGTGTTTGCTATGACCAGTGCGTTCTCTTGGCAAAACTCTATTAGCCTCTGCCCCCTTCATTCTGTACTCCAAGGCCAAATTTGCCTGTTACTCCTTGTGTTTCTTGACTTCCTACTTTTGCATTCCAGTCCCCTATAATGAAAGAGACATCTTGGGCAAGTTAGTTCTAGAAGGTCTTGTAAGTCTTCATAGAACTGTTCAACTTCAGCTTCCTCAGCATTACTGGTTCGGGCATGTGTTAATATACTATATTTGTTTTTCTCTCTCTGACTTATTTCACTCTGTATGACAAACTCTACGGTCATACACTTTACACAAATGAGTCAGTTTTGTTCCTTTGTAAAACGTAAGTCTGAGTAATATTCCATTGTGTGTTTAGATTCCATTGTGTGTTTAGCTGTGCTGTGCTTGGTCGCTCAGTTGTGTCTGACTCTTTGTGACCCCATGGACTATAGCCTGCCAGGCTCCCCTGTCCATGGGGACTCTCCAGGTAAGAATACTGGAGTGGGTTGCCATACCCAGGGGATCTTCCCAATCCAGGCATCAAACCCAGGTCTCCCGCATTGCAGGCGGATTCTTTCACCATCTGAGCCACCAGGGTAGCCCATATATATATTCAGCTCAGTTCAGTCACTCAGTCGTGTCTGACTCTTTGTGACCCCATGAATCGCAGCACGCCAGGCCTCCCTGTCCATCACCAAATCCCAGAGTTCACTCAGACTCACGTCCATCGAGTCCGTGATGCCATCCAGCTATCTCATCCTCTGTGGCTCCCTTCTCCTCCTGCCCTCAATCCCTCCCAGCATTAGAGTCTTTTCCAGTGAGTCAGCTCTTCGCATGAGGTGGCCAAAGTACTGGAGTTTCAGCTTTAGCATCATTCCTTCCAAAGAAATCCCAGGACTGATCTACTTCAGAATGGACTGGTTGGATCTCCTTGCAGTCCAAGGGACTCTCAAGAGTCTTCTCCAACACCACAGTTCAAACGCATCAATTCTTCGGCACTCAGCCTTCTTCACAGTCCAACTCTCACATCCATACATGACCACAGGAAAAACCATAGCCTTGACTAGATGGACATTAGTCGGCAAGGTAATGTCTCTGCTTTTAAATATACTATCTAGGTTGGTCATAACTTTTCTTCCAAGGAGTAAGCGTCTTTTAATTTCATGCCTGCAATCACCATCTGCAGTGATTACACAGACATAATTGTCATACAACATTATTCAAGTTTAAGGTGTACAACATGATGATGTAATACTCATATGTATTGCAAAATGATCACCTCATTAAGATTAGTTAACACACCCATCACCTCGTGTACTTATCTTGTTTTGTATGTATGGTGAGAACATTTAAGATCTACCCTCTTAGAAACTTTCAAGTATAAGATACAATCTTATTAACTGTAATCACCATGCCGTACACATTTTTCTAGGGCTCATTCATCCTGTAACTCTAATTTGTACCTTTGACCAATATCCATTTCCCCCTCACCCCTGGAAACCATCAATCTGTTCCCTATTTCTATGAGTTTTTCTTGTTCAGATTCCACATATAAGTGAGATCCTACAGTATTCATCATCCTCTGTCTGACTTATTTCACTTAGCATAAGACCTTTGAGGCCCATTCCTGTTGTTGCAAACAGCAGGATTTCCTTCTTTTTAATGATGAAACAATATTTCTGCATGTATGTGTATATGGCATTTGTAACATGTATATAATGTGCAATGTGAAAATATAATATAAATGTCATTTTCTTCATCCATTCATCTGTGGATGTACACTCGAGCTGTTTTCATGTCTTGGATGTTGTAATGCTGCAATGAACTTGGGAGAACAGCTATCTCTTTTTTACTTCTTTCTTTTTTTTATTAAGGCATAATTGACATACAATATTACGTCAGTTTCAGGTATACAGCATAATGATTCAATATTCATACACACTATGAATGATCAGCACAATGAGCCTAGTTAACATCTGTCACAATATATAGCGTTCTTTTCTTGAAATAGGAACTTCTAAGAATTACTCTCCCAGCAACTTTAAAGTATGCAATACACTATTATTCACTATAGTTGCATGCTAGAAATTATATTTCCAAGACTTATTTATTTCATAACTGGAAGTTTGTACATTTTGACTCCTTTCACCAATTTTGCCCACTCCCCACCCCTAGATAGCTGTTTGAGATAATGATTTATTTCCTTCAGATACATATCCAGAAGTGGGATTGTTGGATCATGGTAGTTCTACTTTTATTTTTTAAAAACCTCTGTATTGTTTTCCATAGTGGCTGGCCCAGTTTACATTTGGGGAAGACTTCTTAAAAGCAGGACTACTTGAGAAAGAAACTCTTTCACATTCCCTCCTTCCCGATGCTTGGAACTCAGATGGGATGGCTGGAGCTCTGGCAGTCATCTTGTGATCTTAATGAAGCCATTCTTTAAGAATAGTAGAAAAGAAAAGCTAGTGTCCAAGTCCCTTGGGAAACCATGGAGCTGTCACATTTGCCCTGGACTGACTCATTCACTTTCTTATAACTGTGCCAAGAAACATTGTTTGATTAAGCCCACCTTGTTTAGAATTTTCTCTTAGCAGCAGCCAAACCTAATTCCAGTTGATGAGAATACTTCTATTATATAACCATTGTGAGGATAAAATAGAGTAATTTATTAATATGCCTGGCATAGAGCTGGCTCTCCGTGAAGGTTTAGTCCTTTGCTGTTCTAATTGTATCCAGTTTTTATTCTCAGCACATGCTAACCTCCTCCTGATCCTCTCCCCATTCCCCTTTTCCCTCCCAATATGAAACCACAAAAAGAGCTACTCCTCCAACTTCCAGTGGAGACTTTCTTCCTGGTAATCTTAGCAGTCTACCTGCTGACACAAATTTTTCCATTTTTCACCATTTTCTGCTTCCCCCCTTGAAGCCTAGGTTTCCATTGATTTACTGGGATTTCTGGACTTATATGCCTCTCTTAGGGATTCAGAACCATTCCTGATTTTCAAACAATTAACCCAGAAGTTTATTTTTATTTTTTTTTAATTAATTAATTTATTTTTAATTTTTACTTTACAATTCTGTATTGGTTTTGGCATAGATTGACATGAATCCACCACAGGTGTACATGCGTTCCCAAACATGAGCCCCCCTCCCACCCCCCTCCCCACAACATCTCTCTGGGTCATCTCCGCACGTCAGCCCCAAGCGTGTCATATCCTGCATCAGACATAGACTGGCATTTCGATTCTTACATGATATTATACATGTTTCAATGCCATTCTCCCAAATCATCACACCCTCTCCCTCTCCCTCTGAGTCCAAAAGTCCGCTATACACATCTGTGTCTTTTTTGCTGTCCTGCATACAGGGTCATCATTGCCATCTTCCTAAATTCCATATATATGTGTTAGTATACTGTATTGGTGTTTTTCTTTCTGGCTCACTTCACTCTGTATAATCGGCTCCAGTTTCATCCATCTCATCAGAACTGATTCAAATGTATTCTTTTTAATGGCTGAGTAATACTCCATTGTGTATATGTACCACAGCTTCTTATCCATTCATCTACTGATGGACATCTAGGTTGCTTCCAGGTCCTGGCTATTATAAACAGTGCTGCAATGAACATTGGGGTACATGTGTCTCTTTCAATTCTGGTTTCCTCTGTGTGTATGCCCAACAGTGGGATTGCTGGGTCATAAGGCATTTCTATTTGCAATTTTTTAAGGAATCTCCACACTGTTCTCCATAGTGGCTGTACTAGTTTGCATTCCCACCAACAGTGTAGGAGGGTTCCCTTCTCTCCACATCCTCTCCAGCATTTATTGCTTGCAGATTTTTGGATCGCAGACATTCTGACTGGTGTGAAGTGGTACCTCATTGTGGTTTTGATTTGCATTTCTCTAATAATGAGTGATGTTGAGCATCTTTTCATGTGTTTGTTGGCCATCCGTATGTCTTCTTTGGAGAAATGTCTATTTAGTTCTTTGGCCCATTTTTTGATTGGGTCGTTTATTTTTCTGGAATTGAGCTGCAGGAGTTGCTTGTATATTTTTGAGATTAGTTGTTTGTCAGTTGCTTCATTTGCTATTATTTTCTCCCATTCGGAAGGCTGTCTTTTCACCTTGCTTATGTTTTCCTTTGTTGTGCAGAAGCTTTTAATTTTAATTAGGTCCCATTTGTTTATTTTTGCTTTTACTCCTATTGCTTAATGTTCCCTGAATTCAGGAGTTCTCTGATGTTCTCAAGCTTTGGACTTAAGCCTCCTGCTTCTGGTTTTCGGTTTTATTTTTACGGTGGTCTCTAGACTTCTCCATGTATACAGCACCAATGATATAGCATCTAGGCTAAAGATGAAAGGTTTCTCCACATTGAGGGGCACCCAGAGAGGTTCACGTTTGGCGATTCCCTGAAATGTAGAAGGCACTCTTCGGATGGCTCAGAGGCAACACCTAGGCTCCTGTAAATCCGTTCAGGCACCAGCTATTGAGGCGCAGTGAGCAGTGGGGCCTTTAGAACACACCGAGGGTAAGCCTGGCCAGAGTTCCTCAGTTGCTTCCACAGCACTTGCCTGTTCACCGAGGGTCCCTCTGGGCACCTTGCAACGGGCAGGAAGCCGAACTGTAATTGACAATTACTGGAGGCTCCACGCAGACAAATCCGAGAGTTAAAACTCCGCGGGGACCCAGTAATACTGTGAGCTTTACCTCCAGGAGCCCAACTCGATTCCCTCAGAAAACATGGGAGAAATGTCCTCTGCTGCTTCCAGCAGAGGGAAGGAAAAAAGGGGCCATTTTGAAATAACCCAGAAGTTTAGTTTCTATTTCTCATCAAGATATAGTCATAAACCACTTGAAATAGCTTCAAACAGCTATCACACACTCAGACATATTTGTGCCTGAAGTTCTAATTGACAGTTTAGATTACCTCACAGATCAGATCTGACAAATTCCCTGGTCAGAAGAAACTCAGAATACTTTATTCTCAATCTGGAAACCAGAAAAATACCTAACTGTTCATCTAAAGTGCTGAGCATGCCCTACCTATCTACCTTCTACATTCTCTTAGTGGGCTGGGAACCCGAAATGATAACCAGGGCAGGGCCAACTTCTTGAATGGTGGGAATAAAATCAGTCTAACCAGTCAACAAAGTGACATTATGAAATTTGATCACAGTTGTTAAATTAAAAGACAACACCATTGTTTGAACTGAAAGTTGTCTTCAGTTTTGGTTGCAAATATACATACAGAATTAAAGAGACTAAACTATATTTACTAATAGGTTTAATATTGAAAAGTTAAAAACAACTGAAATATAGCAAGAGATTCATAAATACGTTATAACCATAGATATAATCCTCAGTTACAAAAGTATAGCTGTACATAAAGTAGATTGCAACAAGGAAAACATTTGTAGTATTAGGAAAATGAACTACACAGATGGCATAAACAACAAGGCTGTTCTGTCTGTCTTCGTCACTGTTAGCTGCTGATTTTTCAGTTTCTCCCACACATTCGTGGAGCATTTTGGCACCTACTTCACAATGTTGCTCTCCACCCTAGTTCTATTCAACCCTCCTGATGGCATGGTTATCTGATATAATATACATCCACGAACCTGGTGTATGGCTCTTCAGTATCTGGAATTCCACTATCCTAAGGTTCATGGCTTTGATTCATTTTGAGCCAATTTTTATATATGGTGTGAGATGGGAGTTGATCCTGACGCTCTCAATACTTGAAATTCTCTCTCTTCTTGACCTTCAGTCTGGCTTCCCTCCAATTTTCACCCAATCTCACTTCACTTTCATTCTGGTTTTATAAAAAGTGTTGTTTTCTTTCCTCAGGTCCCCATTGTCATTGTTGATTTAATTTTGACTCCCTTTCTTGACTGCAAGTGTGTGAGCAGAAATCTCCATATTTGATTTTATGTTCACCAAAACCTCTGATGAAGCCTGGAACTCTGTGGGTATTCATCCATGTTTATGTGAAAAACAAAGATGACATCAGGAAAAAGGTTTCAAAGTAAAATATAGAATATATATATTTGTGTGTTGTGTGTGTGTGTGTGTGTGTGCATACACACAGATAGATATAGATCTTGCCTTTTTTTCTTGTGTTTTTTATGGTAAAGAAACATGGAAATAACAGGAAAACATCTGTATTTAAGGAGAAGAGGGAGAAGAGCTAAAATTTTGACAAACAGGAAAAATAACTTACTATGCTGACAACCTCATGTGGTTGTGAGATCAAATGAAACCACGTAATTGAAAGCAACCTTTATTCGTAGCTCTCTACAAACACAAGCTAAAGCTCTCACTAAACAAGCCTCAGATGTTTATGCCCTTGTCATCATCCAGTAAAGTCTGAATTCCTTTAGGGAAAGACCCATTTCATGTGGCTCTCCTGCACCTCGCACCACGTCTGGCAAAGAGCAATCCAAATTCTTTTGCTTATTCAACTAATATGCCTTGAGTAGGTACCACGTGCCAGACTATGCATTGTTCTGGAGACTATAAACATCTGCCATTGTGACCTATTGTGCAGTTGAAACAGAGAATAGGTTTATATGAACAATATTAAGTCTGCTGGTGTTCTTGACATGCTGTCTTTTCATAATCCCAATGATGATGGCCATGCAACATATTTCAAATGATTTTTAAGGAAGTGGGACTTCCCTGGCAGTCCAGTGGTTGAGAATCCGCCTGCCAATGCAGGGGACACAGGTTTGATCCCTGGTCTGGGAAGTTTCCATATGCCACAGAGCAACAAACCCCGTGTGCCACAACTATGATGCCTGTGCTCTAGAGCCCATGCTCTGCGACGAGAGAAGCCACAGCAGTGAGAAGCGCACGCACTGCAACTAGAGCGTAGCCCACACTCACCGCAACCAAAGAAAGACAATGAGCAGCAAGGAGGACTCAGTGCAGCCAAAAATAAAGATCTGTCAATTAATTTAAAGCAAGAAAGGTGAAGAAAACCTAAGGCAATGCTAGCAAAACCAAAACCTCTCAGGCATTTCTGGAGTACCTATTCTGGGTAAACTGCCCTAGACTCTGTGAGGAATAAGGGGATATCTGAGACTTGCCTCCTGCCTAGGAAGGTGCAAAGACCAGTGGAGAGAAGGGTAGAAGGGTAGGCTCTGAGGCATGCTGGAAGGGAGGCTTGAACAAAATGCTGAGACCGTTCAGGGCAGGGCAGGATGACAAGGAGAACATCATGTTATCTTAGGCACGTTTCTGCTCATGCCTACCTGTTGGGCCACTTAAGTGGGCTAGCTTTACAAAGAGATTGGGGCTTCTGTGTGGTCATCTCCCTGCCCACACTGATGGGAAGATGGCTTTTGCAGGAGTCATCACTGAACACTGGGCTCCTGTGAATTTACTGGATGAGCCCTAAGTGTGGTGGGCTTTCCATTTCTTCCAGAACAAGTAAGTGGGCAGGACAGGAAGCTGGGGACCATCTAATCCAACCTTCCACTCTGTGCTTCCTTAATTGTTTGTTTTTTCTATCTCTGAGTCTAGGACCTCGCTCAAGGATGGATGTCTTTCGACCCCACCTTTCAGGAGACCCTTGGATTTTTTTGATGGTACCCATTTTTAAAGAAAAAATTGAAGAAATGAGCATTCAATTAAATATAACTCAGACAATCTATTTTATCAAAGCAGATTGATCATAAATCAGAAGAAGAGGTACATTCCGAATCACATACATGAAACAGAAACTTGGCAACGGGCCCATCCTGGACTGCCATTCTCCCAGGACTATACAAGGTCAATATGGTAATTCATTTCCAGAAATTACTTAATTCTAGTGTCTGTAACCAAATGGTGATTTATCTTCAAGTACAGAAGCATGTCATGTCAGGTAAAACTGTTATTTGAAAATCCAAGTTTACACTCAGGTAAATTGTTCAGTCAGTTCAGTTCAGTTCAGTCGCTCAGTCGTGTCTGACTCTTTGCGACCCCATGAATCACAGAACACCAGGCCTCCCTATCATCACCAACTCCCAGAGTTCACTCAGACTCTCGTCCAGCGAGTCAGTGATGCCATCCAGCCATCTCATCCTCTGTCATCCCCTTCTCCTCCTGCCCCCAATCCCTCCCACCATCAGAGTCCTTTCCAGAGTCAACTCTTCGCATGAAGAGGTGGCCAAAATACTGGAGTTTCAGCTTTAGCATCATTCTCTCCGAAGAAATCCCAGGGCTGATCTCCTTCAGAATGGACTGGTTGGATCTCCTTGCAGTCCAAGGGATTCTCAAGAGTCTTCTCCAACACCACAGTTCAATAGCATCAATTTTTCAGCACTCAGCTTTCTTCACAGTCCAACTCTCACATCCATACATGACCACTGGAAAAACCATAGCCTTGACTAAATGGGCCTTCGGCAAAGTAATGTCTCTGCTTTTGAATATGCTATCTAGGTTGGGCATAACTTTTCTTCCAAGGAGTAAGCGTCTTTTAATTTCATGGCTGCAGTCATCATCTGCAGTGATTTTGGAGCCCCAAAAAAGAAAGTCTGACACTGTTTCCACTGTTTCCCCATCTATTTCCCATGAAGTGATGGGACCGGATGCCATGATCTTCGTTTTCTGAATGTTGAGCTTTAAGCCAACTTTTTCACTCCCCACTTTCACTTTCATCAAGAGGCTTTTTAGTTCCTCTTCACTTTCTGCCATAAGGGTGGTGTCATCTGCATATCTGAGGTTACTGATATTTCTCCCAGCAATCTTGATTCCAGCTTGTGTTTCTTCCAGCCCAGCGTTTCTCATGATGTACTCTGCATAGAAGTTAAATAAGCAGGGTGACAACATACAGCCTTGACTTACTCCTTTTCCTATTTGGAACCAGTCTGTTGTTCCATGTCCAGTTCTAACTGTTGCTTCCTGACCTACATATAGGTTTCTCAAGAGGCAGGTCAGGTGGTCTGGTATTCCTATCTCTTTCAGAATTTTCCACAGTTTATTGTGTTACTATATCAGGAGAAATATCAATAACCTCAGATATGCAGATGATACCACCCTTATGGCAGAAAGTGAGGAGGAACTAAAAACCCTCTTGAGGAAAGTGAAAGTGGAGAGTGGAAATGTTGGCTTAAAACTCAACATTCAGAAAACGAAGATCATGGCATCTGGTCCCATCACTTCATGGCAAATAGATGGGGAAACAGTGGAAACAGTGTCAGACTTTCTTGGTGACTGCAGCCATAAAATTAAAAGACGCTTGCTCCTTGGAAGAAAAGTTATGACCAACCTAGATAGCATATTCAAAAGCAGAGACATTACTTTGCCGACTAAGGTCCGTCTAGTCAAGGCCATGGTTTTTCCAGTGGTCATGTATGGATGTGAGAGTTGGACTGTGAAGAAGTCTGAGTACCAAAGAATTGATGCTTTTGAGCTGTGGTATTGGAGAAGACTCTTGAGAATCCCTTGGACTGCAAGGAGATCCAATCAGTCCATTCTGAAGGAGATCAGCCCTGGGATTTCTTTGGAAGGAATGATGCTAAAGCTGAAACTCCAGTATTTTGGCCACCTGATGCGAAGAGTTGACTCATTGGAAAAGACTCTGATGGTGGGAGGGATTGGGGGCAGGAGGAGAAGGGGACGACAGAGGATGAGATGGCTGGATGGCATCACTGACTCGATGAACATAAGTCTGAGTGAACTCCAGGAGTTGGTGATGGACAGGGAGGCCTGGTGTGTTGTGATTCATGGGGTCACAAAGAGTCGGACATGGCTGAGCGACTGAACTGAACTGAACTGATATCATAAAACTGACTCTTTATAGAAGGAACATTTCTTAAACACGCTAAAATTGGACTCCAGTGACAAATAATAAAAGTCCTCTCTCGCTACCTTTCCTAGAACACTGTGCCTACCCAGAACTGGGCATATCTCTACAGGAACCTTCCACTGTGGTCAGCAGATAATGTCTGTGCTCAGGCAAGGTCCAAAAGTCTGAGTGGTAAAAGTCTTTACGCTGCCAAGCCAGCCTGCTGGAGGTCAGTCGTAACTTCCTTTCAAATTATAGTAATTAATAACAGATTTTCTTCCTGTTATTGACCCAGGCATAAATGCACGCTTGAAAAATAGCCAAGACAGATTTACATGATGCCCTACAAGAAAGTTTCCCTCTATGGCACCAACATAAGCTTTACTCCAGATTTCTGGCAGAGCGCATCTCCGTTGCCTTTCTCCAGCAAAGTGGGCCTACGCACACTGCAAAATAAACTCGGAGAATGCTCAGCAATCTGCTGGCGGAGGTGCTTGCTAAGTGAGCAGCTCTCCCCTCTGCCAGCCAAAGCGTGATCATTTCTCTGTTCACCTCGTTTGCATTATCTAGTGAAAAATGCACAACCTTGGACCATATTTGAAGCCATGAATTTACTAGAACTTGACAATAAGAAGTCAAATCCAGTATGGAGGACTTCTCTGAATGCCTGTTCAATGACACAGGACAGCAACCAAATTTTACGACGATGTGGGTGACATGCTTTATCTATCTGTAAAAGTTTCATGCATTTATTTAATAAACATTTGAAAAACACTAAGAAGACAAGGTAAGAACCTTACTCTTTGGTAGAAAGAGGTAAACTTGGGGTAGGTTGGAGGGCTGGCTGGACGTGACACAGTCTGAGAGAAATGGACAGACCCTCTGGAGACAGGTTGATTCTATCTTGGGCTGGAGAATGGCTGGACCCTTTGTATATTTATTGTAAAATTTGGGGAGATAATCTACCCTGGTGACCCTATAAACATCCTTCCTTCCTTGTGCAAACATGAAAGCTTTCAAATGATGATCTCCTTAACAGAGATACAAATCTGTTGTTGTTTTTTCCCTAGAATTGAAAGTGTGTTTGGAAGAATCCCAGTGATGAGTGACAATGAAAACTCCTGTTTTGTTTTCCAAAAAAGAAAAGGCTATCTTCTTTTGTACAGATGTAGGACATTTCACAGCCTTTCTTACTCTCCTGAACGTTCTCTTTCCTACTGGAAGTTTGGTGCTGCAGGTGAGCTGATGATACCTAATTTCCCCTCTACAATTTAAAGGAAGAAAATGATAGCCGGACCCGGCACAAGGCATTGCCATCTGTAGGCATTAGAAGAAACCAATTTAATTTTTAGGACTTTCCAAGCCTTCGAAGCTAAAGGCAAAGAAGGGGGGAAAACCAGCACAGACTTGCTAGGATTCTGGAAGTGATTTTTCTCTCTTATGTAAACTATTAAGATGATGGAAACTGACATCATTATATTTACTCCATAAGATCTTGTTTTGTAATTGCATTTGAATATATTAATATATTACAGCAAAGGGAATAAGGAAAAGTAATATGGGTTGCTCTGTCAGTGTGGGAGCTGAGACACACATCCACAGCAACCTGGACTTCTGTGTAGGGGGTTGTGGACATCAGAACATATCAGGGAATCAGAAGCCATCAGCAAATCCAACATGTTGTCAGTGTACAAAGTTGTTCTGTGCTCCCTGAAGAAAGGCACAAGCAGAATCAATCAAACTGAGCTTTAATGAAGACACGAGTCAATCATTAGAATTAGCCAGGGCTAATTCTAGCACTGTCCAAGACAAAAACCAAACCAAAAAAAATTCAATTTATTGTCTTCTGGTCCTCCTCTAAAATGGAACTATCGGCTTAATTAGAAAAAGACTTCATTCATCCAAGACAAATGAGGAGACTCATCGCTGATGTGAGGAGGGGTAAGAATTTCTATAACTCCCAAGAACGTGTTTACAGAATTACACAGCCTCTGATGAAATTCTTATTGCATCCCACTCGTGGAGGTAGCGGGAAGTGAGTTATCCTCATCTTTAAATGAACAAATGCCAAGAATATTCCACCCAATAGCCTCTCTCCACAGAGCAAAGAAATGTGTAATTTTGGGGACTGAATGCACATTTAGCTTCCTCTTTCTGTGTTGATCATATTTCTCAAATTCATTTTTATTGAACTGGTCCAGCTTAAAATGCAATTGGCTTCAGAGAAGACAAAAATAGGTCTCCTAACAGTTGTACTGAATTTTTAAAATGTAAAATAGAAAAATTAAATGATGCGAACACATTGATTCAAGGATGCCAGTTCCAGCCCACATTATATCCCACACATGTGCAGTTCCATCCAGATGGTATATCTTTCCTTTTAAGATGCCCAGAAAATGATTACATGTGTAACCATATTAAGCAATTTATCATTTGGCTTGGAGGGAGCAATTTTACCTACATTAGAGTTCTGCATTTTATTTTTTAAATTTTTATTGAAATATAGTTGATTTACAATGTTGTGTTAGTCTCAGATGTACAGCAAAGTAATGCAGTTATATATATATATGTTCTTTTTTACATTCTCTTTCTTTAAAAGTTATTACAAGATATTGAAATAGTTCCTTGTGCTTTAGAGTAGGTCCTTGTTGGTTATCTGTTTTGAATATAGTGTTGTGTATATGTTTATCCTTAACTTCTAATTTATCCCTCTTCTCCACTTTAATATAAGGAAAGCCAATACATGTAGTTGCACATTTAGCAAGAGTTCCTATGAGAGAACTTCCCTGGTGAGCTTCCCTGGTGGCTCAGACGGTAAAGAGTCTGCCCACAATGCGGGAGACCCTGGTTCAATCCCTGGGTCAGGAAGATCCCATGGAGAAGGAAATGGCAACCCACTCCAGTACTCTTGCCTGGAAAATTCCATGGACTGAGGAGCCTGATAGGCTACAGTCCATGGGGTCACAAAGAGTTGGACACGACTGAGCAACTTCACTTTCACTTTCCTACCAGGGAACATCTATTAAGAATTCACTTGCAGGTATGGCTGTAGCGAGTGTTCAGTAGAGCTCACATGTGTCTGAGGAAGCCAAAAGGCCTTCCTGTAAATCACATACCATCAAACATCTTATTTTGTCTTTGGAATTCAGTTTTCATGTACAGACTAAATTTTTAATGATGATGTTTTTATGTTTCTCCACAAAAATATCATTCCCAGAATATTCTTAAGAGGCAAAAAGGCATATAGTTATTTAGACATCCATTTTTTTCAGTTCAACTTGCATTTTGATATTAAGATCATAGTGTTTTATATTAATAAAATGACCCTGTTTGCAGTGATGGCTCTAGTTACCTGATGGGTTGTAAAAGCTCTTGTGTTTCTTCATTCAGATTTTTTTCTTCCTCATTTGAGAGCAAGTCAGGGCAGTTGGTATGAATCAAGTCCCCAACCCAGAGAAGAGCCTCACCGGTTAAAGGTCATGGGAATGACTCAATGGCAACACAAAGGAAAAGTGTCAAAATGGTCCACTCATGAATATTACTCCTTACCCTTTCACAATCTCCTTGTAGAACGCAGCCCACACCCTCGAGATGCTTGGAAGGGAAAATACCTTCTCTCCAATATTTCTGTGGAAGATTGTTATAAGGCTGCAAACCACTTGCCCTTGTAGGAACTCCTGGCAGAAAATTGAGTGTAGACAGGCTTCTCCAAAGAGGAGGAGGAAAAATTGTTCATCTTTCTCTGTTCCTTGTCTCCAATCCTCTTTCTGCTCTAAGTGTCTCTCTTTTTTTTTTTCACCTCTAGCAGCAGCAGCAACACACGCCTCAAATACCTTTCCCCAGTGTGGTCTAAACTCCCCTTTCTTTACTCTTGGAGAAGGAAATAGCAATCCACTCCAGTATTCTTAACCCAGAGAATTCCATGGACAGAGGAGCCTGGCAGGCTACAGTCCACAGGGTCGCAACAAGTCGAACATGACTGAACGACTGCACTTTATTTAATCTAGAATGTGATTCAGCTACTCCATCTAGTCTTCTTGACTTCTTCCAAAATAAGCCTCTAGAGGATCCCTCACCTCTTTCATTGCCAAGATTTCCATTTGCTCCTTTGACAAAAGTACCATAGCACCTGTGTTCTCTCCATTCTTTGTTTGGTGTAAAACGTGGCACATCCAAGCTGAATTGGATAGTGTTGAGATGTTCATGGAGCCAGTCACAGCTACGCTCCACCAGCAGTCCCTGCCCTCTGAGACTGCTGGGCGGAGACCTCCCACAGCACCAGAGTGTAGCTTTGTGACATGAATAGCCCTCTCTAACAGCATCCAAGGTAGAGAACCAACCATAATGGGGATTTGGGCTAGACATGCAAGGAATGGTCAGTTGGTATCATAAGAATGGAACAAAAAGAAAGACACATCATGACAACAGATTGTGCTAATCTTAAGGGAGCACCTGTGCTGTGCTTAGTCGCTCAGTCGTGTCTGACTCTTTGTGACCCCAAGGACTGTAGTTCATGGGGATTCTCCAGGCAAGAATACTGAAGTAGGTTGCCATGCCCTCCTCCAGTAGTCTTCCCAACCCAGGGATCGAACCCAGGTCTCCCACATGGCAGGCGGATTCTTTACCCTCTGACTACCAAGGAAGCCCAAGAGAGCACCTGACCTATCTCTATTTCCATGGCTTTCATATTAGCCCACATCTATCTTGAGTGAGTGTTGCTTAAGATAGAAAATGCCTGGTTAAATTGGTACCAGCCCACCCATTCTCTCTTGACACTCAACCTCCTTCACCCCTCCTCCTACATCCAGGAATCCCAATACTGTTGCTGATGGTTCTAGAGCTTTCTCTCCACCCCTTAACCCTTGCTCCTTCAGCAATGCATCTCCACTCACCAACCATGGAGGCTGTTAGACACAGCTAAAGGGCACAGACAGACACAGCTAAAGGGCACACTCTTATTCCATCTCTTGAACTCACAAGAATGTCCTAAAGACACTTTAGTTAAATGCACTGGCTAGCTGAGTGCATATGAGAACAGCTGGGAAAGACATGTATGAAATATAGAAGGCAGGCAGTTTTTGGAGCTGGTATCTAGGATCTACTGGAGGTCAGAACAAGTAAACATGTAATAGCTAAACTAGTTCCAGAAGGCAGTTTAAGCAAATGAGGAAGATTGGGGGTCAGAACCAGTGATTAAAATATGGTTCAGAGTAGTTTGGAGTGATAATTCATGGACCATTTGGGAAATACAATAGGTGCCTGAATGGAGATGGTTTTTCATGATGACCATTTTCATCTCCTGGAGTTTAATTGGCAGTTTTCTTTTTCCTGGAAATTTTATTTATGTTTTATGTTTATTTCTGGTTCCTGATATTGGATTAAAAGCAATGAAATCAACCCATCTTAAATTGTACTAAGTAGCATTGAGCCCTCTGCTAGTCTGCAATTTATTATCTGGGCCATCTTTACCACACCAGTGATGGCTTGCTTTGCAATAATGTTGCAGTTTAAAGCATTTTGATAAAGGGTAGATAGAGCCTATTGTGAAGGAATGAAATTTGTGTTTCTACAATAAAACAAATGTCATTTTATCTTTTAAAGCCAAAGAGACTCTCTCCTCCAACCCCTTTAATTTGATTCCACTCTGAAAAACTATCTCCTTTCCTTTGCTTCACTGGAAAATGGTATTTTTATGTAAAAGCTGATGTAGACACTTTTATTTCTTAACCCCAATTTTTGTGTCCTGTGTCCCAGGCAAGCCATCAAGTCTACTTACAATGGTTGTCAGAATCTCAAGTGACCCACTGCCCCCTCTTTCCAAACAGCTCATTGTCAACAAAACTCATGGACACCAGGGAGATCCCATAGATTAAAATTTCATTTGCTATAGAATGAAAGTACTTGAACTAAAGGAAACCAGTCAAAGTTAATTTGGCCTTAAAATCCCCATTGAGAAGAAAAACCTATCTTTGATATTTACTTTGTGGCAGAAAATATTCCTTCAATCAATCAAAAACAACAAGGAAACTTCTTGGAGATGCATGAACTAAAACATCATTGGCTCTACTCTAATTTTGTAATTATCTCTAATTATTCTGGACAAAATCAATTTTAGTTTAGGTATGTATGTGAGCAGGCTTCCCAGGTGGCGCTAGTGGTAAGAACCCACCTGCCAGTGCAGGAGACATAAGAGTCGTGGGTTTGATCCCCGGGTTGAGAAGGTCCCTGGAGGAGGGCGTGGCCACCCACCCCAATACTCTTGCCCAGAGGATCCCACAGATGAAGAAGCCTGGTGGGCTACAGTCCATGGAGCCCCAAAGAGTCAGACATGACTAAAGCAATCTAGCATGCACGCACCCACATGTGTGTGAGCACACACACGCAACTACGGGTTTCACAAGGCACCTGCAGAAAAAAAAAACAACAAAAAACAGGGACTTGAAAAGCAAGGTGAAGCCAACAATATTAGAAACAAACAAAACTGGGAATTACTGGACTAGAAAATGTACACAGATTTTTGTCCTTTGCCTTGGACTGCAAGGAGGTCAAATCAGTCAATCCTATAGGAAATCGGTCCTGAATAATCATTAGAAGGACTGATGTTCAAGCTGAAGTTCCAATACTTTGGCCACCTGATGCAAAGAACTGACTCAATGGAGAGGACTGGGATGCTGGGAAAGATTGAAGGCAGGAGGATAAGGGGATGACAGAGGATGAGATAGCTGGATGGTATCACCGACTCGATGGACATGAGTTTGAGCAAACTCCAGGAGTTGGTGATGGACAGGGAAGCCTGACGTACTGCAGTCCACAGGGTCTCAAAGAGTCAGATACGACTGAGGGACTGAACTGATAGATACTTTTCAACATTAAGTGCCATTCGAACTGCATGATCACCGGTTCTCTTCTTTCTCTGCGTCTCACATGATCTCCGTCTGCTCAGCAGAGCATAACTTCAATACGAAATAGAGCATAACAAGACGCAGATCATCCTGGCTCTGGGTCATGGCTGTAAGCCCAGGACTTCAGGTCAATGCCTGGCTGAGAGGGAGGGGTCTTGTCAGACCCAGACATCAGGCCACAGGGGGCCGGCGGCCCTGCTGCCTCCCTCCTTCCCTCTGAAATAGAGTTATCCTGGAGAGTGACAGATGACCAACCCAGAGGCGACAGTCCGTCGCTGTCTCCAACAGACAGAGAGCCTGCAGAGGGAAGGACAGCCACATCACCCATTTCAACTGGATCAATAGGAGGTCTTTGTTTTCAAAACTGCCCTCAGGCTACCAGGGTTTTACTCCTCCAGTCTTTTGGCTGAGCTTTTTGGAAAACCAACCACGCCCATTTCCTACAAACTGGCTTAAAGCAGCAGAGAGTTTCCAACCATCTCAGCTCACTTGACATGAGTAACTCTTTCTCTGATAAGAGACTTGTGCCTTCCCACTCCAGACCAGGAGTTGTGTTCCATTTAGAATGTTATCTCTTTTAAGGAGGACACTGTCTCTTCTTGGCTTCATTTCAGTTCGGTTCAGTTCAGTTGCTCAGTCATCTCCAACTCTTTGCAACCCCATGGACTACAGTACATCACCAGGCTTCCCTGTCCATCACCAACTCGGGGAGCTTACTCAAACTCACGCCCATTGTGTTGGTGATGCCATCCAACCATCTCATCCTCTGTCATCCCCTTCTCCTCCCACCTTCAATCATTCCCACATAATAGAGAAATGTTAATAAATATTTAAAAAGGGTAACCAGCAAGGACCCATTGTATAGCTGTATAGCACAGGAAAAACTGTGCTATACCTAAGTATTTAGCGCAGGGAACTCTGCTCAACATTATTTAACAAGCTAAATGGGGAACGGATTTGGAAAAGAATAGCTACGTGTATATGTATGACTGAATCACTTTGTTCTACATCTGAAACTAACACCACATTGTTAATCAACTCTACTTCCATATAAAATAAAAAGTAAAAGCAAAGAAAGAGTATGTTATCCTTCTCCACTCATGTTTTTGGGTCCCTTAAGTACGAAATGTTCTGATATCTGATAGATTATAATGATGATTCACAGAGAGAACAGAAGCTGGCTCTTGGGTGCAAATGACACATACAAAATTGGTTGACTTTATCAGCTATTTGCATCTAGAATCAATAGCTCTCCCGGTTGGCGCCTCCCAGGTTTGACTATCTGGCCTGTTGATTTACAAACATTCTCAGCATCCCCTTGCTAACATCTTGCCTTCAACACATGAAATGAGACAAGGTGGCCTCGTTTAATTCTCACTGCTCTAAGGCAATCTGTGCACTTATGTCTTTGCTAAAAATGTCTCCCGAAAGGTCCATCTAAAGAATCTACTCCCCACTTACATCCTATTAAATTTAAAAAAAAACAAAACATCAAATCATTGCATACAATATTTACTTGAGTTTCTATGTTGAATCACTGATATGCAACACCATATATTAATCATCTATTACCCAAAACTTGGGAAGGGTCTGCATGAAAAAGACATGTACACAACAAAGACAAACTGTTAGCATTATTTGGAAGAAAAAACAAGTGATATGCTACCTAAATATTTGGGACATAAAAAGTACTTCACAAAATGTTCCTTTGTGTTATGATGTCTGTCCTGATTTTTCCAGGTAAAGTTGATTTACTGAATAAAGGACAGAGTAGGCTGACAGTTTCCTCTCCTGACATGGTACACTAGCCTAGAGAAAATTGTTCTGTGGTTTGCAAGTTTTTTATATTTTGGCAAATGGTTCAGAGAAGAACCTTATTCATGCCATCTCACAGCTCTCTCAAAGGTTTTCCATACGCAATGAAGATTGATGTGTTGTTTTGTAACCTACATTGAGTAGCAAAATGATACTAAATTTTTCCTTCCTGATTTTAATAGATGTACCTTTAAAAAAAAAAAACACCACCTTGGGAATTTATCCCATATTGGATTTTTAAGAATTCAATTATCAAATTAATTGTTTCAAAAATATTAAGGACCTACCACCTACTAGACACCAAAAAAGTAAGAAGAAAAGCTTTGGTCTTTGTTCCACAAAATTCCCATACTACAAATGGCTGAAAACGAACCTTTCTTTTTTCCATTATCTGGTTAGGTAATGCTGAGTCCTTTTAGCAAAGGAAATGTTGAGAGACAAGTCATAAAAAATTGGCCCCTGAAGGCTATTGGTCACCTGTTAAACTACACTGCACTTGAACTTTAGAAAAAGGAGAAAAAGCATACCTTTGAATGAAGTAAGCTACTTGCAATATGTCAGACAAACATAATGCATTTTGTTCACACCTTTTCTTATAACAGGTTTCTTTCAAAGGTAAGGTATATTTTTACACTAGCAATTCTTTTTAGGATCAGTAAACGCTGAGTTTAAAAAAAATTCTGCAAAGTGCCTAATTCACATATGGACGTTTTAGGAGCGATAGAGTTGGTTAGATTCAAGAAGAGGTTCAGCATTTTCTAAATGCATACTAGTTCATCACTTTCCTCAGGAGGAAAGGTGAAGGCTGGCTTGCATTTTTCCCTTGCTGGAAACACCGGTGTATTCATTTTCTGAACATAAAATAATAATGATTTATAATAGCATCCCCTCCTAGTGTAGAATCTATTGGCTAGAATCATATTGCTAATGGAATTTAAGCTATTTTCACTTATTATTCATAGTTAGACTCAGGTTCAGCTCTAGGCAAAATTGTTAAATAGGCAAAACTTACCGCTGGTGCTGTCCCCTTTGGTAGAAATTTCCCCTGTTGGGGAAATCTAGACCTATACTTACTAAGGTGTTTATAGCAAATGCAGCAAAACATTCAAATTACCTCTTCCAGGGATATTTGTGTACTAACAAGGAATTGTTAACATTCCAGAAAAAGGTAACACTTAATTTGAGATTTCAGGTCCTTATGGTCAGCCAGAGAAGAACTATTTGGTTCAGATTGCTTCAAGGAGTGCCCTTCATGGTCTTCCATGCTTCTCTGTCTATGTCAAGCTTTACTCTTATTTAAAAAAAAAAAGAAAAGAAAGAGAGAAAGAAAAAAACAACAGCAAATGGTTCCATTTTAAGCATAAATCTTGCTATTACTCATAAGTATGTATTAGATGAGGTATTTCAATTTGACATTACAGAATAGCACTTTGCAAAATGTTGCACAATCTGATTATACATGTAGCATTCCTATTCTCCATGCTTTTTCAAAATACAGAAGGCAAGACACTCAACACATTTTCTTTGTTTATCTGAAGGAAATTTCCCTGAACTAAGGAAGAGGAGAAATTGTAGAATACAGACAACATCAGTGGTCTCCTTATCTACAGATATCTTATGCATGAGAAAGAACAACAGAATTTCCGTTGACCTGATAGCCAAATCAACTCTTCATTTTTAGTCACTCCCAGAGAAAGAAGTAAGTAGAATGAAATGAATTTTGGACTAAGAACCAAAGTTACAAGTTCAAATCATGGACTTGCTGCTGTGAGATCTTGAACAAACCACCTCTTCCTGGGCTGCTGCTGCTGCTGCTAAGTCGCTTCAGTCACGTCAAACTCTGTGAGACCACATAGACGGAAACCCACCAGGCTCCCCCATCCCTGGGATTCTCCAGGCAAGAACACTGGAGTGGGTTGCGATTTCCTTCTCCAGTGCATGAAGGTGAAAAGTGAAAGTGAAGTCACTCAGTCATGTCCGACTCTTAGCAACCCCATGGACTGCAGCCTACCAGGCTTCTCCGTCCATGGGATTTTCCAGGCAAGAGTACTGGAGTGGGTCACCATTGCTTCTCCTCTTCCTGGGCTAGGATCTAAAATTCTCACCCAGATGGAGAGCTTGATTTCGAAAATCCCCACCAGCAATAAAGCCTCTTGAATTTTAGAACACAATATTAGACAAAAATGAGTAACAGCCCAATAAAAAACCCCAGCGTGGAATGACAAAGTATGGCTTTAAATCTTTGAACTACTTGGAATAAAGAATGGAATCCTTTCCCAAGTTCACATTCACACCTCTTACAGACTTCCAATTTATGATTCATTAAGGAAAAAAAAAAATCCTTTCTTCCTGATTTAGTGAAAAGCTCATTTTAAATGTAATTCAGGTCAAAGTTTCCTTTTCTATGTCGGGTGAAATTACATAACTAACTCCAGAAATAGGATTACAGAATGGGTAGGATAATAGCATTTCCAATAACTAATGAGTCTGGTTGTCTTGGTAGACGCAGTGAACATTTCATGCAGGTCTGTATTTATTCTGTAGTCAAATATAGGCCAAAATGAGACAGATAGCATTTGACTTGTACATCATAGTGGGGGGAAAGCCTTGCCCATTGCCCTGCTCCTTTCCGCAAATTGCTTAATATCGCTTAAGTGGCTTTTGAGAAATTGGATTTTTCCCCACTTTTCCTCAGGCAGGAACCAGAAACAGGAAAAGCTCTAAATACAGTTAACGGGACCCTTTCCTCCAGACTATTTCCTGAAGCTGAATACAGATCAGAGCCCAGATTGGCCCCTTTATTTTCATTTAACATCATCTTCAGAGGAACACTTTTAAATAATAATAAACTACTCTTTGAGTCTCTGATTTAAGTAGTGACTATTGATTGGCTGGTTAGAACTTCCGTGTTTTATGAATTGTTCTCTGGAGGTGATGAAATGAGGAAATCAATGCTGCTATGTGCGTTTATAGTCAGTCTAGAGAGCGAATTGGATCTTCAAACACCAAAGACAAAAGGATATTTTAGAATGCCATTACTTAAGGAATACAGCTTTAAAAGGGCTAAGCACATCAAGGCCGATATTGCTCAAAATATCCCTAAATGTTCTGAAATGAGTCGTTAATGTGGAGAGACCATCGTCAACCACTTTCTATAAAAGAGAAATTGTCATATGCATCTTTGTTCCCTGGCTGTTTAATTCATGCAAAGCAACATCGTCAGATGACTCAGAGCATGACGCGGAGTCACATGGACCCGGGTTCGTCCCAGCTATGGGGCCTTAAGCACGTGGCTTAGCTCATCTAAGCTTTCGTGCCTTCTTTATCAAAGGCAATCATAATAGTCCTTCCCCCAAGGACTGCAAGGAGGATTAAATAACGTGAACCGTTTGTAACAAGTCTATGGGAGGTAACATCACAGATGGTGACTACGTGCTTAGATGTGTCCAACTCTTTGTGACCCTTTGGACTGTAGCCCACCAGGCTCCTCTGTCTAGGGGGTTTTCCAGGCAAGATTACTGGAGTGGGTTGTCGTTTCCTGCTCCAGGGGATCTTCCTGACCCAGGGTTCGAGCCTGTGTCTCCCCTGTCACCTGCATTGCAGGCAGATTCTTACCCGCTGAACCATCGGGGAAGCCTGATAGTAGCTGTCATATTACTATTATCGCTACCACATAGTAAGCAGATACTCAATAACTGTTGATGGAGGGAACTTTGGAAAAAAGTTTTCAGAGGTCTGTCCTCCCTGGTCTGCCCCAGTGTCTCTCCCATGGTCCACCCTCATTCCCACTGACTTAGGGTATCTATTTAGAATTTGCTGGTCCAAAACAAGACCCCTGTCTCTTCCATTTGGACCTTTGGGTGGGTGTTCATTAACTGTACACATTCCTCCAACCATACTCAACCTGCTGAGCTCACCTCCATACTCATCCTGTAAAACTAACCCTTAGCAGCTGGCCTTGTTTTGGTAATCCCTAACCATGGAGCACTAGATTTAAATCCCACTTTGATGTGGGATTTGGTGCTTGAATCCGAGTTGCACTCAATCTTTTCTCCTGCAGGATGGAAAAGGCTGGATTTCCCCGAGATGCCACAGGGAGGAAGGGAAATGGGTACTGGGAAGAAAAGCAATAACTATCCACCAGATTACTTGTCCAGAAAAAAAGTAATTGTAACCACATATGATGTTAGATATTAACCAGACTTAGTGTGGTGGTGATTTTGCAATATATGCAAATATCAAATCGTTAGGCCGTAACCTAAAACTATTATCAGTATAATTGATATTTATGTCAGTAAAAATGACCCAGTTCAAATTTTGCTTCTTTAATGTAAACTCAATTCATCTCCATTGACAGTAACTCATCTCTCCTCTAAACTCCATTTAGGGTTTGTGCCTACCTTTCTCTCTCTCTCTATGGTTTCATTTTCAGCTGTGCTGCAAAACTTGTGGGATCTTAATTGAACCTGGACCCTCAGGAGTGAAAGCATGGAGTCCTAACCACTGGACCACCAGGGAATTCCCCGTGTCTACCTTTCTGATATCATTTGATCACATTGTGCCTAATAGACCATCATTTCTGCAAACTCCAAGGCCTGAGTCACACTACATGATTCTTTGTATTTGCTACCCAGTGCCCCACTATAAATAGTGTTTTATAAATGTTTATCAAAGGAATAAATTAATAAACTCCCTAATGGAAGTTTTACAATCAATAATAATTTTCACTATAATAACTGGTTATTACGTTTTCTTTCCTATCATTTTTACTGGTTATTTAATCTTTCTATCATCTGCTTTCTCCAGGGAAAGAATAACTTTAAATAATCACTTGTAAAAGCTTGAATGGTTATACTAAAGTTCAGGTGAGATTTATAATACTCTCACTTAAAGGTATATATCTTTCTCTTTTTCTCATTGTATTCTCCAAAGGAAAATGGAGTCATTTGGTTTATTATTAAGTAAAGGGAGGTGTCTATAGGATTACAAATAACAGCAACTGCAACTACACTCTTAAAAATGCTCTAGGTCGGTACTTCCCTGCTGGTCCAGTGGCTAAAACTTCATGCTCCCAAGGCAGAGGGCCTGGATTCAATCCCTGGTCAGGGAACTAGATCCCATGTGCCGTAACTAAGAACCCAGTGCAGCCAAATTAATTAATTAATTTAAAAAATTCTCCAGGTCATCTCATCTTAGTGGAAATTGAAAAAGAAATTGTCTGTATAATGCTTCTAGAAGACACATCTTTTTCCTGGGAACGAGAATCTCCCACACTCAAACTTCACTGACTTGTAGGACAGACCAAGGAGACAAATGACACAGACGGATGGAGGCAAAGACTAGCAAAGCACCCAGGACTGAAGCTAAATGCACTGTCCCCTAAATGGGCTACTATCCTCCCCCATCATGAACAGAAACGCTTGGGACAGTGAGAACCAGTGTGGGAGAAAACACAGGATATGTGAAGGAGAGAAGTCCAAAGGAAACATGTTTGTGCAAGTAAAGGTTATCTTCTTTAATTATCATTATAATTAAAGGTATAAAACATTCCAAACTTAACCATTAAATGTCCAAAAGATGTAGGAAATCATTGGTCTATCTCCCCACCCAATGCTGAAATCAACAAATCTTTATTTTTCCCTTTAAAATAAACATAATTACTATACTCATCAATTGGATCTTTTAAGGGTTTTGAGCTTAGCATTTAATCACATGGGTGTAATTTCCATCCCATCTTGCCTTACAATAATTTGAGCAGAGTCACAGCCCCCCAAAAATGTGTTTGAATGGACACACCTGACAATTAGCACACTCTAATGTATTTCCTGCACCAAAGAATTGATGCTTTTGAACTGTGGTGTTGGAGAAGACTCTTGAGAATCCCTTGGACTGCAAGGAGATCCAACCAGTCCATTCTAAAGGAGCTCAACCCTGGGTGTTATTTGGAAGGACTGATGCCAAAGCTGAAACTCCAATACTTTGGCCACCTCATGCAAAGAGTTGACTCATTGGAAAAGACTCTGATGCTGGGAGGGATTGGGGGCAGGAGGAGAAGGGGACGACAGAGGATGAGATGGCTGGATGGCATCACTGACTCGATGGATGTGAGTTTGAGTGAACTCTGGGAGATGGTGATGGACAGGGAGGTCACAAAGAGTCGGACACAACTGAGCGACTGAAGTGAACTGAACTGAACCGAATGATTTGCAGTGCAACTAAGGAAATACATTCAGTCAGTTCAGTCACTCAGTCATGTCTGACTCTTTGCTATCCCATGAATTGCAGCATGTCAGGCCTCCCTGTCCATCACCAACTCCCAGAGTTCACTCAGACTCTCGTCCATCGAGTCAGTGATGCCATCCAGCCATCTCATCCTCTGTCGTCCCCTTCTCCTCCTGCCCCCAATCCCTCCCAGCATCAGAGTCTTTTCCAATAAGTCAACTCTTCGCATGAGGTGGCCAAAGTACTGGAGTTTCAGCTTTAGCATCAGTCCTTCCAAAGAACACCCAGGGTTGATCTCCTTTAGAATGGACTGGTTGGATCTCCTTGCAGTCCAAGGGATTCTCAAGAGTCTTCTCCAACACCACAGTTCAAAAGCATCAATTCTTTGGTGCTCAGCTTTCTTCACAGTCAACTCTCACATCCATACGTGACCACTGGAAAAACCATAGCCTTGACTAGATGGACCTTTGTTGGCAAAGTAATGTCTCTGCTTTTGAATATGCTATCTAGGTTGGGCATAACTTTTCTTCCAAAGAGCAAGCGTCTTTTAATTTCATGGCTGCAGTCACCATCTGCAGTGATTTTGGAGCCCCAAAAAATAAAGTCTGACACTATTTCCACTGTTTCCCCATCTATTTCCCATGAAGTGATGGGGCCAGATGCCATGATCTTCATTTTCTGAATGTTGAGCTTTAAGCCAACTTTTTCACTCTCCACTTTCACTTTCATCAAGAGGCTTTTTAGTTCCTCTTCACTTTCTGCCATAAGGGTGGTGTCATTGAACATTTTAAATGATGTTTCTGTGCAACTGTAAATGATGTTTCTGTGCAACTGGAAACTCTGTACATTATATTTTACAGGTTCTTCCCTTACTCCACTAGCCTGGAAGCTTGCTGTAAAGAGTGTGAGCAACAAATATTGTTGTTTAGTTGCTAAGTCACGTCTGACTCTTTTGAGACCCCATGGACTGTAGCCAGCCAGGCTTCTCTGCCCATGGGATGTTCCAGGCAAGAATTCTGGAGTGGGTTGCCATTTCCTTCTCCAGGGGATCTTCCTGACCCAGAGATTGAACCCACATCACCTTCATTGGCAGACGGATTCTTTACTGCTGAGCCACCCAGAAAGCCTGAGTGATAAATAGATAAATCAAATTCTAGGAAAGTGACTGTTTCAGAATCATCACAGCAACACCTGTTAACATAGGTTACTTCTGGATCCAGATGCTCCAGATCTCTGGAATGATACTTTTTATTCTTTATATTACTGGGAGTATAAGATACATTCTATAAATGTTCTCAGTGTTACCTATTTCAGTATCGTAAATGTTATTTGTTTATTTGATGCCATAAATTCCAGGGTGGAGAAGAGAGAATGAGAATTTTATGGGAAATTTGTGTTGTTATTCTTTTTAAATTATTTACAAGGCTAGTAAAATATATGTCCAATGTTTTGATTTCAATCAGAAACAGAAGTTTCCTTTCGTCACTGCTTGTCAGTATTTCTTAGTGCAGTCAGCTTTACAGAATTTCATTCCATTTAAAATCATCTTATCTTACAAGTAAAAGTGACAGCTCTGAGTGAAATAAAGATATTTTCTTGAGTAGAAGCAGTAATTATTTCCATTTTTCATTAAAGTAACCCATTCAGTAGTAAAGATTAGAGAAAATTTAAATTATGAAATAAAATTGCCATGAAAGCAGAAATGAGCTAATGGAAGAAAATACATAAACAAGATATTCAAATATGAATATGTTTGAAAATTACAAATGCAAGTAATGATAAACATTAACAGCAAATACCTTGCATTTCCAAAATACCTTATATCTAAAAATGTAAGGCAAATGAGCAAACAACTGCAATGCAAAGGAAGAACGGCGAAAGAAGACAGGATTCTCTTTCATCTTTAACAAAAAGAAATAGAAGTCAAAAGGAAAACAAAGATTTAAGGAATTTTTTTTTTCTGCCTCACTCTTCACCTTTTAGCATTCTTCTGAGAAATGAATTTTCTTTGAAGATATTTGTCTCTCCATGAGTTTCCTATACTCCATAGTTTCACTGGATCGTAGAGTGAGATAGTCTTGGTGTACAGGGCCAAGATGGTAATGTGTGTGTATTTTGGAAGGAATACACTCCTTTCTTGCCTTACCTCATTTTTTCTCTTTGGTGTTTCTGAGTGGAGAGCAAAGACAGAATGGAAAGGCGGGAACTGAAAATCCCTCCTCGCCAGCTCTGAGGCTTCT
The DNA here is from genome assembly GCF_014754425.2 of Oryx dammah. Lineage (NCBI taxonomy): Eukaryota > Metazoa > Chordata > Mammalia > Artiodactyla > Bovidae > Oryx > Oryx dammah. The sequence goes on from NW_024070194.1 coordinate 64,240,390, forward strand.
GGAAACCTCCTGCAGGTAATGTAAACCCATGCCAAGCTCATCAGAAAATGGACACAAGATCTGGAAACTACAGCATTTGCTGGTTGTACCAAGTGGCAGCTCTAATACTTCAGTCTTTGGTGGCATTTTCTCTGCCATGCAAAGCCATACTGTTATTATTAGAATAAACTGTGGCTATACTTTTATCCACCAACTAGAAATTCTGGAAATGTCTTAATCCCAGCTTAATTAAGAAAATAAAAAACAGGCATCTGTTTTTTTTAATCTCAAAATTCTCATCAAGATTATAGAAATTTTATCCATTCTTACAAGTGTAGTCAAGGGAAAGAAAAATATGTTAAAAGAAACAGCTCTCAGGACAAAAAGCAATGCTGTTTTGGAGCACTCTATCACCTATTACACCCACCCAGCGGCCATCACAAAGCACACTCTCCATCTGGTTTTGTTCCCCTGGCCCCCCTACCCCCACAGTGACAGAGACATTGCTCAGAGGCCCTGTGACAGACACTGTGTCCGGCATGAGTCGGATTTCTCATGTCCAGGTTTGGTTAAGTCACTTAATTTCTTTAGGCTTAAATTCTTTCATCTATAAGATGGAAATTATATTAGATGGGGGGTGGGTGGCTTCCCTTGTGGCTCAGCTGGTAAAGAATCTGCCTGCAATGCAGGAGACCTGGGTTCGATCCCTGGGTTGGGAAGATCCCCTGGAGAAGGGAACAGCTACCCACTCCAGGATTCTGGCTTGGAGAAGTCCATGAACTATATAGTCCATGGGGTCACAAAGAGTCGGACATGACTGAGCGACTTTCACTTCAGTGTGACCTGGCATTGCTAGTGCTCAGCAACTATTCCATATTTCTTATTAATTCTAGCCAGTGATCATTAGAAGTGTGTTTTAGAAATATTTTTTTAAGTTCATCACACACTTAAATGAGTAGTTGATATCCCAGAGCTCAAAAGGGAACTAAACATAACCATTCTACTGCAGAATCCCGTAGGAGGTGACTTGAGAGTAGAGACACATCAGGACTTGAACTCACTGTGAATTTTCCCTACTTTCTCAAAAACCTGTAAGTCTTCTGCACAGAAAAAGAAACAGCCAACAAATGAAAAGGCAACCTGTGGAATGGCAAAAATGTACTTACAAATCACATATCTGATAAGGGGTTAATATCAAAAACATGTAAAGAACTTACAACTCAACAACAAACAAACAATCCAACTAAGATATGGGCAGCAAATATTTTTCTAAAGAAGACACACAAATGGCCAACAGGTACATGAAAAGATGCTCAATATCATTAATCATCAGAGAAATGCAAATCAAAACCACAGTGAGATAACAGCTCACAGCTGTTAGAATGTCTGTTGTCAAAAAGATATGAGATAATAAGTGTTGATGAGGATGTGGAGAAAAGGAAACCCTTGTGCAGTATTGGTGAGAATGTAAAATGGTGTAGCCACTACAGAAGAGCTTGGATATGCCTCAAAAAATTAAAAATAGAACTACCATATGACCACAGGCTTCAGCAATACGTGAACCGTGAACTTCCTGATGTTCAAGCTGGTTTTAGAAACGGCAGAGGAACCAGAGATCAAATTGCCAACATCCACTGGATCATGGAAAAAAACAGAGAGTTCCAGAAAAACATCTATTTCTGCTTTATTGACTTTGCCAAAGCCTTTGACTGTGTGGATCACAATCAACTGTGGAAAATTCTGAAAGAGATGGGAATACCAGACCACCTGACCTGCCTCTTGAGAAACCTATATGCAGGTCAGGAAGCAACAGTTAGAACTGGACATGGAACAACAGACTGGTTCCAAATAGAAAAAAAGAGTACATCAAGGCTATATATTGTCACTCTGCTTATTTAACTTCTATGCAGAGTACATCATGAGAAACACTGGACTGGAAGAAACACAAGCTGGAATCAAGATTGCCGGGAGAAATATCAATAACCTCACATATGCAGATGACACCACCCTTATGGCAGAAAGTGAAGAGGAGCTAAAAAGCCTCTTGATGAAAGTGAAAGAGGAGAGTGAAAAAGTTGGCTTAAAGCTCAACATTCAGAAAACGAAGATCATGGCATCTGGCCCCATCACTTCATGGGAAATAGATGGGGAAACAGTGGAAACAGTGTCAGACTTTATTTTTGGGGGCTCCAAAATCACTGCAGATGGTGACTGCAGCCATGAAATTAAAAGACACTTACTCCTTGGAAGAAAAGTTATGCCCAACCTAGATAGCATATTCAAAAGCAGAGACATTACTTTGCCAACAAAGGTCCATCTAGTCAAGGCTATGGTTTTTCCAGTGGTCACGTATGGATGTGAGAGTTGACTGTGAAGAAAGCTGAGCACCAAAGAATTGATGCTTTTGAACTGTGGTGTTGGAGAAGACTCTTGAGAATCCCTTGGACTGCAAGGAGATCCAACCAGTCCATTCTAAAGGAGATCAACCCTGGGTGTTCTTTGGAAGGACTGATGCTAAAGCTGAAACTCCAGTACTTTGGCCACCTCGTGCAAAGAGTTGATTCATTGGAAAATATTCTGATGCTGGGAGAGATTGGGAGCAGGAGGAGAAGTGGACAACAGAGGATGAGATGGCTGGATGGCATCACTGACTCGATGGACGTGAATTGGGTGAACTCCAGGAGTTGGTGATGGACAGGGAGGCCTGGCGTGCTGCAATTCATGGGGTCGCAAAGAGTCGGATACAACTGAGCAACTGAACTGACGTGAACCGTATGACCCAGCAATCTCACTTTTGGGTATATATCCAAAGGAAAAGAAAACAGGATGTCAACGAGATACTGTATTCCCATGTTCAGTGCAGCATTATTCGCAATAACCAAAATATGGAAACAGCCAGATAGATAGATTAAAAGATGTGGTATTTTCATACAATGGAATATTATTCAGTCATTAGAAAGAGGGAAATACTGTCGTTTGAGATAACATAGATGGGCCTTAAGGTCACTGTGTTAAGTGAAAGAAGTTGGGCAGAAAAAAACAAATGCTGTATGATATATGGAATCTGAAAAAGCCCAATTTATAGAAACAGAGTAGAATGGCAGTTAACCAGGGGCTAGGGAGAGGAGGGAGGGGAATAAGAAGACAGTAGTCAAAGATGCAAAGTTCCAGTTAGAAAATGAGTAAGTTCTGGGACTGTAATGTAGAGTATGGTGATTATAGTTGATAAAACTGTATTATTCACTTGAAAAAGGCTAAGACAGTAGATCTTAAATGTTCCCACCACAAAAAGAAATGACATCACGAGACGTGATGTGGGTGTTAAAGTTAGGGTGGTAACCATTTTGTAATATAAAAGGATATCAAATCAACTTGTACAACTTAAATTTACCGTGTTACATAAATGTAGTCGGGGTGGCGGGGGGAAACCTAGGTATCATTGGTCCAATGCCTGTGGAAGGCTGCACTTGGAAGTAACATTGTATCTGGTAGGTACAGTGGATACCAAGCCCAATACTCTGCTGAGAAAAGCGCAAGGATTACATGCCTTCAGCTCCTCTCTCCTCTCACATCTATGCAACCTTATCTCTTCCACTGGTGTTTTTCAAGAGTCAAGTAAGCTCAAATGCTTGGTAAGTGGTAGGCTTAAAATAAAGATTGGCTGTTATTTATTAATATGATTCTCTCCTAAATTAAAAAGGTGAGGTAGACTGAGAAAATATGTCTATAACAAGGTCCGTTCGAGGATGCTGCCCTCGACCCCGGGAGCGACCACGGCAGCACCAAGGTCCAAGTGGCAATGTTCTCAAATGAGAGAGATGAAATGCCTGCTCTGAAATCTGAACAAGCAGTGACCTCTTGGCTTTTGGTTATTAATCCAGCACTCACCCCATCCATTTTAGTCCTATGCCGACCTTTCCCTTTCTTGCTCAGAGAGTGACTATGGTGTCCCACTGGCCGGTATAGGTGGAGCCAGCAGTACTGGAAGGTGATGGAGGAGGTCCTGCAGTCAGCGGCCATGTTATCTCTGAGCAGGTGACCAGCGTCCAGAGGTGAGCATCATTTCCAACCAGCTAGGAGAGGAAGGAGGAGAGAACTATAATAATGTTAGTCAGGTAGCCACTTCTACCTTATCAGCCCCAGCAGATGCAAACACGTGCAGACAAATACTATACCAGAGGGTAGAATAAAAGTGGAATTAGAAAATAGCTGCCTTCAGGAGATCCTGAGCTTCCGAACTTGATATGCAATTGTCATATAGATAACACAGAAAAACAGATAATAAACACAGCTTTTAATTCAAACATGACCTTCAAAGAGCTTTTCCCTTAGAAACACAAATGAAAGCCCCCCGGACATTTGAAAGAGCAGATTCAAAGTGTAAGCCTCCCCCTGGGGGTTCCCCACACCCCGAGCTCAGGGCACACCCCAAACAGCTCTTCCCAAGAACAGCGTTGGACTTTTTATCACATTTTACCACAAATTCTAAAGTTCCTTATCACATGAGAAAGCTTCCTTTACCACGTTTTTATCTCATTTCAATGTATCTTATCAATATTCATGGGGTGAGTGCATGAGTATTTCTAAGGGATAGCACAGAACAGTGTATGATAAACGGAACATTGCTGCCATTCTGATCGGTGGGCGAGATCAAGAGAAAGTGGCCAGCTGGAAAAATCAGCTGGGCTCTGCTGAAGTGCCAGGATCATCTATAAATGTGGCAGGAGTGATGCATCGCTGAGCCCAGGGACCCTTCCAAAGAGGCAGGGGACCAAGAAACCCAAATTCAGAGTAGCTCGGGGTTTCCTGCAGAAGTGGCTTCTAACTGCAGCCAAGTAGAAGCCACTTAGTGTCCTTGAGAGGCAAGTAAGACTCTGTATTAAAACTGTCCTCTCCTCAAGCCATATTTTATGGGTGCCAGAGCAGAGCATTTTAAATGAGCTGAACTACATGCGCAGTCCTCTTAAGGATCAGGCAGGCCCTTCTCACTGTGACATTGAACCAGAGACTGTTCCTGCTCCTTCAGTTCAGTTCAGTTCAATCACTCAGTCATGTCCAACTCTTTGTGACCCCATGAATCACAGCACACCAGGCCTCCCTGCCCGTCACCAACTCCCGGAGTTCACTCAAACTCACGTCCATCGAGTCCGTGATGCCATCCAGCCATCTCATCCTCGGTCGTCCCCTTCTCCTCCTGCCCCCAATCCCTCCCAGCATCAAAGTCTTTTCCAATGAGTCAACTCTTCACATGAGGTGGCCAAAGTACTGGAGCTTCAGCTTTAGCATCCCGCTCCTTAGCGGTTTGTATATCACACAGGAAATTCTGAAAGGACCAAGTCCCCTCCCACATCCCTGTTGTGTGCCTTTGTTCTCCTCCATCTCCTTGGTTTCCATTCTGAAATGGATCGTTAGTGTCTTGTGTAGAAAACTTCCAGAGGATAGGATGGGTAAACACACAGCTTGCTGTCTCAAAACAAGCATTCAAAATGCTTTACTCCTTCCCAAGAGAACTGTAAAATATGATTTTCTTAACGAGCTTGTATGAATGGTCTGGTTAAGAAAGATGATTACACCAAGGAATTAAATTCCACCAAATATAACAAGACACACACATACTTGATCTTGATATGAAGACCCACAAGCATTCTCGGATGAATCAAATAAAAAGGCATAAACTTGATCTGTAAGAAAAGAGGAATTTGATCCTAATAACGAATATATTGTTCGATCAAAAAGTAGATGAAGTGATACCTTTCAGAAAACTTCTAACTCTTACCAGTCCAGCCCCTGAACACCAGGTGCAAAGCCAAGCCTGAAAGTTGTCATTTGCGGATGACCTAGGAGGCAGGTCAGTGACCCTAATAGACACCGGGGCCCTTTTACTGGACAGAGAAGTTGCAATTCACAAGCAATTGAGTGGAAATGATTTCCTCTCTGGGGCAGTTGAGCTGGCTTAACAAAGTCACAAAAGCTGTGACTAGGTTAGCTGAGTTGTTTCAAAAACAATGCTAATGGTGTCAGGGTGGCAGGGTCAAACCCCATATGGGCTCATTGTCTTTGGAGAGGGAGAAATGATAAACACAGTCAGGGAGGCTTCACGAGCAAACATCTCACGTCACATGGGGACCCAGTACCAAGACTTCACCAAACCCCATCAGTACTTTTGGAAAAGCGATCCAAAGGGCAAAATCTCTAGCTAATTTTGCCCAATATGTGTGACCCTTCGAAAGGAAGACATGAGGTTATGATAGCATCGTGTCAGCCAAGAATTCTGGACAAGGCAATGATCCGATTTCATCAAATGTTGTCAAGGAGATCAGAGGAAAGAACAAAGGGAAATCAGGGCCGGAAGTATGGTATGACGGTTTTAAGAATAGAGAGTGGTGTCTTCCAAATAAAATCTAATAGGACAATCATAAATAACCCCAAAGGGGAAGACAAAATGAATGATCTTAAAAGATGCAAGGAGCCCCGAAGAAAGACTCTCATGGCTATTCCTAACAGTCAACAAAACTCTCACCTCAGGGGGCCCCTCCCCCACCCCAAAACCTAACACAGCCTCCCTGCTCCATCATTGAACCACACTGCTGCTTTGCAGGGTAAAACAGTCTTAAGACACATGGCTCTTTCTTTTTTGATCTGTGTTCTCAGCGTGAAGTAAAATTGCTATTCAACATGTCAGTGGGTACTTGTGAATAAACACCACATTCTCAACTAACTTAGATTTTTCCCAGTTTTAAGTTTTGCACCATTATGAATTAAAGATAAACTACCACCTCTAAATAGGAATTTGGTGACTCAGCTCCTAGAAAACAAATTATTTCAACAGCTTCAGCATCAAAGAGCTGACAGGTAAGCATCACCACCAGTTCAGAATTCAGCCCTGTTCTGTAAATATGTTTAGATCCTGCCTTCCAGCCAGGCTGTTGTGTGTGCCAAACATAAGCCTCAACTCCATTTGAAAAGTGAAAAGATAGAAAAGGACCATCTTTTTTAATGATTGGCTGACCAATCATTCGGAAAGTTAGACTGGATCCTGATGCTAAGCATTTCCCCAATAAACACTTACAGGAAGAAGGCCATTCTTAAAAATGTAAGGGACAACTCACCAATGGCAAGGTTAGAAAACAAGCAGAGACTGTAAGGACTCAGGATTGAGATTTGACAGTTGAGCATGGGAGATGTGTTAGTTATGTCTTTGAGAAAGTCAGTATTTCAAATCTCAGTTTCTCTGAAGGATTACCCCCTCTTCAGCCCTACAAATAAACTCCCTGATGTTTTCCATAGCTTCTACAATGGAGATTGCAACCAACACAATTACATCTCTTAATTCTGGACCATTTAACGTTACCACTCTCAGGCTGGGCTTCCAAATTCCACAGAGCTTTGTTTTTTTTTTTTTTTTTATTACTAATTTATATTAGAGTACAGTTGCTTTACAATGATGTGTTAGTTTCTGCCATACAGAAAAATGAATCATCTAATTGTTTACATATATCCCCTCTTTTTTTGGATTTCCTTTTCATTTAGGTCACCATAGAGCACTGTGCTATACACAGGTTCTTATTAGATATCTATTTTATACATAGCATCAGTCTGTAAGGAGTAAGAGGAATTTGATCTTCCCATCGCTGTTCCGCCTCAGTATCCATATGCTTGTTCTCTATGTCTGTGTAGCTGTTTCTGTATTGCAGATAAGATCTTCTATACCAGTTTTCTAGATTCCACATAGATGTGTTAATATACAGTGTTTGTTTTTCTCTTTCTGATTTACTTCACTCTGGGTGACAGTGTCTAGATCCATCCGTGTCACTCCACAGACCTTTAGGACAAAGTCTCAGAGATCCACACCGACAGAAAAGTATAGATATGGACACCTCTATCATTTTTATATTATTATTGAAATATAGTTGATTTAGAATATTGAGTTAGTTTCAGGTGTACAGCAAAGTGATTTAGTTATGTATCTTTTGCAGATTGTTTTCCATTATAAGTCACATAGGTCCTTGTTGTTTATATATACTGATTTGTATCTGTTAATCCCATCAGTTTCAGTTCAGTTGCTAAGTCATGTCCAACTCTTTGTGACCCTATGGACTGCACCACACCACATTTCCCTGTCCATCACCAACTCCCAGAGCTTGCTCAGACTCATGTCCATTGAGTCAGTGATCCCATCCAACCATTTCATTCTCTGTCGTCCCCTTCTCCTCCTGCCTTATTAATATGCCTGATTTATCCCTCCTCTCTCTCCCTCTCTTTTCTGGTTATTTTCTCCCTAAGTTTGTTTTCTATGTCTGTGACAGACACATACACTTATAAATGGAATCTATGATTTGATGAACATGCTGCAAACCATTTTCCTTGAGAACATATTTCTAGCTCTCGTTGAAGACGAGAAAGTAGGAGAGAAAAGGTCAACAGCCAAAGAGGTGATGCTGACATGTCAGACGATCCAAATAATCAACTTTTAAAAAAAGCAAAAACCTGGGTAATAAGGAAAAGGAGAAATGTAATTAAGCTCTCCCAGTTCTATTATAAACAGAAGAATAATTTACTGTCTCAGCATCCTAATGATTGCTGCTCACACACCTTAACAGAGTGAAGCTTTCCACAAAGGATTCAGCCTGGAGAATTTCACTGTTCACATTGAACCATATCGTTCGTCAAGCCCTTCCCCTGGACTCACGATGTCACATCTGAATTCTCCCTCAGCGTGACTCCAGTCCCTCCTGGGAACATGGGATTGTCTCCTTGATGTTCAGGGAAAACAGACAAGGAAAAAAAGAATTGACTGTGCTCAGTGATGACCTAAATGGGAAGGAAATCCAAAAGAGAGGGGATACATGTATATGCACAGCTAATTCACTTTGCTGTGTAGCAGAAACTAACACAATACTCTAAAGCAACTATACCCCAATAAAAATTAATTAAAAAAAATAAGAAGGGTCAATACAGGGATTGACATCCTCTACAATGATGTCTCGTATTTTCAGGCCTTTTCCTGACCAGCCCAGCCCAAAGTTCCTATATCTCTTTTCCTCTCCACAAGCTCTTATCTTGAACATTCACTAGGTACTTGCCCTAACTGGTAGAGTTAGTTGTCTGTTTATGTAAACTTATCATGCTGTCAGAGTAGAAGGTAAACTAATTGACACAGGAGCCATTGGAAATGAGATAATGTGATAAGGTCATATATTTTTATAACTCTCCCCAACTTCATTTAACACAATAGCTTGTATAGTAAATAATCAATAAATCTGTTAATTAAACATGTGTAGGTAAAATATTTTGTTGGAGAGCCAAAACTTCATTATTCAACAACCCAGTCAGGCATTTAACTTAGATGATCTTTAAATTCCTTCTGAGCTTTAATAGTCTGTGGTTCTTATTCATTAATTTGCAATCAAATGTTATACTAAGCTTTATCTTTGCACGGTATAACAGTATAAGAAAAATAAGATGTTTGTTGAAAAACTAATAGAGTCTGACATATAAGACTCAGGGAAAATGAGCTAAAACTTCCTTTTTTTTCCTCTCTCTCTTTTTCCCCCCTGCACTTCAAGTATATCTATTTGATTCAAATTGCTTATTTAATTATACATCCTTATTCATTTTGATAACAGTTTCATTTGGTGCTCTAAATCAAATTATATTAAAATATATATATAATCTGTGATTCTGTGCCTGGATCACTGAAATGGATTTCACTCCAGCTAATTAGTGGCAAACTCAGGCTTCAGTCACTGATCTATTTCCCCAAGACCCACAACCTTTTGAAAATCTTGCAAAGTGGAAAACATCCAAATCATCTTATTGAATTCGCTATTCAAGTCACCATCTATCTTTTCTCTGCCACATCTATTAATAACTGCTCATTCGCAGCCAATCCAATAAATATTTACTAAGGGGCTATTATATTTCAGGCAATGTACTCCCCACTAGAGTCAAGAAAAACATATAAACTAGGTTACAATTCAGGAGAGGTAGGCAGAATTATACAAGCAGCCATTACTCAGCAATCACATGATAGAGAAGAGCTGCAGACTCTCCTGGCTTCAGGAGTGGTTCCCAAAGGAAGAGCATCTTTCCAAAGGAAGAGATCCCAGCTGAAATCTGAGGGCTTAGCAGCATCTGGCGAGATGTGATAGTTCTGTCAAGGGATACTCTGTAGTCATGAATACTCTTTGGAAGGACTGATGCTCCAATACTTTGGTCATCTGATGTGAAGAGCTGACTCAGTGGAAAAGACCCTGATGTGGGGAAAGATTGAACTCAAAAGGAGAAGAGGACAGCAGAGGATGAGATGGTTGTATAGCATCATCGAGTCTATGGGCATGAACTTGGGCAAACTCCAGGAGATGGTGAGGGACAGGGAGGAGGCCTGGAGTCACAAAGAGTTGGACATGACTTAGAAACTGAAAAACAACAACAACAAATTCTCTAGTCAGGAGGAACTGGTCATATGAAAGAAAGGAGGTGAGAAAGAGCACGTTGTTAGGGGAGCAATTTTAAGCTGGACTGGAATTCAAGGGTGTAGAGGTGGAAGGAAGGGAGGGAGGGAGGGAGGGAGAGAGGAAAGCGGAAACCAGAAAAACAAGCATGAGCAGTGATAAGATCAGCCAGGATTTGTGAGCCATATTAAGAAGTTTGGATTTGTCTTCTGGGTGATGGCAACGCCTGCTGAAGTGGCCTAAGATACAGGAATAGGGACTTCCCTCAATGGTAAAGAATCCACCTGCAAAAGAGGGGACACAGGGGATACGGGTTCCATTCCTGTGTTGGGAAGATCCCCTGGAAGAGGACACAGCAGCCCATTCCAGTATCCTTGCCTGGAGAAGCCCATGGAGAGAGGAGCCTCGTGGGCTACAGTCCATTAGATTGCAAAGAGTCAGATCCACCTGAAGCTACTGGGCACATGCACATGCAAGATAGAGGGATAAAATGATACAATGATATGAACTGTAGTGTAGATAATTAATGAAAGATGGTCAAGACATGCCCAAGGAGAGCAGTTAGGAGAAGGTGGAGTGACCTCAGCCAGGGCAGTTGCTATGGAGACGGAGAGACGTGGTTGGTCTTTTCAGATGTCGAGGTAACGTCTAGAGGAGTCACTGATTGGTTGAATTTGGGATGAGCAGATGGAGACGTCAAGGATGAGAACATGGGTTCTGCCTTGGGTACTTGCGACAGAGAATACAGGATGGGGAGTGGGGACCACAAGGAGACACTAAGTGGAGTTTCTGTGGGACTGAGTTTGAAGTACTAGTGAAACACCCCATTGGAAGGGACTGGGTGGCAACTGACTGTGTGAGTCTGCAGATCAGATAAAGGCTTGATCTGACTTGGAGATGGAATCTGGGAATCATTAACATACAAATGGTGACGGAAGTCATTAGTGGCAGAAAGAAGGAATTAAGAGGAGAAGCTAACAGGGACAAGAAGTGAAAAAAGCTGAGTGGGAAGACCTGGAGAGGTAGAAGGAAAACGAAGTGAGTCTGTTCTCATAAACACAAAGAAAGAGGCTAGTTAGAGAAGGAAAAGGAGACAGTGCTGAGTGCTGCTGAGAGATGAAGATCAAATCACAGCCATCGAGTTCAAGGGCAAAGAAGTCACTAGAGGCCTTGTTGAGAACAATTTAGTAAAGGGATGATTAAAAGTCCAGTTGTAAACTCACCTAACAGACCTCTCAGTAGGACTAGCAACAACCACCCCCTCCCTGTCTCTCATGCCATCTACCTCATGCCTAAAGTTTTGCTCACTCCTTCCCTGCCTTACACACCCACCATTCTGGTTTAGGCCACTCTTCCTCTTTGCCAACAAATCTTTCATTGGCCATCTTGGCTCAGAGGTTAAAGTGTCTGCCTGGAATGCAGGAGACCTGGGTTCGATCCCTGGGTCAGGAAGATCCCCTGGAGAAGGAAATGGCAAGCCACTCCAGTACTCTTGCCTGGAGAATCCCATGGAGGGAGCAGCCTGGTAGGCTACAGTCCATGGGGTCGCAAAGAGTCGGACACAACTGAGCGACTTCACTCACTTTCACTCCTCTTTGCCAACAGATGTTTCATTGGCCATCTTAACATTCTGTCTCTTCAGCAGGCTGTACATTTTGGTGGAAGGTCCAGCTCCACTCAAGTTGCTGCTGCTTAGAAGTTTTCATGTCTCCCAGCTGTCTGTTGAATTAAGTACAAGCCTCTCCTATAGGCCTTCAGAGCCCTCCATAACTTGACACTTCATAGCCCACCTTTCTAGTTTACTGTTCCTCTGCCTGCTCTCTAAAGCCTAAGCAAATGAGACTGTTCACCTTTCAACAAATTAAACACACATTTCTCACCTTGTTTCTGCTCTGGAAACCCTTCCATTCCAGGAGGATCATCTCCAATGTCATATCCACCATCAACTCCTCTCCATCAACATGTCCCTTCCAAGTCCCTCAAAAATTCCTCATAGCGTTTCTATTGTACTTCTGTTGTGACACTCACTGTTTTTTTTTTTTTTTCTTTATTATAATCATTTGTGTCTTGGAATTATCACCCTCTGCTGCAATCCAAGATTCCTCTAGGCCAAATCCATGTCTGTTAACCCAGGAGCTTTGGGTGGGTAGTAATTGTCTGTTGGCCTGAATTAATGAGATTCCATTGCACATGTGTAAGCATTTGTTAATAAGAGTTAATTTTTTTTCTTTTCTAGTGGCATCTAGAACAGAGGTCCCAAATTGGCAGTTAGAAGCTGAATCTGGCCCACAGATGTGTTTTGTTGAATCCACAGTTATTTTTTTAATTGAGTCAACATTTTTCAATGGAATATTTTACGTAAAATGCCAGATTTTCAGCTTCTCTAAAAGTAGAGTGTTCTGGCAACAGCGAGCCCATATCCATTTCTGAGAGAAAACGACTAAAGTGGGAGCCAGCCTGCCCCCTTTGGATGGAGCGTGTACACCTCACTTCACCCCACTCCCCAGCCCTCCCTGGTCCACTGCCTCCTTGATGTAACCAATGCCTCCCCTGTGGGCATTAGAATTTGCAACCCCTGCTCTCAAGTCCTTGCAAGAGCAATCCGTAGAACCTACATTGACCAATGTTACTAGCCCAGGACTGTCTTTCAAATCAAATTTGAGGGGTACATGAATTGGACCATGGTGTTCCTTTGCCTCGTGCCCTCCACACCATCTCCCCTACAGTGCCAAAAGTTCTCTGAGTAATGAGCTACACTCTTTTCTCATCAAAACGCACCTGCCTTCTAATGCAAGTTAGATGATTAATATGTGTTCAATGTTAATGAATTAATAATGATAACATTTCCTGCATGGGTATAGTATAAGTATGACAAGTCTGTGTCAAGAACAATGTAACACAGGAACACACATAGACACCATGGCTGACATCACAAATCAACCACAGGTCTCTTTCCAGCTAGATCCTCAGAAATCATCTCTATACAGCCCTTCACGAAGCCGCCACCAATGGCTCGGACCTGGCACTGAGGCAGGCACCCCGCACCCTTCATGTATATCACTTCTTTGTTCACAGCAGGGAGGTGGGTGGACAGAACAGGCAACATTATTGTCACTTTGGTGAGAAAACTGATTCCAAACAAAGTCAGCCACTTGTTCCACATTAAGGAAGATAAAGGTACCTGAGATAAAATTTAAATCCTGCCCTCAGGGTCAAAGGTGGGGAGGAGTGACAACTATTCAACAGGGAAAGATTTAGAAACTCTGGTTGATTTTAACTGAAAAGAAATGAAAATATGATGTGGCTCGCCCACAGTTAATGCGAACCCAGGTGCTCCCCGCTCCAGGCTTCCTAGGGCACCTGTGACCTCTGATGAGCTCCTGAATGCCCCAGTGGCTTCCATTTAACAGAAATAAACTCACTGGGGTTGGGCAGTCCAGCATAAGAACAAAGGGTGACTCAGCTGGAAGAGGGGCGAGGTGGCAATTACATGCACCACACCAGAAAACTGCCCTGGACTCGAGAAAGAGGAGATGCCCGCGCATAATGTTGCTCACTTTGTGACCCACCCGTGTCACTGGAAACATGGAGGAGGCTTTAGGAGGATTTTTTCACACTCTGGGTTGGTGGGGGGGGGGGTGCGGCGAGAATCACTTCATGTCTTCAAGATGCCTTCCGTGATTAGTATTCTGTGCTTCCACACAAAGATCACTTAGCTAGGAAGGGTGGAAGTCCAGCTTTGCTGATGCCCTCTCTGGCAGGCTTTCTTTCAGATAGTATATTTGCATTTTAACAGAGGACATTGATGCCTTAGATAACATCATCCATCCATACAACACAATGCGCTAGAGACACAGTTTCTGTATGTCTATGCAGGAGATACAGGTTTGATCCCTGGGTCAGGAAGATCCCCTGGAGAAGGAAATGGAAACCCACTCCCGTGTTCTTCCCTGGGAAATTCCATGGACCCCAGTCCATGGAGTCGTAAAGAATCAGACACAACTTATCAACTCAATAACAAAAAATCCTGTCTTGTATGTTATCTTGCATCCTGAAACTTGACTGAATTTGTTCATTAGTTCTAACAGTTTTTGATGGAATATGTGGGGGTTTCTGTACATAATATGATGTCACCTGCAAATACAGAAATTTTAATTTTTCCTTTCCTTTCCAATTTAGATGTTTTTTTTCCCCTTTCTTTCTCTTGCCTGATTGTTCTGGCTACAACTTCCAGGACTATGCTGAAGAAAAATGATGATAGTGGGCATCCCTGTCTTGTCCTGATCCTAGAAGAAAATATTTTTTTAACATGGTATTAGCTGTGAAACTTGTTATATATGGCCATTATTGCATTGAGATATGTTACTTCAGTACTGTTTGTTGAGCATTTTTATTATGAAAGAATGTTGAATTTTGTCGAGTGGCTTTTCTGCATCTCTTGAGATAAATGTATGATTTTATCCTTCCTATTGTTAATGTGGTACATCACCTTGATTTGTGGGTGTTGTTCAACACCCTTGCGTCCCTTAAATAAATCCCACTTGATCATGGTGTATAATCCTTGTAACGTATTACTGAACTCAGTTTGCTAATATTTTGCTGAGGATTTTTGCATATGTGTCCATCAGGGATATGATAAGTCATTTGAGTTGCCCCTGGCAGTCCATCAGTGTCCTTGTATTGCTTAATCCTTCCTCATAGCCAAGGTATTTACATGATGGGATGTAAATGATGAAACTAGGGACTTGGGAGGCTCAGGGGGCCTGAAAGATGGACTATCACTCAGCCTGGAGTGATACTCCAAGAAATCAAGACCCTAAATAATGGGACATGCCACTCAGGAAGTTTTCATAGCAAAAGACACTCCATAAAAACAAGATTAACTGTAGTACAAACAGGAGCACAAGCAGGGCAGGAGAGAAAGGATGTCTCATCGCAGCACGGTGGTCAAAAAGGCAACACTGTGTATTACAGCCTTTCTGTGACTGTTGGGATGAAGTGAGGAGATGGTCCAAAGCACAGAGTTTTCTTAGTTTAAGACATGGCCATTAGTCAGTGAAGTAAGTCAGAAAGAGAAAACAAATATTGTATATTAATGTATACATACATATAATCTAGAAAAATGGTACTGACGAACCTATTTGCAGGGCAGGAGTAGAGACACAGACATAAAGAACAGATTTGTGGACACAGCAGGAGGAAGGAACAAATTGAGAGCGTAGCACTGAAACATATACATTACCATATGGAAAATAGACGGCTAATGGGAAGTTGCTGTCTAACACAGGGAGCTCAGCCCGGGGCTCTGTGACAGCCTGGAGGGGTGGGACTCAAGAGGGAGGGGACGTGTGTATACCCGTAGCTAAAGCATGTTGTTGTACGGCAGAAACAGCATGACGTTGTAAAGCAATTATCCTCCAATTGAACATTTTTTTAAAAAGGACACAACCATGAGGCTGGGCAGTAGACAGCCCTAACAATCACTCTCAGGCACCGATGCCCAGAGGATGCTGAGCGGTTCTGACTGTGGAGGCAGAGCTCTGGGCCAGCTAGGAGCTTCAGGGAGGCTTCCCATGAAGTCAGGAGCTGCACCCAGCTCAGTTATAGCCCGAAGTGTAAAGGGGCAGTGAGAGAGTATGCTGCCAAGAGAGGACACAACGTGACAGCTCGAGGACAATTTGAGCCCATTGCAACGAGGGAACCTCTCAGACTCAGACCTGCTTTCCAGATTCCTTGTCCTGCCACGCGTTGACTAAGATCTCCAGAAGTAGTGTAGAAGAATGACTATTACCTTCTACCTTTCCAGAGCCCAGAATCAGTAAGCACATCACAGCTAGTATATGTTTATATGTTCCTGCAGGTCCCTGTACAAGCATGCATGTGTGCACGCACACACACACATTTTTACATACACACATTTTACTTCCTCATGTTCTGAGCCAAAATATAGCTCATCTACATAGCTTGACAAGAACACAAGTGGAGCAAAATAGAAACAGAGTATTCCAGCACTTCATGATCTGGCAACACTAATCTTACTGCAGTCTACTCCCCAGTGGGGTACAAACCTCACCTTCTGCTAGGTTTTCAAAAGTGGTAAAACCAAGCACACATTCCCAGAGAGCAAATATTCCTCTGCTTCCTACGTGGCCATGTCCTAGACACCACGGCACACAGCTGGCTGCCGAGTGAATGCCTTTTCATGATTCTGGTGGGACACCAAAACTTATATCAACACAGAGTTTTCTAGAACAGCAGTCCCCAACCTTTTTGACCCCAGGGAACCATTTCATGGATGATAATCTGTCCATAGATCAGGATTGAGGAGGGATGGTTTCAGGATGATTCAAGTGCATTACATGTATTTCTATTATTATTACATCAGCTCCATCTCAGATCATCAGGCGTTAGATCCTGGAGATGGGGACCCCCATTTTAGACTGCATAGCTACAGTGGGTTGAATTCCTTGAACACTCTAGGCCAATTCCATGGGGAAGAAAGTGTTAAAAGCATCAAGTCTCACTCAAATAGTTGACTGAATAGCTCTGTCGGAAGGCAAACTAAAACTAAAAAATAAAAGAAAAAAATTTGCTTGTTAAAAAATTCCAAAAATAGTGATTAATGGATATACTTAACAGGGTATTGCTTACATTCATCTCTGTCATAAGTTGCCTTGATAGCTTTTGGAGACCTTTATCTGTGTTAATTTTGAAACAGATTATCATGAAAAGTATGTTCTGAGATGTCATCTTTCATTTCTTAGGACTGGGTGGTAGGCTCGCCAGGGGTACAGCCTGGAGCTTAATGATGAGGCCACTTCTATGCCACCACAGCACAAGGGACTGGAGAACAGTGCCAGCTCTTCTCTGAATGGAAAATACTACTGTTTCTTCTTGGGCCACGTTCAGGGGTAGGATCAATATCTATTTCTCAGAGTCAGGCTTGGGTGATAACTCAATATTAAATGCTTGACTGAATGGGGTTCCTTCTAATCAGCTAGAGGAGATAATCTAAACGCACTTTCTGGGCACACAGAGGCAGAGAAAAGGGGCTGCAAACTATCCATATATTGCATAAAGCAGGATGTGAGGTCTGCTGTGAATGAGGGAGTTGGAATAGCTCAGCACAAACCTGGGACCCTGTGACTCTAATGAAACTCTGTTATGATTTGTGGAACCAGCTAGCAGATGATGGGAGACTATGAGTTCCAGAAGCTGGAAATTCTGATCTAGAAAAATAGTGCTGATGAACCTATTTGTGGGGTAGGAATAGAGACACAGATACAGAGATTGGACTTGTGGACACAGAGGAAGAAGGAGAGGGTGAGATGAATTGAGAGAGTAGCATTGATAATACACACACTATGATTTGTAAGGTATTAGTAGATAATGAGTAGGAAGCTGCTATACAGCACAGGGAACTTAGCTGGGTGTTCTGTGATGACAGAGGGGTGGGATCGGGGGAGAGGGAGGGAAGCTCAGAAGGGATGGGATAGGAGGGGATATATGTAGGCATATAGCTGCTTCACTTGTACAACAGAAACTAACACAATATTGTAAAGCAATTATAGCCCAATAAAAAGAAAAAGAAAAAGTTGAAATTTTTGGTCTTCTTTCTGAATGCCTCCTAAAGTAATGGAGATTTTTATAAACATCCATATTCACTCAGTCTCTCTTATAGAAGCAATCTAAATGAATAAAGTGTTCACTCGAGATCCATTGGCCTATTTACAACCCATAAGGAAGTTATAGGAAACAAGATACAACTTTAAAAAAAGAACTCAGGAGAAAAGGAGAGGTCAAGCGTGGCCAACCCCGTCCTGAGGCTTGGCCTCACCATCCATCTGCTTCTGCTGGGCTCCGTGGCTCGTGGCAAATACCCACGAGGCCTGTCCATACTTGCCTGTGGTCAACACACAGATGCCACCACGCCACGCAACACAGACTGGCTTTGTAGACACAGGACACAGAATCTTTCACTGAATGGGACACAGGGAATCGTGGCATTTCCATCCAGACAGCAAATGGCTGTGGTACAAATTTTGATTTAATATGGACAAATCACAGTGCTCTTTTCACTGCAGATTTGGGTCTGCATTGAAGGTGACAACAGAAGATGAGATGGTTGGATGGCATCACCAACTCAACGGACATGAATGTGAGCAAACTCCAAGAGATGGTGAAGGACAGGGAAGCCTGATGTGCTGCAGTCCATGGGATCACAAAGAGTCAGACACAACTTAGTGACTGAAAAACAAAAAATGACATTTCATCAATGATTGAGCCAGTCCCCTGATGGAGAGGCATGGTTGCAGGGCTCACCACCAGTCCCCTGATGGAGAGGCACGGTTGCAGTGCTCACCACATGCAAAGGATACCTGTGACCCTGGTGATAATGCTACGGTTGTTGTGACTTTACCTGTGAAAGCAATAGGGCTCAGGGAGGTTGAGGAGCTCCCGCAGTGCCCAGGACAAGAAAGCGGCTAAGCTAGAATTCAAACTCGGGTCTGCATGGTTGCAAAGCTCTCTCTTCACATGATCCTTGTCATCTCTCACTGATTCGCTTAAACTTGATGTCTCTGACGGGGGAAAGGGCTGGGGAAAGAGCACAGAAAGGAGAAAGGGGAACTAGACAGTGATATGCTCTGAGACCCCCATGAGCCAACAGTGTTCAAGAGGGCAGCTCAGAAAGTCAGGGCTAGGCAAGAAACACAGAGTCCAAGCAAAGAGCATCCTCGATGGCAGCACAGGGCAGGGATGGTGCTAGAGAAACAGACCAAGATCCACATGCTGGGAACAGGCCCCGAGAGGCTCTGGGACCCAAGCACAAGCCCACGGGGGAGACAGAGCCTGATGCTCAGACAGCGGACGCCCCCGCGACCAGATGTTCTTCTGCTGTCTCTGCTGGCCTGCCCCTGCAGGTCCTCAGAGAGTCTGGCCTCAAGCCCCACAGGTGAGGAGAATGAGAAGCAGCTGCCGGGCAGCGCGCCGGGGACGGGAAGCAGACCCTCTTCTCTGGCAAAGGCGGTTCCCTGACAGGTGGCGGGAGGAGAAGCTGTTCCCACTCACACGGAGTTGGATAGAAGGAGTGAAGATGAAAACCAAACGCGATGCCATCCCTCCGGAATCTCCACATGCCCAGGGAAGTGGCTGCTGGCTGGATCCTGGTCGGGGAGGAGGAAGCCTCCTGGCTGAGAACTGCCACCCAGATGAGGGTCAGCAGAGACCCCCACCCAGATGAGGTCCTGACTCACGGGAAGAGTCGTGATCCGAGTAACAGCAGCGCTCACTGAAAACTCTTTACAACCTAACATGTGTACGCCTTTCCCTGTGTTATCACTCCAACCATCCTGGGGTTTCCCATTTCACAGGCAAGGAGCCGGTGGTCCCCAGTGGCTGAGGGACTCGCCCACGGCAAGGAGAAACACACACTGCTGTAGAAGAATGTGCCACAGTCTGGAAAGGATGTCAGAGCCCAGAGCCTGCAGCCCTCCTGCTTCAGCCCATGGACGTGTTCTTCCCCCAGCAAGCAGCTCAGCCTGGAATTCACTAGGAAGAAACACACACACACACACACACTGAAACAGACGCATGCAGATACATAGACACACAAACATTCAAACATACATAGACACAGCTACACAAACATGTACACAGGGACACAAGCACTCAGACACACATGCACACAGAGAAAGTGAAAGACGCACAGAGATACTCAGACACACATAGATACACAAACACACATAGACACACACACACGCTCCCTATATCACATTTGGCAGGATTCAAAAGTAATCCCAAATCTTTTGATTTTTGAAATTACCATACACATCCCTTTTTCTCCCAGAAGACATATCTTAAAATATATTTAAATGGAAACATACATTTTAAACAGGAATATCAAATCCTTTCTTCACATCCCTCTTAAGAGCAATTTGCTTGTTAATCTTTTCCCCAAATCTAACTTTTTTCAGAACAGAAATCATATATGTCCATTTTAAAAAATTAGAAAACATTATTTTAACTTCCTAGATCCAATTTCTTTCATCCAATATTTCTTAATTATTCCAGTTGAATTCGATAATACTTAAGGGACTTGGATAAAATTCTCAGAACTATTCCCAGCTAGCCTATTAAATTCCCTTCTTCCAGACCAGGAATTATGGGATCTACAAGTCAAAATATAAGTACCCTCCACATGAGAAACCATTTTAAAAGACATTTTTCCCATACCATTCACTAAAATGCGTATTTAGCACTTTGGGCCTATCAACAGGACAAGAATGAGAGAGCTTCACGGGAAAAAATAAGTGTATTTCACTCGTTCATCAGCAAGCTCTGTTTTTAATTTTAAACACACTGTGTCTTTAGAAAGTTTTGTGGAAGTCAGTTTAAGGGCACGTAGACATTTAACAGTGGGTTGTTCTTATCTGTCATTTTACTAACAACACCAGCAAGCCCCTTCAAAGAAACTTCCTAGGACTGTCGTGCCTCTAAGGGGCTCCTTTACTCAGTCCTACTGTCCTTGTTCCCAAAAGGGCTCTTCCTGACAAGCACAGAAGCTGCAAACAACCCCGGAAAAAAATATCCTGGAAAATGGTAGGCAGCCTTCTAATGGCTTACAGATGGGCTGGGAGCCTTCCTGCCATTTTTTATTGTTTGCTAGCTTCCTTTCTTCTGTCTGCTGTTTTATTGTTTGCTTTCCTTGTTAGCCTCCTGGACGCTTGAATCAACCCACTGAATCTTTCCATTCCAGAGAGAGGGATTGGCTGGGGGAGACAGAGGCAGGGCAGACAGCTCTTGGCCGTGACCGTATCCAGTGGATGGATGGAGCGGGTCCTCAGACTGTGGGCTGTGTTTCTACAGAAGGTGCTCAGGTGCGTCAGACCCAGCAAGGAGGTTGTAAAGTGTATTCCCGTAAAGACATTAAACTGACTTTAACAAAAGAAAATTTTTTTTGTTTTACTCTTCACAGGGAGAAGCATGTCCTTGGAGTCCAGGAAGCTTATCCAGGTCAGCTTTATTAGATCGAATATCAATCAGTAAAGCTCAGGCCGCTGGAGGACAATTATGTTAGAAAAGAAAGTCGCCGTGTTAATGGTTCTGCCTGTTTGCAGCGTTAACTGGTTCGCAAGACTGAGACGGATTCTGACCTGACACATGTGAATCCTTGCTAATGTGGAATGTGACGGTTCAAACCCAGCCAACATCAGCTGTGTTCCTGACACAGAAATAACAATCAACAGAGCCAGACAACCGAAGCAAAGGAGAAACTTGGCAAGTGCCCTGGATGACAAATCAGAAAACTCGATCCCAGTCCGCAGGGGCCACCCCGGGTCCATGAAGGCACCTCCAAGTTGGTTGCCCCCTTCCTCCTCCTCTGTTTCTCCTGGGAGATGCTCTTCCTCCCAGACATCAAGTGCTTCTTCTAATGGGGATGTGGATCAGGGTGCTCACTGAATGAGACCGGAGCTGTCCTGGGAATTTCTGACCTTTAACTAAGAGAGGATGGCTCCCTGTGCTCTGTGGGGAAATGGGGAGCCACCAGTGACCACTGGTCTTCAAGCCCGTTTCCTAGAACCCTGTCACCTTCTTGCAAATTTCCTTCCTCTCTGGGGCTGGCTGGGTCCTGCCAGGAGGGGAAGAGACTCTTAATGCCATTTTCCTGCCTTCTTTCTATGGCCATGCAGAGCCCATCACATGGTCAATCGATCAATCCATAAATAGATAGATAGATGTCATATATCGCTGACATCTACCTAACCACTCTCAGGAGTGTTGTGAGGATTGCAGTTCGAAGCTCTGGATTCAGGACACGTGGATGCAAAACTTCCATCAAAGTCTTGGGCAAGTTATCCTTTCTAAGCTTCAGCGGCTTAATCTCCAAAATAAAGATAATATTTACCTCATGGTCTAGTTATGAGTTGGATGGTACATAATAAGTAGTAGCGTAGCTGATTAGTACCATTAAACCTGAGCTTCCTACCCACTTGGCCATTGCTCTGGGGCCATTAGCATCAGCCTCCATGGCTCAGACATTCTCCCCTCCATCCAGGCCTGACTTCTGTCCCTGTTTACCTGTCAGTGTTGCTGACTCGCTGCTGAGTGTGCTCAAGTTCCACACAAAGCATGACACCTCCTTGGTGGTAGACCCTGAGGAGGTATTTACAGAATCAGTGAGTAAATGAGCTCAGGAATTAAATATGGTGCCAACATCCACTGTTCGCTAAATACCAGTAATCTACTCAAAGCAAAACCCTGTTCAGTTGCTGTGTCGATAATGACAGTGGCCTTCCCCGTGGGATCCATCCTCTGTCCTTCAGGGTCTCTGTCAGAAAGGAGCCAACTGACACATCATGCCTTCATCTCCTAGGACTTACAGGGAGAGAACTACCGTGAAGGAAGTTCCTACTCGGTTCTGCTGCTGCTAAGTCACTTCAGTCGTGTCCGACTCTGTGTGACCCCATAGACGGCAGCCCACCGGGCTCCTCTGTCCCTTGGATTCCCCAGGCAAGAATACTGGAGTGGGGTGCCATTTTCTTCTCCAACTTGGTTCTGAGTTCCTGGGATTTACCCAGCTCTAACACTCTGGTGGCCTCCGTGTAGACATGAGTCAGTCAATGCAATCTGTGCTCTGACTCCTGCAGTGGGACTGTCCCTCTGTGCGGGTTAGTCATCAGGGGATGAGGGAGGTAACAAGGCTGTGAATGCCACGCAGAGCTTCCCACTGGGAATGAATTCTCAGGCGCTGGCATGGTAGCTGGGAGCAGCTGCTTCTGCCCTGGGAACTGCACTGGCCTCTGATAGAAAGAAGAGTAAAAAAAGGTCAGAAACGGAAATCTTCCCTATTCAGCTTACAAATACCTGTTCCATGAACTAAGGTTCCCTCTGTCACCCCTGAGCATGACCCTAGGGTTTAGAACCAAGAACAATGTCCACGTGGCTTTGCTCCACTGATCATCTCAACCTTGCTTAGGGGACCCATCTACATTGACCAAAAATACATCTCTTTTCTTCTCATTTTCTGTTCTCAAGTGTAAGTATCAGGTCCTGGAAAAATTTAGAAAGCAGTGGGAAGGAAAATGGTGTTAGGAAAGCTAGAGTAACAAAGGAGAAGAAGGAGGCAATTTGATGAAAAGAGTGTGAAGATCAAGACAGATGGAAGAAAGGTGAGAATGAATCCTGAAGAATCAGTCAGGGGGAGGGGGGGTTACATAACCAGGAACACACGGGCCAAGGACGCTCTGCCTGGCTTATGACTGCAGGAACCCATCCACCTGCAGACCTGCAAGAGACACGGGTGATTGAACTTGGAGTCTGAGTGCATCATGGCAGAGTGAGAAACTTCACCAAAATACATCACAACCATTTCCCCTTTGCAGTCCACCCTGTCACGCCAGTGGTATAAGCACAAGCAGTGTCCCCAGAGAGGTTCTGCCCCCATGAGGCATGTGGTTGCTAAGCTGCGGACTTGGCCATGGATACCGTCTCCCCACTTCCCTCTCTCATGGTTTCCATCCACTGGGCATTGCTCCAGGATCGTGTCCAGCCATGTGGCCCTAGAGGGCAGGCATGGCTGCAGGGCAGGTAAGACATTAGCTGTCACTAAGGAATCAAGGACTCCCCGGGGCTCTGCACATCTTCGGGCCAGCCCTGCAGTTCAGGGTACAGTTTTCCTCTACTGTCCGCAAAGAGAGCTCCTTGCAAAGCCTTTCATAAGTGGAGATGGCATACAGTGAAGAAGAAATGACCTTTTTTACCATAAAAGTGAAAATCTTCTTTAGATTTCTTTTGACTGGTAAAAACAGAGGCTCATGTAAGTTTTTCATCAAAGCAAAGTGGTGGAAAGGGAACTTTCAAAAAGTGGGGGATACCTGTATCCTGCAAGCCAAAGGGAGAGCTTTTATTTTGGCACTTGACTTGATTCACTGTCATGGCTGATTAATGGCTGGCATACGTCAGCCTTTTCCGCTGCATTGGTTACATAGGCTCTTTAAGGCTGAGGACGGTATCCAGGGGGCGTGACTTCCCACACGGTGTGGAGCCTGGGGCCAACTATGTCCTGGAACAGCGCGTTTGAAGGTAGACACGTGGACGTCGGGACTGGGCGCTTCAGCCCTGTTCCCCGTCCTGACTGTCCTCTACGTATGGAAATATGACTTCCATCTGTGGCAAAGGAGTGTAGGAGTTTGCCAAAATTCTCCCCGCCGCCAAGCTTTTCTCCCGCCAAAGATGACTCATCTGGGTTTTAAACTAAAGACCTGGAAAGCCTGTCACTTGCCGGGGCCGCGTGCCAAGTGCGGGATGGAAGAGCTCACGTCTCTCTCTCTGCCCACGTCCCACTCTGCACAGCATCCATCTCCCCTCCAGCCTCAGGTGACCTTCCTTTTGGGAGTACAAAGGCACCAGCTCGCTCTGGGCACAGCTTTGCCAGCAGTCACAGATTTCTGCGCCGTGGTGTCTCCCCTCTTTCCCTGGAGAGCATCCCAAACCTCCTCTCACCTTGGAATATGTGGGGCCCTGGGAGCTGGGTGGGAATGGCAGCGTGAGGGACTGAAAGGAGCTGAACTTTCCCCATTCCCTTCTCTACTCCAGCCTTCCCTTGTCTCAGTGGAAGTAGAGAAAGGGGGTGATCGTGAATAGCACATAGAAGACACTCTATAAATGGTGTTGAAATATTTGGCCTCCAAACACAAACTGTGATAGATTCTCAAACATCACTAAAAAGACTGATCCTTATAGGATTCATCCTGGAATCATTACTTAGAGGACTCTTGAACCATGGGAAAGAATACAGTATCTGGTATGTAACGCGTGTCCACATCCCTGCACGTGTGTGTGCACGCATGCTTAGTTGCTTCAGTCGTGTCCAACTCTTTTCGACCCTATGGACCGTAGCCTGCCAGGCTCCTGTGTCCATGGGATTCTCCAGGCAAGGAAGCTGGAGTGGGTTGCCATTTCCTCCTCCAGGGGATCTTTCCAATCCAGGGATGGAACCCTGGTCTCTTATGTCTCCTGCATTGGCAGGTGGGTTCTTTACCACTGGGAAGACCTCCACATCAGTGGGTAATCAACAGAGACTTATTTCCCTATCATTTCTGTTAAACTCAGCAAACATGAAGTGACTGGTCTATGCAAACCTCTGTGCCACATTCCAGACCAGACTGAGAGGGACGCAGGGTCTGCTTTCAGGCAGCACAACTGTATGGGGAGAAGGAAGGGTTCACAATTCACAAAGATGTGTTGAGACTAACACTCACTAGCATGAGTCTTCCTTGAGGTGGGACTGGCGGATGGAGGCGAGGAGAGGTTGATTTACAAAGCAAGGTTTCGCTGGGCTCTGAGGAAGGGCTAAGAGTTTCCTAAATATTGATATCGAGTGTTACCTTGGGTGGGGCTGAGAGTAAGGATGGACCAGGGTTCCTGGAAAAGGAAAGTCACAGCAAAGGCAGGGAAGAGTGAAGACACACGGGTTCTTGGGGAACCTGGGTGACCCAACGTGCCTTCAGTGGAGGGTGTATAGAGATGTGGCGAGCCAGAGGGCTGGAGGGACGCAGGGGGTCTCACTGTAAATGCCATTACCCTCTGGGCTTGAGAGACATCCTGGAGGCCCCCATACAATCTTCTCCAGGAAAGCACCTGATTACATCTGCATTTTATAAAATGGATTACTTTCACCTGTTAAGGAACCACAAGACCCTCCCTCACCTCCATTACCAATGTATTGATACAAAAATGGCACCCTGACAAGGACAGTTAAAGTGCCACTGGTGTGCTCCGTAAAGGTGTGTGCATCACATTGTCCTGGCTCCAGGTGGTTCCTTGAGTCCACCTGCATACCGAGAGAGGCGTGTCCTTTTTCTTTCCGCTGTACTGCTGGGTGTTCAGAGTCCCACATCTTTTTTATTTTAAACATTTTTATGTGGACCATTTTTTAAGTCTTTATGGAATCTGTTACAGTATGGCTTCTGTTTGATGTTTCGGTTTTTTGGCCTCGAGGTATGTGGGATCCTAACTCCCCAACCAGAGATGGAACCTGCACCCCCTGTATCAGAAGGTGAGGTCTTAAACACTGGACCACCAGAGAGGTCCCCTCCATAGCTTTCTCTTGAACATTTTCAAGGATATTTTCAGGGGAGCTCCCTGCCCACAGTTAATCAGACCGGAAGGTGTTGGTGAGGACCGAGACAGTCCTCACCAGCTGAGCAGCTGGGCGGGATGCTGGCCCAGCCTCCCCTCAGGGAGGGAGGGCGACCTGCACCCCAGTTCCCTCCTGTCTCTCTTTGTGTGGTCTCCATCCTCTGGCTCCATCTGCCCCCACTCCTGCGCCTGGACTTCCATCCTGGTGCAGGGGCCGAGGGAGGAGGATCAAGTGGGAGCCTTGTTTTTACTCATGAGGTTTTCTTCTCCTTAATTTCATCGAGGTTGAGTCCTTGCCTTTTCCATTAAAAGGAAAAATGATCCAGGAAGACCTTTCTGTTTTTCTGTTTTCTACTCTCATTTCCCCTTTAAGAGTCAAGAGTTACAGATCAGTCCAGATCTTGAATGGGAAACAGGAAAAAAATAAAAAAGGAAATATTGCCAATATTTTATAATAGCTATTAGTGGAGTGTAAACTTAAAAAAAATTGTGAATCACTATATTGTACACCTGTAACTTATATAATATTATACATCAACTATACTTCAATTAAAAAAATTCTGATATTTTTCCCACAAAAAGGAAAGAGAGATTGGGGGACAGCTGATTCATATCTCAAAAATATCCTACAGCAAATAGATTCTTTTAAGTTTATTGGGTTTTATTAATATATGTATTGTATACATAAAATACATAAAATGCAAAATTCTTGAAATTGATCAAATACTTTCCTATAGGCATTTAAACATATTCAAGTCACCAGAGCACAGGTATTCATAGACCAGCAAATACTAGTAAATCCATCTGGATGCTAATTAATACAGTTATATTTCCACAAAGATAAAACTTGAATGCTTATTACAATCATTCAACCAGCTGGCTGGTTCCTCCCCAACGACATACTACTCTGAGTGATTGTGCAAACGAAATATCTCAGCAAATCACTTTTTGTATGAAAAAGGAATTCAGAGATAATTCATTCCATCCCTCATCTGTAAATCCTAATCCAGTCTAAGTATATTCATATCTCTCAAATAGTCTCCTTAGGCTCCTTAAGCTTTTGAGTCTCTTTCCAAAAATTGCTCAGTTCTGAAAAATGTCTCTTACCTGGTTCCGTGAAGTCTGCCCTGGACTCCAACCAGCTCTGGAGACCCCACCTCTGAGGTCCCAACTCTCGGTAAAGTCTCTGGGCACTGTAATATTGTTCTCATGCCATATTTCACCCTTTGGAAAAGTGCCAGAAGGTTTTCTTTCTGTCCTAATAGATGACATGGCCCAAAAAGTTTGAGCAAGATCACCTTCAATGTGGTCCACCCAGGAATGTCCCAGTGACCCCAAGGCTGGGGGTCAAGATGCACCCACACCCAGAATCCTTAGATAGCTCATATTAGATAGATCCTGGATCTCTGTTAAGCCTAGAGGAAGCTCTTCCAAGAGTAAGTGGGAGCCACTGATGCAGTCTATTGAAGATTCTTGCCCTGAAGTTTCTTTATTTTTTCTGGACCTAATACAGATAGTTTTGAAAACTCTTTCTTCTGTCTGGTCATCCAATCCAGACATTTTTCTGATGGCCAGGACAGCATGGTCTGGGAAAGATGCTCTTGACTTGGGTTCTTTATATTCTGCTTTACATTAACTGAAATTAAATAGTTCTGATTATTTTTAGGGTGCTTGGTTTTCATCTGACATTGCTGTTTCCAAAATTATATGTAAGTGGAATCACTATTCACATGGTGTGGTGACAGGTAGGAAAGCCCTTCATCACTTCAAAACATTATCTTTGCACCAGTGAGTGAGTCCCTGTGCGTGTATGTGTGTGAGAGAGCAATTTTTTGCCTAGAAGCCCATCATTAGGGAATCACTCACTTGGAATTAAAAAATGTATATGCTTGACCACGAAGGAATTTTTGAAGTATATCTCTAACAGGCCTAACTTATTAAGTCATTATTTCTTCAAGTATCAGAGTCCACAGGAATGTCCTTTGAAGCTACAACTTTCTAGGTCCTACTCCTATGAAGTCAGGATCTTTGGTGGGATAGGCTAAGGCTCTGTGCTTTTAATGTTATACGAGCTTTTTAAAAAAATTTTATTTATTCATTTTTTTTTCGGTCGCTCAGTTGTGTCCGATTCTTTGTGACCCCATGGATTGCAGCACACCAGGCTTCCCAGTCCATCACCGACTCTCAGAACTTGCTCAAACTCATGTCCATCGAGCTGGTGATGCCATCCAACCATCTCATCCTCTGTCATCCCCTTCTCCTCCTGCCTTTACTCTTTCCCAGAATCAGAGTCTTTTCTAAGGAGTCAGTTCTTCACATCAGGTGGCCAAAGTAATGGAGTTTCAGCTTCAGCATCAGTCCTTTCAATAAATATTTAGGACTGATTTCCTTTAGGATTGACTGGTTTGATCTCCTCACAGTCCAAGGGAGGAGAGTCTTCTCAAGAGTCTTCTCCAATACTACAGTTCAAAAGCACCAGTTCTTTGGCACTCACCTTTCTTTATAGTCCAACTCTCACATCCATACATGAACTGGAAAAACCATTGCTTTGACTAGATGGGCCTTTGTTGGCAAAGTAATATCTCTGCTTTTTAATACAGTTTAATTCATTTTTTTGGCTGTACTCAGTTTCAGCACATGGGATCTTCATTGCCACATGCTGAAGCTGAAACTCCAGTACTCTGGCCACCTGATGCAAAGGGCTGACTGATTTGAAAAGACCCTGATGCTGGGAAAGACTGAGGGCAGGAGGAGAAGGACAGAGGATGAGATGGTTGGATGGCATCACTGACTCAATGGACATGACTTTTGTTTTTTTTTTTTTTGTTTCTGTTGCAACATGCTGGATCTTTAGTTCTGGCATGCAAACTCTTAGATACAGCATGTGGGATCTAGTTCCCTGACTAGGGGTTTCACTCAGGCCCCCAGGGTTGGAAGAGTGTAGTCTTAGCCACTGGAACACCTGGGAAGTCCTTCTAAGAGTTTCTTAAGGAACAGAAAGTCTGGAACCATCAACAAAATGAAAGGAAAATCTACTGAACAAGAAATATTTGCAAATGAAATGACAAAGAAGGGGTTAATATACAAAATATATAAATGCTCATACAACTTAATTTCAAAAAACCCAATTGAAAAATGGGCAGAAGACCGGAATAGGTGTTTTTCCAAAGAAAATATACAGATGGCTAACAGGCACTTGAAAAGATGTTCAACATCACTAATCATCAGAGAAATGCAAATCAAACTACAAGGAGATATTATCTCACACCTGTCAAAAAGACTATCGTCAAAACATCTACAAATAACAAACTTCAGGGAGGATGCAGAGAAAAGGGACCCCTTGTACACTGTTAATGGGAATGCAAATAGGTACAGTCACTATAGAAAACAGTATGGAAGTTCTTCAAAAAAATTAAAGAGAACTATCATTGTTGTTGTTGTCATTCAGTTGCTAAGTCATGTCCAACTCTTTGTGACACCACAGACTCCACAGGCACGCCAGGCTTCCCTGTCCTTCACTATCTCCCTGAGTCTGTTCAAACTCATGTCCATTGAGTCAGTGATGCCATCCAACCATTTCATCCTCCATCATCCCCTTCTCCTCCTGCCCTCAATCTTTTTCAGCATCAGGGTCTTTTCCAATGAGCTGGCTCTTCGCATCAAGTGGCCAGAGTATTGGAGTTTCAGCTTCAACATCAGTCCTTCCAATGAATATTCAGGGTTGATTTCCTTTTCGATTGACTGGTTTGATCTCCTTGCTGTCCAAGGGACTCTCAAGAGCCTTCTTCAGCACCATACTTTGAAACCACCAATCCTTTAGCACTCTGATCTGGCAATTCCACTCCTTGATAAATATCTAAGTAAAACAAAAACACTGATTTGAAAATATATGTTCAAAGCAGCATTATTTACAATAGC
This sequence comes from Oryx dammah, assembly GCF_014754425.2. Classification (NCBI taxonomy): domain Eukaryota; kingdom Metazoa; phylum Chordata; class Mammalia; order Artiodactyla; family Bovidae; genus Oryx; species Oryx dammah. Next base: position 64,270,881 of record NW_024070194.1, read on the forward strand.
CAAGATATGGAAGCAAACTAAATATCCATCAACAGATGAATAAGTAA